>NC_134872.1:22519239-22881739 GCF_049852395.1 Peromyscus maniculatus bairdii | reverse complement strand
GGTAGAAGTTGCACCTCAAATTTTTTTCAATTTACAAAATATATTAATGTTCTAAGAAAGAGTACACCAATAGGATATCTGATACCAAAGAGTCAGTCCTGAAAACATATGCATCCAAATAATTGTATAGACTGACTAGGTTGTATTTATGTACCTATATATCAACAATTAAAGAAAACAATGATTAAAAGAGTCATAACCATTAAATATACATACTTCTAAAGAGGAGCATTTGAAGAAAATAAAAATTCATATTTTATCTTGGTCATAAGTGTAGATTCAAAGTGGCATAACTAGACTTCTTAGAAATGAAGAATGGACATTGTCTTAGCAAATTCATGCAAAATTTTCTTATGATACAATAATTTATTAGGGAAAATAGTTGCATTTGCAACCTCTGTTAGCTAGGAATATAGCAGTCAATAGATTATGTACAGACAGGGAGAAGCATATAAATAAAAAGCAAATAGACAAAACCTCAGAATTCATTAAGGAACAAAAAGATTGATTGAACAAATTCACTTTATTGGAGCCACTAAATCATCACAGCCAAAAGATGTTTTAAGAGGCTTGATAACGCAGTGACTTTTTCAGAAAATATCACTACAGTATATCATGTTAAGTGGGATAGTGCATCCTTCTACAATACAAATGAAAGTGCCATAAGTCAGACACAGTGTTTAATTTGCAAATGTCCTCAAAAAAATCCTTAGAATAAAATATTGCCATGTCATATTCTCAAAGATCTCTAACTGCACATTTATGTGTAGAATTAAGTACTAAAAGCTTTTATCTTTTTTCCTTTCTTTTTGCTCCCTTGGAATGAAATCACTGGGTCATGATAATCAGTGAAATTCAAGACATCCCCAAGAACAACTGGTTTAGATTGCAAATGCCAGAATCCTATTACATGTATTCCATGCAAAGCACGAATTATTAATGGTGCAACTGTCATTGCAGTGACTGAATATATACAAACATAGTGGATGACTGTTGGGTAAGACATAATTTCTAAATATAAATAAACACACATACAAACTGAAACATCAATTGGAATAACAATACAGAAGCTTTGAGACAGAAAGAAAATGGACTTATAAGAAAATCATGGCTTTGGTTGCTATGGGGGTTTGAAAGAAAATGACCCCCAAGCAGAGTGGCACTATTGAGAGGTGTGGCTTTGTTGGAGTAGGTGTGGTCTTGTTGGAGGAAGTGTGTCTCTGGGGAGGCAAGCTTTGAGGACTAATACATGCTCAAGTCATACCCAGTTAGACAGACCACTTCCTGTTGCCTGTGAGTAAGATGTAAGAACTCTCAGCTACTTCTCTAGCATCATGTCTGACTGTATGCTGCCTTACTTCCTGTCATAATGATAATGGACTAAATCTCTGAGCTGTAAGTGAACCATCACAATTAAATATTTTTCTTTATAAAAATTGCCATGGTTGGGGGCTAGATCAGTAGCTCAGCAATTAAGAGCACTGGCTGCTCTTCCAGAAGTCCTGAGTTCAATTCCAAGCAACAACATGGTGGTTCACAACCATCTTTAGTGGGATCTGGTGCCCTCTTCTGACATAAAACACTCACATACATAAAGTGAATAAATAAATTAAAAATCAAAGAGTTGTCATGGTCATGATGTCTCATCACAGAACTAGAAATCTTAAGTAAGGCATTTGCTTTGAATTTTCTTTTTAAGAAAAACCATGGCTTTAGTTGCTTAGAATTCCTGAAAATGAATTAAATTTTAGAGATAAAATACCAATCAATGGCTCAGTGGTTAAGAATATGTACTGCTCTTTCAAAGGACCCGAGTTCAGTTCCTGCCACCCAAGTGGCATGGCTCTCAATCACCTGCAGATTCTAGGGTATCTAACTCCATGATCATCTACATACACATGACACACACACATACATAAATTTAAAACACAACAAAAATAAATATTTAAGCTATACTAATCTTTTTCTAAACATTTTAGAAACACTTTAAAAACTGTCAAAAGTTTTGCTAGTTTTAAATGGTTATCTACTTGGAAAACATAATAATTAATGGGAAATTGAATAAATTACAGAAAAAAATGAATTTTTCTCATTAGTTACAAAATAACTGGTTTTAATGTATCAAGAACATTCTATCTTATTCTTCTCTGAAAATCACTAACAATTGATAGAGGGTTGAAGGTAAGAACTAGCATGCTAGCTAAGATCCTAAATTCCAAGTCTTCCCAAATGTAATGGATGTAACATTTAGGTATGAAAAGACATAAAGAACACAGAAAGATATTCCTCATTTTCTTTGGTCATTCATCTCTCAATGAAATGTTGGCTTGTTCCCACCCATTTTGTATTGTGAACAATGATGTAAGCACAGTATCTCTTTTGCCATAGTCCAATCAAAACACAGGTAAATATCGAATATAATTGTCCCAAAGCAAGATATATAAATGTCATTTCTTCACTGCTGTAGCCACTGATAATTGACCTTATTCCAGTAAATTATGTACTGCCCAAGCCAGTGCTTTAATTAAATTTGATGTTTAATGTACAAAAAGAAGATATGAAAGTAGGAGAGTGATTTGCAGAATAGAACAGTTCCAACAGGGGATAGGGAATATGAGAGAGGGGAATGGGTGGTGAAAGTGATAAACTTCATTACATAAATGTATGAAACTGTTAAATAATAATGGAAATAGTCTTACGATCATACAAGAAATGTAAATTATAACCACAAAGAGATATAGCTTCCGTGCTGTTGGAATGACTATTATCACAAACACGGATAATAGCTAATGTTAGAAAAGATTTGCAGAAGGGGGTGCTTTTTTTCACTGTTGGTAGAAACATGAATTAGACCAGGGGACTTACCACATTCAGTAGTATAAAATGTGACGATAAGGTCAGTAAGCATCAACTCAGGTAAGGTAGCATAAACTTCATTAAAGAGAGTAAAAGAAATATGGTCAGAATGAATAGCAAAGGCACAAAAATGCAAGACACATTCCCAAATAAACACAGAGATCCTGAAAAATACTTGGGTGGAGACAAAATACAGGATCAAACAAATGGGAAAATGCTCCAAACAATATAATGTTCCCTTTTATGAAGTCATTTTCTGGTTTCTTTAAGTAAGTCTTAAAAAATTCTTCTCTGAACATTAATAATAGATGATTTGTGAGTTTGCTGACCTTGAAAAGGAATTCTCTGCTAAATATTTTCTAATTTTTGTTTATAAAAATATTATTCATTGAATAATTAAATTTCTAAAACAACCTGTAAGGTTCTGAGAAACAAACTGTGTGTGTTAAGCTCTTTAAAATAATGTATTTGCTCCATAAGTATAACAATGAAGATAGAACAGTGGCTGTGTAACAACAAACAAACATTCTAACACAGTAAAAGATTTGGAATTAGAAGGAAATAAACGTGGGGATTTCAGTAAGAAAGATTGAAAAGGCTGAGTTACTTAGTTAGGTCGCCTTAACTCAGCCCCCTGTACTGTTGTTTATGTGGTAAGATCAGTGATATAGAGAAAGTAAATATTTTCATCTGAATTAATGCTGTTTGGTATCAAAGCAGAACATGTTTGTATTGGTTTCAGAGTCTGAATGAAACAGAGCTCTTTAGTCAAGGAAATTAAATGTAAATCCGGGGAAATAAACACTACAAACCGCTCTGTTTAAGAAGGTCATATACAAACTCAACTATGAAATCTGTCTAGCTTTCTGCTTCAGGAGCGAGTGCTAAGATTCAGGTTCAATTAAAAAAAAAAAAACTGAAGAATGTTTTCCCCAAAAGACTCGTAGAAATTATGAGTAAAGAAACAATGTGTTTGAAGGGCTACCAAAGACTGTTTTCAAACATAGTATTGTTGTGGATAAAGTAGGAGGTCTACTGAAGGACTCTGGAAAATAGGTCAAATACTCTGTTGAATTATTTTGCCCAGGTACAGAGGCATGGGGTAATTTAAAATACCTTCCCTTTACTATTGAATGCTGCTTCTGATTCTGGAGAATTATTATCTCTCCATTGTGATGCTAAACCAATAATATCCACAGTTCCAAAAGATTCTTTTTTTTTTTTTTTTTTTGGTTTTTTCGAGACAGGGTTTCTCTGTGTAGCTTTGCGCCTTTCCTGGAACTCACTTGGTAGCCCAGGCTGGCCTCGAACTCACAGAGATCCGCCTGGCTCTGCCTCCCGAGTGCTGGGATTAAAGGCGTGCGCCACCACCGCCCGGCGTTCCAAAAGATTCTTAATAAATCCTTGGCTGCCTCAAATGAAGATGGATCCTACAACTCAAAGAGACTACTTTAGAGATATTTTTCATTTATATTTTTTCTCCTCTCATATATTTCTTCCCCACTGCAATTTTCCCTCCCCCCTCTCATCTTAGTCCCTCCCTTTCACCCAGCTCCCATCTCCTCCAGATCTACTTCTCCTCTCCAGAAAAGGGCAGCCCTCCCAGGGATATCAATCAAACATGGCATTTTCAGTTAAAATAGACTAGGCACACCCCCTCATTTAAAGGCTGGGTGAGGCAACCCAGTAGGAGGGAAAAAGTCCCAAAAGCAGGCATAAGAGTCAGAGACAACCCCTGGTCACACTGTTGGTAGTCTCACAAGAACAATAAGTTACACAACAATAACATATATGTAGAGATCCTAGGTGAGACCCATACAGGCTCCCTGATTGTTTCTCCAGTCTCTGTGAGGCCCTGTGAAATCAGGTTAGTTGATTCCGTGGGCTGTTTTCTTGTGGTGTCCCTGATACCTCTGGCTCCTACAATAAATACTTCCTTGTCTTCTTCCATGGGGACTCTCCAAGCTCCACTTAATGTTTGGCTCGGGGTTTTTGCATCTGCCCACATCATTTGCTGAAGAAAGCCTTTCTGATGATTATGCTAAACCCTGGTTTACAGTACAGCAGAGAATCATTAGTGATCATTTACATGTTTGGTTCTACCCTAGGCCTCTGGGCCACTGGTTCCTGACCCTCCAACCAATGTCATGACTGTTCTTCTTCTTGTGGCATGGGTCTCACGTTGGACCAGTCATTGGTTGGCCACTCCCGAAACTCCCCAAAGTTCTGTGCCATCTTTACTCCAGCACATTTTGCATGCAGGACAAATTATAGGTCAAAGATTTTTGCGGCTGGGTTCCCATATCCTCTATTGCTAGGAGTCTTCTCTAGGATCATTCTTATTGATTCCTGAGTTTCCATTGTACTAAGCTTCTACCCCATTCCCCTCCTCAAGTCCAATCATTTCTCCCAGTACTCACTACCTCCATCCACCAACCTAATCCCTCCTGACCCTAGTCTACCCTCAAAATCTATTTTATTTCCCCTTCCCAAGGAAATGCATGTACCCACCTCCTCCTTTAGCCTTTCTGGGTCTGTGAATTGTAGGGTGCTTATCCTTTACTTTATACCTAATATCCACTTATAAGTGAGTACATATCATGTTTCTCGTTTTTGGTCTGGGTTATCTAACTCAGCTCTCACTCTCTTACTCTCGTTCTCTCAGTCTCTATAGATTCAACACAATCCCCATCAAGATTTGAAAACAATTTTTAACAGACATTGAAAGAACAATATCAACTTCATATGGAAAAACAAAAATCCAGGATAGCTAAATAACTTCTGTACAATGAAAGAACTTCTGGAGGTATCAGCATCCCTGATTTCAAGCTGTTCTACAGAGCTACAGTAATAGAGATATTCTTTTACAGTTACTAGGGGTCATGAATTCTCACACATTACTGAGGGAAAAGACTGCCCACATCTCCATTAGAGATAAGGACTGAAACATGTTAGCCTGAACGACAACAATTGCTTTGAATTTCAGGAAGAAAAGTAATTTTTAGCTTTGTTTTATCTCAAATACTTCCTGAAATCAATAAAATAAGGTAGTATCAATGTTATAAATTTTATATTTTTGATATGCTAATATGTCAGACTAACATAAATTGTGTACTTATACACAGATGCTCATATACATGCACAAGTTATGATTAATATTGATTGCAAACTTATCCAGACTTAACATTCCCAAAAGATATGTGTCTGGCATGCATTTAAAGCATTGTTCTGATTAAGCTAATGGAGATGAGAAGACACGGGCTAAACTTGGAGAGCATCATTCATTGGGCTGGGTACAAAGGAACCAGAGCTGAGCACCAGCATTCATCACCCTCTGCTACTTGACTGCAGATCCAATGTGACCAGTAGCTTTACACTTTTGTAGTCATGATATTCCCACAATGCTTCACCTCCACTCAAACTATAAACCAATAAAACCCGTCTTCCTTCCTTTAACTCCTTAGTTCAGCTCTTTTATCTTATTAATAAGGAAAGTAAAAGATATAATACAGACACACAACAAACACACACAATTGTAAATGGAGATGCCTCTGAGTAAAGCTTATTAGAGACAGTAAATGACACAGTAAGAGTAACAATGTAGTATTAGTTCCCTGAGCCCCAATTCCAGGAGATTGAGTAGATAGTGTGCTGGGAAGCTTTGGTTGTCAACTTGATACAACGAATAGTTACCTGGGAATAAGGAGCCTCAATATAAGAATTGCCTACATCAGATTGGCCTCTGGACATGAATTTGCATTGACTTGATTTCTGTTTGAGGTAGGAGGGCCAAGCCCATTGTGGGACATATAGTACAAGGGCTTGTGGTCCTTGACTATAAGAAAATCAGGCTGAGCTTTAGTTAGAGAGTGGGCTAGGGAGGAACATCATTTCTGGTTCAAGCCTTTGTCTTGAGTTCTTTCTCTGACTTGCCTCAATGAAGGATTATGATACAGATATGTAAAACTGAAATTAACACCCTCTTCACCTACTTGCTTTTAGTCAGAGTTTTATCCCAGCAACAGAATAAAAGGTACAGACAGTGAGGAATCAGTGGTTACTACATACCCGGGATGCATAATAGAACACAGGAGAGAGGGTAGAAATTTGGCAAACTAGAATCTCAAGTAGAGAGTACTGGTGGATGGAGCCAAGCCTGCCCATCTTCTTCTCTATATAGAAATCATGTTATTTCCCTAAAATAGAAGCCACCATCTCCACAAGCAATAAATCTAAATGTCACTACAGGAAGTCACTACTTTTATCTTAAGTTGTCTGGGAACATAATTTTTCTTTTTTTTTTTCCTCAGAAAGTATATAACCTTCTGTTCTGTGGTCACGAAATTCAGATGTTAACTTAATTGGATTTAAGAAAAAAAAAAAAAGAACCACCTAGGACACAAATGAGGGTGTGTGTATGTAAGGGTATTTCTGAAGCAGATTACCTGAAGAGAAAGACCTACCTTGAATGAGGGCAGACACACTCATACAGGCTGGGGTCCTGAACATAGTAGAAGTGGGAAAGAGAGAGAGATGGACAGCTGAATATCTGAACTTCCCTCTCTATCTACTCTGCTGAGACACAAAAAAGCTCCCGAAACAAGGGGCTAAATCTGTAGATCAGGCTCCAACTTGGTATATCAACCCATGTTGACTACCCAAGGGAGGCTTACCCTCTATAAGAAGGGGAATGGGATGGGATGGGGGTAGGTGAGGGGAAGCAGGAAAAGCGGAGAGAGATGGAAAAGGAGCTGGTATGTAAAAGGAAAATAATTTTAAAAAAATAAACAAACAAATACATAAATAAATAGATAAATAAATAAAAGTGCCCCAACCACAGCCTCTAGCTGGTCACACTGCCATGAGCCCATCTACCTTACAGGAAGTGATGGCAGAAAGCAGAAAGGTATATAAGGCATGAGGACCAAGAACTAGAGGCTTTTAAGCTTTTAGGCTTTTAGCAGCAGTTCAGCTGAGATTCATTCAGATGAGGACTCAGAGGCTTCCAGTTTAAGGAAACAGGATTAGCTGAGAAGTTGGCGAGGTGAGGTTAGCTGTGGTTTGTTCTGCTTCTCTGATCTTTCATCATTTACCCCAATACCAGGGTCAGGTTTTTGATTAATAATACTGTTTAGCAATTCATTTTACACCCCCCTCTATGATAGACCCCACTCCTAAAACTATGGACTCAAATAAACTCATCCTGTCTTAAGTTGCTTTGGTTACAACTATGAGTAAAATATTGGGTCCCCTGGCTATATATTCCTACAAATATTCCAGAAAAAAGAGATCCAGCACCAATTCCTTAAATAAAAGTGTAGGTGAAAATGCCATGTGTGGGACAAGCTCTCTCAGTTACAGTGTGAGTTTGCAAGATTGTTTTTCCCCTTTCTATGATCATTGCTTTTCCAGAGGTATTATACCTTTTTAATTTCTGTATAATTGGGGGACTAAAATTTGACTGTATTGGTTAGTTGATTGGAGAAACAGTCTCTGGGAATATCTCTTGTCACCCACACTGTCATTCAAAATAATAGATAATTAGCTCAAGCAGCTGAATACTTGAAGATGGCTTGAGGTGATCGCCAGGTTTGGCAGCATGCCTGCTCTGCCATGCGCCCAAATCTTGGGTATTGCAGAGTAAGGGCCCGAGGCAAACAGCACTAGTGTTCGATTGTAAGGTAATTGATAGTACCTTTCAGAATCTCCACTATGGCAGGCCTCTGGAACATGATTAAAACTGACATGAATCAAGAACCTGGATCTTAGGCCTCCCACAGAGGTAGAGACAGGCTTGCGTTTGGCTCTTGACATTTTTAATGAACCTTATTCAGATTCCCTACTTTTTCAGAATTCCTAACATGAGCCTAGGAGAGGCATCATGTTGTCTTGTGTGTATGTAATACATCAAATGACAATGTCTAAATGCAAAATAAAATGAGAATATAGAAAAAAATATACAATCTTGATATTAACATATTTTTGTAGCAGTAGAAACTTGGTATTTGGGCACTCATTTGGATATTCATTAAATCTCAAACTCATTCTCTGTATGTAAGAGAACTCAGAATTACTTTTCATCCTGTGACTCTCATGCTTTCCTTAGAAACCCATACCTAAAGTATGCATCCTGACCTCAAAGTCTGGAGCAATTTTTCCCACACAAAAACCAGACAATAAATGTTTTAGGCTTTGGAGGAATGATAGTCTCTACTACTAGCCCAACCTGTCATTGTGAACATGATTACATACTGGATGGAAGGAGTGAGCATGGCTCTTTGAACTGTGCTTTACTTATGGATACTTTCTACAGAAGAAATTGAAGAAATTTCCACAAACTAAGTAACTTTTAACAACAGAAATCACAGAACTGGAGGCCTAAAGCCCTCATCAAGCTGATGGCAGTCTATGTTGAACTCAATTGCTGGTAGTTGCCTACCGTCTTAGCAATCCTTGGGTTATAGCTGCGTTACCCACATATCTGCCATTATCTCCATCATGCTATTTTGACTGTTTTCAGATCCTAACATGAAAAACGGCTCCTCGAATTGGGAGCCCACCATAATCTAGTATGAAGCCATCTCAACACACCCATTATGATTTTCTGTAGAAAGTTTCACATTTTATAGATGTCATGGATGGAAGATTTACCTTTTTTTTTTTTTTTTTTTTGAGGACAGAGATCGACAGACATGGCTATTAATTTTAAAAATTTTCTTAATTTATGAAATATTGTATTTTGATTATTTATATGATAAAGATATTCTTAACTGAAGATAGAACAGCAGGCAGCTGTTAGGTTATATCTGTCCCTTTCACTGCAAGCTTGCCAGTGTGTTCCCTGGACCAAAGGTGTCTGGTCTGTTTACTTACAAGCCCTTAATTCAAAGAGGAAAGAATATGAAATAACTTGTCAGTGACCTCAAGGGACAGGAAATGTTCTAACAATTTCTTAAAAAGATAAATTTTAAGTAACACCCTATAAAAAAAAAACAGGAAAATTGAAGGTCAATAAGTGACTTAAGGTAATGAATGATCTATGCAAAAGATCAGTTTATTGAGATTATCAGTTACAAATGGAGGCACATCTGTGCCCATCGCAGGACTACTGACTTCCTACCTGAGTCTACAGTGGGATTGCTGACTTCCTTATAATAGACTGTGAACTTCTTTTGTGAAAGTTCTGGAGCCTACTAAGGAGTGTACTAATGAGGAGCTGGCTTTTTGGTGCCCTCTGCCTATGGTGGGACACCTTGCACAGCTTTGATGCAGGGAATGGGCTTGGACCAGCCTTGACTGAATGTACCATGCTCTACTGACTTCCCTTGGGAGGCCATACCTTGCTGGAGAAGGGAATGAGGGGTGGGTTGTATGGGGATCTCTGGGGGAGCAGGAGGAGGGAAGAGAGGGGAATCTGTGGTTGTCATGTAAAACAAATAATAATTTCTTAATAAAAAATATTGAAACTGTTTTTCCATATGAAGTTGAGTATTATTCTTTCCAGGTCTGTGAAGAATTGTGTTGGTATTTTGATGGGGATTGCATTGAATCTGTAGATTGCTTTTGGTAAGATTGCCATTTTTACTATGTTAATCCTACCTATCCATGAGCATGGGAGAACTTTCCATTTTCTGACATCTTCTTCAATTTCTTTTTCAGGGACTTAAAGTTCTTGTCATATAGGTCCTTCACTTGCTTGGTTAGTGTTACCCCAAGGTATTTTATGTCATTTGTGGCTATTGTAAAGGGTGATGTATCTCTAATTGCCTTCTCAGCTTCTTTGTCCATTGTATATAGGAGGGCTACTGATTTTTTTGAGTTGATCTTGTATCCTGCTATGTTGCTGAAGGTGTTTATAAGCTGTATCAGTTCCTGGGTGGAATCTTTGGGGTCACTCAAGTATACTATCATGTCATCTGCAAATAGGGAAAGCTTGACTTCTTCCTTTCCAATTTGTATCCCCTTAATCTCCTTATGTTGTCTTATTGCTCTGGCTAGAACTTCAAGTACTATATTGAATAAGTATGGGGAGAGCAGACAGCCTTGCCTCGTTCCTGATTTTAGTGGAATTGCTTTGAGTTTCTCTCCATTTAATTTGATGTTGGCTGTTGGCTTGCTGTAAATTGCCTTTATTATGTTTAGGTATGTTCCCTGTATTCCTGATCACTCCAAGACTTTTATCATGAAGGCGTGTTGGATTTTGTCAAATGTCTTTTCTGCATCTAGTGAGATGATCATGTGGTTTTTCTCTTTGAGTTTGTTTATATGGTGTATTACATTGATGGACTTTCGTATGTTGAACCACCCTTGCATCCCTGGGATGAAGCCTACTTGGTCATGGTGGATAATTGTCCTGATGTGTTCTTGGAGTCTGTTTGCCAGTATTTTATGGAGTATTTTTGCATCAATGTTCATGAGGAAGATTGATCTGTAGTTCTCTTTCTTTCTTGCATCCTTGTTTGGTTTAGGAATCAGGGTAATTGTAGCCTCGTAGAAGGAGTTTGGTAATGTTCCTTCTGTTTCTATTATGTGGAACAATTTAGAGAGTATTGGTATTAACTCTTCTTTGAAGATCTGGTAGAATTCTGCACTGAAACCATCTGGTCCTGGGCTTTTTTTGGTTGGGAGACTTTTAATGACTGTTTCTATTTCCTTAGGGGTTATTGGACTATTTAAATAGTTTATCTGGTCTTGATTTAACTTAGGTATGTGGTACCTATCCAGAAAAATGTCCATTTCTTTTAGGTTTTCCAGTTTTGTGGAGTAGAGGTTTTTGAAATATGACCTAATAATTCTCTGAATTTCCTCAATGTCTGTTGTTATGTCCCCCTTTTCATTTCTGATTTTGTTGATTTGGATTCTCTCTCTATGTCTTTTGGTTATATATTTTAAGGTGGACTTTTAAAAAGTATCACAAAACAATTCCAGGAAAGGATATTATTCACAGACCATTATGAATGATAACTTAATATCATTGGATTGTATTTTTTGTTGTTGTTTTTTCAAGACAAGAGTTTTTTTGTGTAGCTTTGGACCCTGTCCTGGATCTCACTCTGTAGCTCAGGCTGGCCTCTCTGCCTCCCCAGTGCTGAGATTAAAGGTGTGAGCCACCACTGCCTGGCTGGATGCATTATTTTTAAGAGCACCTAATAGGATATAAATGCCACAGTGATTTGAGACCTATAGTAATTAAAATGAATTAACAATATTTTAATACTTGAACATTTTACACTTTATCTTTATTATTGAAATAACTTCAATATTACATCTACTACATCATAATATTTTTAGTGTCTAAGATGTTGCACATTGTTTCATTAATTTATAATGTGTGCATACTTCATTGCAAGCAAATGTATATCAGTTAGATTACAGTTTTAATCTTTTACATAGGTATTAAACCTAAAATGTTAAATTCCCTTTTAAGTTTTTATGACAACTAAGCACACATGCCTTTATAAATTTTAAAAATAATTTTAAAATATCAATTGCAAAATGGATGGATTATTAGTATCATGATTGAAAATAAAAGTTTGGTGAACTAATATGTTAACTAGCTTGAGTGACCCTTTATGTAATGCCCCAGCCTGCAGGGCTTCAACGGGTTCTCAACCAACCTAAGGACAGAATGATAGGGATAGGAGACACAAAGAAAATACACCAAGACAAGATTCTGATTAAGGTGCAACTTTATTTTTCTCCAGGAGGGTTTATATAGTTCCTGCAGGGTAGGGGAAGCAAGAAGCTGTTATCTGCATAGGGTAGGGCAAGCTAACAGGATGTTTATGTAGGATGTTTACAGGGTGAAAAGGTCAAGGGCTCTATTCAGTGTCCTGTTGCTAGGCAACCTGACTGTAAGATGATCTAGTTCCCTGTCTTATGGGGGGGGTCTGTATTTTTCTGCTAACTAGAGATTCTGTCCTTGTCTCTGACAATGTAATGTTTCTATAGACCATAGCCTCAAGATTAATAGTATGACATTTGTGTACATGACTAGTAAAAGAAGAACTGAGGAAAGATTATGCCAGCTTTCAGGTACTATGTACTTTTATAAAGATAGCATATATATCCTCGGGTTAGAAGAGCTATGGACTATCTAGCAAAATCACAATACTAAGCTTGAAAAATCCCCTTCATTGTTGTTTAGGTGAGACCCAGGAGCCTATTGCTATTACCCTTGGGTGCCTCCCAGAGGAGGAAAGTAAATCCCTATCGTTGAAGACACAATGCACTTCAGACATACGACCCAGAAAACTGAACTTGGTTCTGACCAGAAAGCCTCTGGCTTGAGGACTAACTCCATGGAGCCACCAAGTGCCATGTAAGCTACCAAAGGAAGGAAACAGCCAGGAATCACAACACAGACAGGCATGGCAAGACACTCCTAAACTATGCCATAGTGACATGTATACTTTGGCAGTCACCAACAGCAGCCAACTTGGACTTGAGACCTGCTCAACAGGAGGAAAAGCACACTTAGTACTAGAAGCCTCCCCAACTTCCCAGGGCTGGTGAGGTCATGGATCTTTTAGAAGAGCTTTCTTCTGCCTCTCAGCTAAACCCCCATGATTCCTAACTACATTCAAAATACTTACCCTTTAATCCACTGATGAGTGCAGCCTTCACCTTTCATCCAAGAAGCTTCTCTTTTTAGCAAATGGAGACTATCACAAGACTGCCCAATACTGTGAATGCCACACGACTTCCCTCCAAGGAACAGAGCTACAGTGTAGTAGTGTCTCACAGGAACAATAAGCTGGGCCTTGCACAGACTCACTGAGGAGGATTTAGGACCAAAATCAAGAGGCAGGTGGGAAAGCAAATCAAAAGGAACCCTACACAGAAACCAAGAACCTAAAAAAACCCAAGTCTTTTAATACAAAAAAATTTTAAATAGAACTCCAACCAGATAACATTGGTGTAAATGTATAGATATGGTTTTTCCTTACTGTCTATCACCTGACATAAACATGCCAAGCTCCAGCCAAACACTAACAGATGCATTAAATTGCAAGACAACCAGCAGTGTGAACAGTCAAAGCAAACAGGAAAGTTACTCGGATGCTATAATTAGACAAGAATTAAAAAAAATAAAGCAGAAGACCCTTAATATGGTAATCATTCATAAAAAAATGTGTGAGGGTGGATAATTTGTAATGTGAGCAAAGATAAAGGCATTGTGAGGAAAACTCAAAAGGAAATGTTAGAAATCTAAAACACCAGGAAAGGGTGCTAGAGAGATTGCTCAGGGTTAAGTGATACAATTGTTCTTACAGGTGACCTATGTTTGGTTCCCAATACCCATGTTTTGTGGCTCACATTCTCAAGTAACTCCAACCCAGGTAATATCAGGCACCTCTGGCCTCCATAGGTACATATACTCATGTGCACAAATCCATGTACAGACACATATAGACAGACAGACAGACAGACACAAACACATAATTAAAAATAAAATTAATCTTCAAAAGCATCAATAAAGAAATGAAGGATGTCTATGTCATCATCTCCTGGATGGATTCAACACAGATCATGAAGAAAGCAGAGAGGCTCCAGGCAGGAAATGGGATCATGCCAAACTAAGATTCAAAGAATAAATGAAATAAAATGACAGAATGAGACCTGTAGGAACTGTGGGACATTGGGAAATAGTTTAAACTCGAAATTAGAAAAGCAGAGAATAAAGGGAGACAGTGGAAATGAATAATTATTTGACGTAACAATGCATCATATTTGCCAAAAATAATGACAGATAATAAACCCCAGAGCAGGAAGAAGATAGCATCTAGCCAGATAATTAAGAGCAGAAAAAGAAGACAAGCTAATGAACAGCACACTCAACAGTAGAAAATGACACCAAAGTAATCTCTAGAGGGAGAAGGGAAAGGCTCCTTATCTATAGAAAAGAACAGAGATTGACAGCAGACTTGCTGTCAGGGTAATTCCAAACAAGGATAGGGTGAAATATTTAAAATAATAAAAGATGTAACACATCACATCAATCACAGCAAGAGGCAGAAACCGCTAGAGCAGGACAGGGACCCTGAAGCAGCATTTTAGGCATGTTCTTGCTAGAGGACAGAAATGCAAGAAGACTATGCTGGCACCTGGCTGCTTATCATTTCTTCTAATAAGCATCTGCCTAGAAGCCATAAGTGGGTGTGCGACTGCTGAGGAAAGGCACCTGTACATCTCCTGGACGGACCAACTAAACTGACCACCATGCTTAGAGCCAGTGTCTTCCATTACTGCTGCAAAAGCACTCTACCAGGAGCCAAGTGATACCTTATTTCCTGGCCCAACCTACAGTCGTGTGCTTGCCCTCTCTCTCTCCCCCTCTCCCTTTCCACCTGTCCCCTCACCTTTCTCTAGCTCCCACCTATGAGTCTTTAATAAACTTCTTTGTAAAACTTGACCTCTATCATTCATGAATTTCCTTCTTTGATTTAAGAGACAAGCACCTACGAACTAAGTGCAAATTTTGTGTGACCACGAGAATCCAGCACCCTAATGCATTAATGAAAGTTCAGCACAGATGAAAGAAAAACTTCTCTTAAAAAGCATCTCTTGCTAAGCGGTGCTTGCACACACCTTTAATCCCAGCACTCGGGAGGCAGAGCAGGTGGAAGGCCAGCCTGGTCTACAGAGCAAGATCCAGGACAGGCACCAAAACTTCCCAGAGAAACCCTGTTCTCAAAAATATAAACAAACAAAAAAGTGTCTCTTGATCTCAAAGACTCCCACTTTCCCTGTATCAGCATTAACTTTTTAAATGGCCGTTAAAATAATATGTGTTTTTTATTTTGAGAAATTATTTTTTGGAATCTGATTGTTTTTTCACTTATAATTTACTCAAAAAAATATTCTCCTCTGTATTCTGACGCTATTTTTTCATTAAAGTGTAATAAAAGAATAAAATAAGAATTCTCCATCAAGTAAAACAGTGCTTCAGAAATGAAGAGACATACACATTGTATTATACATACAGAACTTGAGGAAATTTGTTTAAACTGGCCATGTCATATACAAAATTAGTTCAGGAGGGTGATAATAATAGAAACAAGATATTTGAATCAACGACCATATAAAAGGAATAGTATCAGAGACAATGTTAAGAAAAAAGAATTTTGTTTATCCTACCCCCTATGAATAAATGATAATAAAATGATTAAAGCAATAATGTATCAATGTACTAGAGATTGCGCCATGTGTAAACAAGAAGGTATCAAAGTAGTAAGTATAGAGTTTAGAGGGGCTGGGGAGATGGTTCCCATATTGAGGACATTTACAACTCTATTGGAAGATGGGAATTATGATTCCAACAACCCCCTTCATCAGGTGGTTTATAAATACCTGGTACACCAGCTTCTGGTAATCTAAGCCTCTTCTGGTCCTCCTGTGTATCTTATAGCACAAGACGCGCGCACACACACACACACACACACACAATCTAAAGAAAAGTGTTTCATTATGCAACTTTTTAGATTTTTCATTTTTCAGTGTTCTGTCCAATATTCACTCTTCTCATGAGTTTACAGAACATTTCCAAGAGAGATCACACTTGATCCATAAAGCACATTAACAAATTTAAAACAACAGAAATCATGCAAAGTATATTTTTAAAACATGAAGAGATTAATTCATAGATAATTTATAGACCAACAACTGAAAAGTTATTGAAAAACATCTACTTTAGGAAACTAGAAGAAAAGATTTAGTCAAGCCCAAAACAAGGAATAGAAAAGAAATAGAACTAACCTAGAAAAGCATTCCTTGAAAGGAAATAAAGTAGAGAATTCAATGAAATAGAGCCTAGTTCTTTGTGAAAAGACTGCAGTGCCTCCAGTAAAACTGTGGTGAAATTAGAGTGGAAAGAAAGGAAAGTAAGATAGACACAGTAGGGAGAGGAAGAGAGATAGAGACAGAGAGACGGATGGATGGATGGATAGACAGGCAGATAGATGATAGAAGATAGATAGGTAGATAGATGATAGATAGATAGATAGATAGATAGATAGATAGATAGATAGATAGATAGATAGATAGATAGAAAGATAGATTATAGATCTGAAAAATTCTCACTAAGCAAAAATAATTTTTAAAATAGATCAAGAGAACTGCTCAATGGACTTTGAAAAGATGGTAATCACTTTTGACAGTTTTCTGTCTACAAATCCAACATCATAAAAGGTATGTATGAATAATGCTTGGAAGACATAACTAGTGAAAATCCCAGTAGGAAAAAGACAAAGGAAATAACCTATATATCTTAAGGAAATGATAATTAACTATATATATTTAAAAAATCATCAAGCCCAATGGTTTTGACAGTGAATCCTATCTAAACATTGTGCATAAAAATAGGACAATTTCCCCACATTCTGCCTATAAAGTAGAAACATACACAGCATGCTTCCTTATCCTCTGAAGCTAGAATTATATTAACAACAGCAATAAAAGGACTTTTTAAAAATTACAAATGCCTTTTATGTACATGCATGAAAAAATATTCCAAGTACTAGCAAAACAAATTAATTTCTGGCAAGACTGTCAAATGATAAAACTTCAGAAGGCAGTAGGAAATTTTTGCCAAGTTCCAGCTCAAGGAACATCTCAGCACTCACCCTCAGAGTTATTTGCTCAGCTCCTTTTGAAAATGCAAGTCCACAAATCCCGAAGCAGGAATGATTGCATCAGCTTTAGTCACAATTACCAATCTGTAAGCAATGTATGCTTTCAGAAGGAAATAGATTAAACAGGAGCACATCATCTGATTGAATACAATAACAATATGAATTATTGTTATTCATAATTAAAAACAATGAGGTGCTGTGCCACAAAAGGCATGGGCACATCTTCTTTTAAATGATTTTATTATTATTATTATTAAGCATGTGTGTGATATGTATGTGGGTGTGAGTCATTGCCACGTTACAGTACGTATGTGGAAGTCAAAAGACAATTTTGCATCATTACTGCTCACTTTCCACCTTTATCCAAGTTCTAGGAATTTAACTCAGATAGTCAGGCTTATACAGCAAGCCTACTTCACCCACTGAGCTGCCTGTTTGGCCCACATGACTATACCTTAAACACGTACTGCTAAGTAAAAGAAGTCATTTTGCAAAGAGCACAGACTGCTTGATTCCAATCATATAGATTTCGGAGAAAGCCACAGAGGCTTAGGAATAGAAGATCATAAAACAGCTTGTGGGATGTTTAGAAAGATGAAACTCCTCACATGCTCTTGCGATGGTAAAATCACGACTCTGAGCATTTGTCAAAACCCATGGAACCTACCAGCACAATGGGCCTTAAGGATGCAAATAAAAACATCTTGTAGGGGGTAGGGAAATCGCAGATTCAGCATTGTTCCTTGTTCTAAAAAAAAAAAAAAATCAGCCTGGGGCTAGAAAAATGGCTCATTGGTTAAGAGCACTTACTGTTCAAGCATGGGGACCCAAGATGGGAACCCATCCCCTACATATCACACAGCTCACAACTACCCATAATTCCAGTTCCAAGAAATCGGACACCCTCTTCACCATTCCACCATTATGTGTACACATCTGTGCACATATTCTTTCTCCTCCCCTTTTACACACACACACACACACACACACACACACACACAAAGTGTTAAAAAACATTTTAAAATATCAATTTGCAATTACAAATATATGAAGCAACCAGTGTTTCAGTTTAGTGTCGTAATGGTTCCAAAGAGCTCCTTTGTGTGGGGCTGGGCCATAGTGGGCGGGTCCAGTCATGGAGAGGTGGCAGGATTATGAGGCTATAAATATTATCAGTGGATTAACCCATCAGTGAACACATAATTATATGGACTTTGAAGGGGTGTCTGGTGGATGACCTGGCCACTGGGAGAAATGCAAAATAAACCCAAGTATATGCTATCAAGGATATGGAGAACAACTTCCAATGGGGGGAAAAAAAGATGACAGTCTTCTACACATTATGATGTAAAAACTGGAGAATAGGGGTAGTGTTGAAACGAAACTAACAAGCATGCCTTCGCTCAGTGTCAAAGCCAATAGCCACAGAGGTGAGTGGTATTGACAGGATGTACTTTTGATACAATTTGAGGAGAGTGGAATGGCCCTCTGATGTCCTCCTATTTTAAACCCACAACCCCATTTGAATCAAAAGAACAATGTCAGCTATAATGCAATTAACATGAGCTAAATTAACGCCAAGGGCTTGACTAATATTCATTAAAATGTTCAAGATCGTCAAAATTAAGAAAAATTCAAGATACCAGAGAAGGGCTGCCAAACAGACCACATGGGACTCTGCATGACAGCTTGGGATGCATCAAAGAAAGAAGTAATTTCATAAAGGAAAGGTTGTCCCCAGGAGGAACACTAAAATGTTTAAGGAACTTCTTTTCTTTTTTTTTTCTTTTTCTTTTTAATTTTATTTTACAATACTATTCAGTTCTACATAACAGCCACAGATTTACTTGTTCTCCCCCTTCCTGCCCCCCTCCCCTTCCCCCAGCCTACCCCCCTTTCCCACCACCTCCAGATCAAGGCCACCCCCAAGGACTGAGATCGAGCTGATAGACTCAGTCCAGGCAGGTCCAGTCCCCTCCTCCCAGATTGAGCCAAGCATCCCTGTATAAGTCCCAGGTTTCAAACAGCTATCTCATGCAGCGAGCCCAGGACCTGGGACCACTGCCTAGATGCCTCCCAAACATATCAAGCCAATCAACTGTCTCACCTATTCAGAGGGCCTGATCCAGTTGGGGGCCCCTCCCTCAGCCTTTGGTTCATAGTTCATGTTTTTCCATTCATTTGGCTATTTGTCCCTGTGCTTTATCCAACCTTGGTTTCAACAATTCTCGCTCATATAAACCCTCCTCTTTCTCGCTAATTAGACTCCCAGTGTTCCACCCGGGGCCTAGCCATGGATGTCTTCCTAAATATAACACCAGTAGCACAAGCACTGAGAGAAACAATCAATCAATGGGACCTCTTGAAACTGAAAAGCTTTTGTAGAGCAAAGGATACAGTCAACAAGGCAAAGCAACAGCCTACAGAATGGGAAAAGATCTTCACCAACCCCACATCTGACAGAGGACTGATATCCAGAATATATAAGGAACTCAAGAAATTAGACATCAAAATGACCAACAGTCCAATTAAGAAATGGGCTATAGAACTAAACAGAGAATTCTCAACAGAGGAAACTCAAATGGCTGAAAGACATTTAAGGAATTGCTCAACATCCCTAATCATCAGGGAAATAAAAATCAAAACAACTCTGAGATACCACCTTATGCCTGTCAGAATGGCTAAGATCAAAAGGAACTTATTTTCTAACATCCCCATTTCTCACTGGAAAAGTTACTCAGACCTGAATTTTCCATTGAGAAGTAGCTTAGCTGGCAAGGACACAGAAAACCAAGCCAGAGAGAGCAGGCGCTAATGATAATGTTTTCCTCCTACAAGAATTGTGCTTTCTCTGAATATCAGTCCTTTATTATTGTCAAAAAAATTATCCACATCTTTAGAACAATGGGAAAGGGGGATAATGTATTCTTTCAATATCTGATGGAAGATGTGAACTGGCAAAGAGGACCTAAGATTATACGTGATGAAGTCTATACCAAACAGCTTGATTCTTTCCCTCAATGCTACAACACTTTCTCACTGCTGGTGAATTTCGCCAATGTCTTAACACGTACAACAAACAAAAAAAATCAAAGACCAGAGTCAGTCCTCAAGTCACCAAATTAAAGTATGTGCTATTGTTTCCTCGTTCTATTTGTGGGTTGTAAACACGGGCATTGCTTCCTCTCTGAAGAGAATTTTATAGTGAGAGTCTTCATCAAGATTTAAAACACATTGGAAGAATCCTGCAATATCATACTTAGTTATCGTGAACATTATGTTTGCTTCAGGAAAAGACAAAAAACCAGCACTGTGAAGACAGTCTCTAACACATGCCACACCAGCATTGCATACACTGGTCAGAGTGCTGCATAAATAAATGCAAGAGACTTGAACAATTCAATATCCAAATGCTGTTGATTTACCTTTCTGGGTTTTTGAGCAGCTGACAGAAGAGGAATATGGTGTATGACATAAAGCCCCTTGATAAATGAAAATGAGAGATTTCCCCAACTGGTTTAGAATTCTTTGGGGCCTCACACTGATGCATTTGACAGCATACTGTTGGATAGAAATTTCCAAAGCTTGGTCCTTCTTGCTCTGGACTATAGCCAGGTATCTCGGTCGTCAGCAAGAGGAAACCCTCTCAGGACTGGCGTGGGTGCTGGCCTCGTTTATTTATGTGAAATGAAAACCAATCCTTCCCTGTAGACGACTAGACTAAAATAAGGTAGTAAAATATGACATTCTCGTCTGATAGCAGAGGATGCCAGGGGAATCCGATGGCCTGTGCTTATGAACAGCATAGGATAGTATTCACATCATCATTTTCCTGTTCACTTCTGTATGATACAGCTCTAAGTGGCTTTCAGAACAAATGGTGTTGTATAAACACTAACGTAAAGAGAAGTGAGTCTCAAATTCTTCGTTTAATTTTAATGTATTACTTAACTAAACATCTACGGATGTTTTGCTACTTGTTTATAATTGCATCACATAAATGCATCAGATCCATTGGAACTGGAGTTAAAGACAGTTGTGAGTCACCAGATCATGTTGGTGCTGGGAATCAAACCCGGGTCCTTCACAATAGCAACAGTGCTCTGAATGACTAACAAATTGCTCCAGCCCCAGAAATACTTTGCTTTTAAAAAATGATTTGGGTTTAGTCCTTCTCAAACTTTGACTGATGCAACATATTTAGAAGCAGAGTTACAGATGAGGAAAGAACATAGCTGAAGGATTTAAAGTTAATGTGATGTAGTGTTGAATGGTGGAAAGATGTTTAGTAGTGTGTTGTCCTTATCATTATCTAGTTCATTGTCCTTATAAATGCTATTACTGCAACATTAGAGGAATTTGCATATTTTACAAGGTTGAAAGGAGAAGTAATTGCTCACAGGACAAAGTAAAATCTAACTGCCCTCCCCAGTTAGAGTGATTATTTGATCTTAGCAAGATAAATTACAATTCTTATAGAAATAATTATAGAGAAAGATGTATCTAACACACACATTTCTTTGCATATTCAGTAATTATTTGTATACGTGTGACATTTATATGTTCTAGGGACATGTAGAACATGGAATATTCTGCTAACATAATCAGATATTAATCATAGCTAATATTTGTAAAGCACAATGTTAGTGCATCTCTGATTTTTTTCATTGATTCATGGAATAATCACATGAAGAAGTTCATTTATGTTAATCAGACCAGTCTGATAGTGTCTGTTCATGCTACAGAAAAATTCAATAAGTTGTTATTACTTTTCTATTGAGGTAAAATATTTCCTCATCATTACATTTGATGTATCAACTTGGCTTTTTTTGTTTCAATGTCACAAGAAGGAAATTTATAGCATGCCATTTGGAAGAATTTCTTTTCTTAGGCATTTAGTTATGTGAAGACAATTGTCACAGTATCACTTATAGTCTGAGTGCAATCAGAGCCGTTGCCAGCTTTCTTAAATGTTACCTTGTTCAATTACACCGGAGAACAGATCGGCTTAATTTCTCCAAAGTTTATATGAAAACTGCTTACGTATGATGCCGGTTCAACAGGGATGGAGGCTGTGAACTTACTTCATCATCAGGAATCCTTGATTATTTGATATGATTTTGTAATAATTATTTCTTAATATAATATTTATTTCTGCTCTCACTACTATTTTTAAATCTTTCTACATATGCAGTTTTGGTATTCTTTGTTCATCCATTAGTGGGGAGGGGATGACTTCGTTCTGCTGTTGTGAATTTACATAAACACAAATACAGACATACACACACAAACATATACTCATATACAAACCCAAAGACATATACATATGAACATACATATGCACACTTGCACACATAAACATAATATGTGCATATAGATACGTGGATACCACAATACTTCATCTCATATTTACACTGAAGGTATGCTCTCACAAACAAAAATTATTTTGCAGTTTCTATGACCTTTGCACTCACTTGGTGCACACAAATTTGCCAGTATCTGTGAGAGTGAACATAATCAATCCAAACAACTCAGATATCAGTGTACTTGTCAATGAGCACACCTTCTCCATGTTTCCTAGTAAAAGTATATCTCTTCTGGTTTCTTGTCAGTATATTCTGGTCGCATTGGAGGATTACATAAAGTTAAAAAGCCACATGAAACCTTGATCATTGTGCCATGGAAAGTCTCCGTGAAGGCCACCACAGGCATTTATTTATTTAATAAAGCCATCATGGAGAGAACTTCGTGGCTAAGCAGAAAGTCTGGCTGGCACCTGTGGGGCAAATGAAGCCTAGTTCATTTCTGTGTGCCTCTACTGATCTCTGGTACAGTTTCTGGAATGATTGATTCATCTACATGTTTCCTGGACACTTTTCTCAAACCTTAAATGCATGTTACACAGTTTTCCAAATAGTTAACCAAATCATGTATGTCTAGGGAAGTTTCTTTGTCTATGTCTATGTATAAGCTAGGTAGTTATGGCCTCCATACAAATGAATAACAAAGGATACTTCTCATACTTGAGATTCTATGGCCAAGCTATCTTTCTCCTCCTGGGATAATTTCTAGGGTTATTGTTGCACATGACAGTGGTGTCCTGATACCACCTTACAGATGACACCGAGATATAAGTCATCCTCTCTGGAAATTATAGCCAGTGTCCTTTCCATTGTTCTTCACAGTTATGACACACACATACAAAAGCACCTTCCTGATGTAAAATGACTAGATGGCAAGGGAGACAGGTATTTCACCACCCTCCAAAGCATGATGTTCTCTGGAACATCTCCATCTGGCTATTTCAGAGCTTCAAACCCTACCCCTAACTCTATCCCTGGGACCTCAGACTAATGATCATCCAGATGCCTGTTTGGAACCTTGATTCTTCTTTAAATAAAGAAGACAGATTTTGTCAAGGGACTCTATTTTTTTAACTTTCCAGAAGAAAATTGCTTTATTCTAATCAACTCAGAGATGATAACATCCCACAGCTAGTCTAGGGGGCACAGTCAGCAAGCCTTAAATTCTATATCATAGCTCAAAATTCTATACAGCCAGAACATTCACTTCCAGGGATATTCCAAAGTAATAGAGATTCGTTTATTTGTTTATTTTTAAAAAAAAAATAAAAGAAACTCAACCTAGGGATTTACATTTTCACTGTCCTATGTGAGACCAAAGATTAGGGGACAACTTGTAGGAATTGATTTCCCCTTTCACTATAGGAGTCCTGGGAATCACACACAGGAGTTTGGGCTTGGTGTCAAGCACTTTTACCCACTGAGTCATATTTCTGGCCCTTTGAATTAGATGAATCAATTTGTAACTCTGTTTGAGTCCTTCACTGGAACCCTCAGAGAGCGTAAAACTCATTCTTAAGCTAGGCACACTTTCTGTTCCATCTTGAAGATAGTTTAATTTTTTAAAGTAATTTTAAAATGTGTGTGTGTGTGTGTGTGTGTGTGTGTGTGTGTGTGTGTGTGTATGCATGTGTAGATGTTTGAGAGCAGGTGCCTACAGCAGCCAGAGGTAACAGATCCCCTTGAATTGAAGTTAAAGACAGGTGTGAACTACCTGACTTGGGTGCAGGTAATTGAGCTCAGATCTTCTGAAATAGGAGAAAGTGCTCTTAACCACTGAACCACCTCTCTAGCTGTCTGTTTTATCTTTTTTTTTTTTTTTTTTTTTTTTTTGGTTTTTCAAGATAGGGTTTCTCTTGTGTAGCTTTAAAAAGAATGAAATTATCAGATTGTTGGTGTCCCACCTGGGTTTCCTGGGAAACTTTATGTCCAGTAAAATAATGTCAGGATTTCTGGACTCGAGCTTACCACTTCTACTGAAACTTTGGGGATGTTTGACCCAGCATTTGCTCAACTGTGAACCCCATGGTCACGTTGGCTTCGTGGTCTCTAGGTAGCATACAGGAGCTATCATGCATTTTGTACCAGATGCTGCCCTGGCATCCAGAGTTGCTGTCTAAACCCTTTTAGACTACATTGACAATGGTTTTAATTTTTTTTAACTGTGCTTTACTTTCTGTTGAACTTTATATCATATGATTCCATTTATGTAAAAATAAAGTAAATATATGGTCTTTTATTAAAATGTAACTAGAAAATGTTTACAAGTTCATATGGACAATGCTAATTCTTTGTATCACTTTAAGGTTCTTCTTTTGATATTGCATGAGGCATAATTCTAGACTTTTTTTTTTTAAACAAGGATAATCCTTCACATTTACAGATCTCCTTTGAAAATTGCCCAATAGATAGTGCTCTACTGGACTTTTCTTGAAGGTCTAAGACTACAGATCTGACTACCGTTGATTGCATATGATAGAATTCATGTTTGTCTCTGGCAGACCATTCCCTAAATTTTACTTACATAGTTAAAACTACTTTGAAAGCTGAGCAGTGGTGGCACATGCCTTTAATCCCGGCACTCGGCAGCAGAGCCAGGCAGATCTCTGTGTGAGTTCGAGGCTAACCTGGGCTACCAAGTGAGTTCCAGGAAAGGCACAAAGCTGCACAGAGAAACGCTGTCTCATAAAAACAAAACAAAACAAAAAACAAACAAACAAACAAAAACAATACTACTTTGAAAGCAGATGATAATGTGTGCATTTTTTTTTTTTACCCAAAGCAACTGTCATGATTCAAAAGTTCAACAGAGAGTATTACAGGCATGTACAAGAATATAGACAAAACGAAGAATTTAATTGTTGTATGTTTACTTAGTTTATTTTTGTAAGATTCATTTTAATTTTTTGAGTGTGTGTGTGTGTGTGTGTGTGTGTGTGTGAGAAAGAGAGAGAGAGAGAGAGAGAGAGAGAGAGAGAGAGAGAGAGAGAGAGAGAGAGAGAGAGAGAGAGAATGCTATGTGTGCGCAGGTATCTGTAGAGGCTAAAGCAGGGTGGTGGTGGATCTCTTACAGCTGAAGTTACAATTGTTATGAACTGCATGGCATGGGTTTTGGGAATTGAACTGATGTCCTCTGCAAGAGAAGTGTGAGATTACAACTGCTATCCATCTCTCCAGCCACTTCCTTGTCCTTAGTGGTAGTGGAAATAAAGCCAGAGTCTTGTATAGACTAAGCTGGTATGCTACAGCTGAGTTAAATACCTAACTTCATGACTATTTTTCTTCAAATACTGTAGGTAACAGACGCTGAAGAAGCAAAGTACTAAAAAGTATGATCTCCAGTTTCACAAATTAGGATTTTTTTATTTATATATATTTTTTATTTTACAATACTATTCAGTTGTACATAATAGCCACAGATTCCCTTGTTCTCTCCCTTCCTGCTCCCTTCCCCTTCCCCCAAGCCCATCCCTCATTCCCACCTCCTCCAGATCAAGGTCTCCCCCGAGGACTGGGATCGACCTGATAGACTCAGTCCAGGCATGTCCAGTCCCCTCCTCCCAGATTGAACCAAGCGTCCCTGCATAAGTCCCAGGTTTCAAACAGCTAACTCATGCAACCAGCCCAGGACCTTTAATTCCTACTTGGTGGAGGTGTTAGTGTGTATCTACCTCAAATAATTCTTGCATTTATTTGTAAGCCTTGCCTTATTATGAGGAATTTAACACTCTTGTCCACTTGTTTTGTATTGATGTCACATAGTGAGAAGTAGCTTGAGCTTTGATGGCATTTTCATGGCCTGGAGTCCTAGTACTTTGTAGTAAAGAGAGTTTTCCATATATTTCACATTTCGTTTTCTGAATCATTAGTATTCTAGACTTCCAGTTGTTTGAAGCCTGAGATTTTTTTAAGAAGTACCCTCAATCAATTTATTTTTATAAGAAAATGTATTTTTCTTGGCAATCAATCAAAGAAATAATAGCTAGGTTCACATGTGCCAAAAATGATAGACATAATTGTTGGTACTTACATCTATTTTTAATCATTAAATTTAGACCTGTGACCAAAATGAAAAAAGTCAAAATTGTTAATTGTATCATATGAATTGGATTTTTTATATAATAGACAACAAGAGAAAAAATTTCTCCACAAACTAACCAAAAGCCAGAGAAAAATATAGAATTTTTTCTATATATGTAAAAGTATAGTCATATTCATATTCACCAATATTTTTCTCAGGATGAGATTTTTTTTTTGCTGTCATGAAGAGTCCATTTATTTGCTCTATCTCAAATTTCTTTATCTGTGTAATGATATATTTGAATTCATTCACTTTTCATGAAATATAGCCTGGTAGGAAATGGGACATCATTTAAATTTTTTGTCATGTAAGTTGTCTGGTATTGTTCAAAATTCTTTTTTTCCCTCTCTTTTCATTTTTCTTTATTAAGAAACTTCTACTCACTCTACATACCACCCACATTTCCACCTCCTCCCACCCTCCAGCCCTCCCTCCCAAGCCACCCCACATCCCCACATTCCCCAAGTCAAGGTCTCCCATGGGGAGTCAGCAGAACCCAGCACACTGAGCCTAGGCAGGTCCAAGCCCCTTCTGACTGCACCAAGGCTGCCCAAGTTGTCACACAGCAGGCACCGGACTCCCAAAACCTGTCCCTGCCTGGGTGCGCCCCAAACAGTTTGAGCCAAACAACCATCTTCCACATTCAGAGGGCCTAGTCCAGTCCCATGGGGGCTCCACAGCCACTAGTCTACAATTCATGGGCTTCCACTAGTGTGGCTGGTCATCTTTGCATGTCTTCTTATCATGATCTCAACGTCCCCCACCGGCAAAATCCCTCCTCCCTCTCATCGATTGGATTCCCGGAGCCAAAATTCTTTTTTAATAAAGCACCTAATTTGCATTATTTCTAACCCATTTTGATCCTGAACCTAAACATTTGAAATGATTATAACTCAAACTACCAAAATATCAAATAAATGTATATTTTTATTATTTCACAAGTTGTAGAATCTAATTCTTTTCTATTTATTTTTAAATGTATTTTTATTTTATGATATGAGTGTTTTCCTTTGCAAACTTTTAGCTCACAAAAGCTAGAAGATGGTGTCAGATGTCCTGGAACTGTAGTTACAGGTGGTTATGTACCACCATGTGGATGGTAGGAGACAAACCCAGTCCTTTGGAAGATCAGCAACTACTTTTTTTCCCTTCTTTCATTTTTCAAGACAAGATTTCTCTGTATAGCTTCGGTTTCCTGGAACTAGCCCTGTAGAACAAGCTGGCCTCAAACTCAGAGATCGGCCTTTCTCTGCTTCCCAGGTCCTGGCAATAACAGTATGCATCACCACCACCTGATTTCAGCAAGTACTTTTAACCACTGAGACATCTTCTAGTCCCAAGACTAGAAATTCTTGAGTTTTTCAGAAGGTTATTGATAATATACTTTAATAGAGAGGGCTAAATTCAGCTTTAATCCTTCAGCCTGCACCCTTATGAGTTTCTAAACCTCCTTCTTCAAATGCCAGAAAATCTTGTGCACTGGTACCTAATGGAACTATTTGTACAAGCTTTGCTCAGACTTCCCAGAGGCCCTTGTTCTGTCTTCACCTCTTAGGATAAGGAATGCAGAAAATATACTGTGGTCAACCTTGGAAAGATAGATCTAGGGGAGAAGCCCACAGTGACCATGAAGACTTGGAGCCATTCAAAAGATAACTTCATTGTGGAGTTGTTCTAGAAGGGAGAACAAAGTCTTGGTTGAGCTTTCATCTTGCCCTATGATTTTCTCTCTCTCTGTGTACACATTTGATAAGACAGCAGACAGAAGGGCTTCATGTGAATCTACAACAAGACAAGGCATGCTGCTCGGACCTGAAGATGCTCTTAAATGTAGGTGGTAATTGAGTTTGTCATTTCATCATGATAGCAACTTCCCTAGTGACTGTAATGTCACATGAACTGTGGCTTTCTGTGATTTCTTTTGCTACTTTGTTCTATCATCTTTCATAGAAACTGAATTAGGCAAACATTGCTTCTCCTTCCTACTTTTAATTTGTGATTAGTTGGGTAGAACGTCATGGAAGAGTATATAATTGATAAATAATGGAACAGAATTAGTCTTGTCTTAAAAAGCAGTTACTGAAGCAGCATTAGATTCTGTTTATTAGCCAACACATTTCAAAGAAACTTTATCCATGCGTGTATTTGGGTGTTTTTGAATGTGGGCACCTGCATGTCATCCTATACATGTGGAGGTCAGAGAGCAGTCTTGAGTATTGATCTTTACCTTCCACCTTGTTTTAGATAGGGTCACTAATTATTTAATAAATTCTTTATACTGTTTATGCCAGACTTACTGAATGCACACCAGAAATCTATCCTTTCTATTAGTCTTTTATTTTCCTGTCACTTATATCAACATGCGATTTGGCCATTCTGTATATTTTTTTTTTGGGAAATATGTCTATAAATAAAACATTTTTGAGTAGTTAGTAATAGAACTCCTATTGTTTTATTTATTCTCCTTCACCTGCGAATATATTAGGATTCTTTTTTTAATCATTTCCTTTTCTTTTTTTACTAAGAAATTTTTTTCATTCATTTTACACACCAATCAAAGATCCCCCTCTTCCCTCCTCCCACCCCCTCCAACTCCCACTCCCCGACTCACCCCAACAAGAAGGCAAGGGGAGGCACATCCAGTAGAGGCAGGTTCAAGCCCTTCCCCCTGCTCAAGGCTGCACAAAGTGTCCCATCATAGGTAGTGGCCTTCAAAAAGCCCCCTCATAAAACCAAAAAAAGAAAAAAAAAAAAAAGCCAGGCGGTGGTGGCACACGCCTTTAATCCCAGCACTCGGGAGGCAGAGGCAGGTGGATCTCTGTGAGTTTGAGGCCAGCCTGATCTACAAAGTGAGTTCCAGGAAAAGCTCAAAACTACAGAGAAACCCTGTCTCGAAAAACCAAAAAAAAAAAAAGAAAAAAATAAGCCCCCTCATGCACTAGGGATGGATTTTTATTCTACCTCCAGGACACCCCCAAGCAGATCAAGCTAAACAATTATCTCGCCATGCAGAGGGCCTAGTCCAGTCCCATGCAGGTTCCATAGCCATTAATCCAACTTTCATGAGTTCTCAGGAGGATTCTTTTAATTTTGAAATTTTGATCATTTTGAGAGCCACAACCCTCCATCTTATTACTTGACAGATTTTTTTTCTCTTTTTGTAAATTAAAAACAACAAATGATGTTATTTCCATGTCTCTTGATAAATTTTGAACTGAATTTTATCACTAAAATATACATACATATCATGTACAAAATAGGTATTTTTATGTGAAAGAACTAAATATTTTCTAGTTAGTCAGCCTGTGGCTTCGAATTGGTCTGTTCATAGTGTGACCATATGTTCATACATGTTAAGAAAATGGTATTTATTTTGAATTCATTGTAAAACACACCAGGTCGAATAACCAAAATTTCCCTAAAGTGGAATTTTTTTATTTTTATGCTAAAGTAATGGCTCTCTGTATAAACATTTAAATAAAACCACTGTGTTACAGAATTAACGTAATATGCATCTTGTTATTATATAAAAATAATAAAAATATAATTTCAGGAAGCCATTAAGAAAAAATTTATGCAACTATTGCAGATTGTGTTTGTAAAGACAGAAAATGTTAGAGGAAAACAAGATTACATAAACTAAAACCTCATAGGGAAAGGTCTTTCCTATATTATAAATCTATTTATAACTGATTTCTCTCCTAGGATAATTTCCCCCTGCTAAATGTGGGATGCATTTTGAGCTGGAGCCACAATACTGACAATGTGGCTTGGCACAAGTTGGAACATTTAAAAAAAAAGACTTTGAATCTGCAGGTTATTCCTCTAAGATACATTTATTCCATCAAATTATCCTGTAGTTAATGAGCTATGGGGTCCTGCTTTAGAAGTTCTCAAACTTCTGTGGCTGTGAGAAGGGGTCATAAGAGAAAGGCTGGTGAAAGTTGCCAGGCTGTTATCATCTAGCCCAGGTCTACTCAAGGGCTCAAGAAATGAAGGATAAACCGAGAACAGGAGAATCCCACCTAATGTACAAACTAGCCCACTTCCAGTGTAAGCTGAGGGGACTATGCTGTCTACTTATCCAGACACAAAGGAAGGACCTCCTGATAGAAGGTGAAATTACATAGTCAGTGTATACAATGAGATTTCCACACAATTCAAAGGATTAGTAAACATGTGAGCAAGAAAAAGTGACAAAATGGATGTCATCAATAGGTCACAGAGGGGAAGATAAAAGATCAACTGAAAGATGAATAATTTTAACAGATACTTAAGAACAATAAATTTGTTGATATTTAAATCTCATTGGATGAATGCAACAGCAAATGGGAAATAGATATGTAAAGACATATAAACACACACCTTTATACATATATACACACATGTAACACAAACACTTATATACATATATATATATATATATACACACATAACACATAAACACACACATAAATACATATATATACACATATAACACAAAAACACACACATATATACATATATATACACACATAACACATAAACACACACACATATATAACACATAAACACATACATGCACACAGACACACAAACACATATGCTGAGATAACTCAAGGGAGGGTGCTAAAGTACTCAAATTTCATTACCAAAGGGAACAGAGTAGGATGGGATGGGACAGGCCAGTAAGGGAAAGCATTATTAGAACACCCAGAAGACCTCAAAGATCACCTCAGTATACACAAAAAGTATTTCCAAAACCAAAAGTAGATCTTACTTTAACATGTTTGAGTAGATTATGAAAACAAGTAAACATCACTTTTCACCAGTTATCTTAATCTAGACATGCTCCCAGAGTCATGAAAGATTTCTGTCTCCTAGGTTACTCTAAAATCCTGACAATATTAACCACCACAGAACATAACTAAAAAAATTTTTCTCCTGCCTTCCTTGTCTGCTTGTGTGTCTACTATGTCCATCTGCACGCCTAGTTCCCACAAGGGCTAGAAGAATACCTCAGATCCCTTGGGACAAATGTTGTAGATAGTTGTAAGTTGCCCATATAGGTGCTAGGATGCAAACTCAGGGTCTGTGGAAGAGGACCCCTAACCACTGAGCCATGTCTCTACCCCAAATAACTTTAAAATGAGAAAAATACCATTATGCCATTAAAATAAATGACTCTTTTAAATTTTAATTTATTGCTTACTTTTGAGGACTGAGAATTGAATGCGGGGCTTTACAAAAATTATGCAAGTATTCTACCTTGGAACTATATTGCCAGAAGCCAAGTTTTAGAAAGAGATAATAACAATACCTTAATAAGATAAAAAAGAAGTTGTATATCATATAAATTATTCTACAAAATTAATAAAACAATAGACAACAAAATAAAGTGATAGACAAAAGGCCCTGGATAGATATTTCAAGCAATAGTTAATCTAGACTATAATTAGTCTTAAGAGACATTCAAATTAAAATCATACCATTAGTTCTGTTATGAGCCCCCAGAACATTTAAAATTAATTTTATGATATGACAAAGTTCTGATAAGAAACAGACAGTGAGAATTTTTCCTGCATGGCTGCTGGAAATGCACATAGATACATCACTATAGGAAGATTAGCAATTTTGTCATTAATACTTAATTAACTATAACTTAGAAATTTAATTCCTGGGTAAATGCTCTACAAAAGTTGAAAGATATATTTATAAAAGACTTATGCAAAATATCTGGAGTAATATTTTTAAAATATGCCCAAATTATAATGCAGCTTCACTGAAGCAAATGATATAGAACCGTTTTTCATTTTTTTAAAGATACTTGACATCTGGATTTGTCTTCAATACTTCATGTAGCTAATGATAATCATGAAAGGTTTGGTTACAGAATAACCAAAGAAAGGTAAATAGAAATTTATAAATACAAGAACATAAACATCACTCTGGTGGGTTCCCGGGGCCCTTAAAAAAAATTTGTGACAGGGAAGATGGCATAGACCAGTAATGCCAGCACTGAGGGGCTGAGACATGAGAATCCCAAGTCAAAGTTAGTCTGTGTTACATAGTGAGATTGTCCACAAAATACAAAGGCTATAGATAGTTCTCTGTGCTGGACAGCTTGCTTAGCACGAAAAAAGCCCTGGAATTCCTTCCTCCAGTACCACAAAAGTTTAGATCAGACAATGAGATGATTTAAAATGTCAGATACACAAGAATATCAGATATAATGACAGTACCATGAGAATTCCAACGATAACACGTGGTAACTATCACTGAGGAAACTATTTAACTAGTTGCATTTGAAGGTGCATGGCAGGGGGTGGGGCTTTTGAATAGAGAATTGATTAAATTGGTGGACATGGAGGCTTCTGGGAGAATTTGCATGGGGAAGAATGAAGGATGAAGTTGAACACAATTTAACAAAGAAAAGCTGCTTAGATCAAATGAACTTCCTCAGACAGTTGTGTTTCATGGTTTTAATTCCCACCAAGAAAATCAGAAAGTATTGAGGATGGCCCCTGGAGCCCACCAGAGTGATGTTTATGTTTTTATATTTATAACTTTCTATTTACTTTCTTTGGTTATTCTGTAACCCAACCTTTCATGATTATCATTAGCTACATGAAGTATTGAAGAGAAATCCAGACACCAAGTATCTAAAAAATGAAAAATGATTCTATAGCCTGTGCTTCAGTAAAGCTGGCTTATAATTAGAACTCACACCTGAAAATCTCTAAGAAGATCAACAAGCATTTTATAGAATCTGAGTACCACTCATTGCAGAAGCTACAACTTCCTGTGAAGACATAGGGTCTTTTTATAAAGGTCTGGATGGTCTGGTAATTGTTATATAGATCTGGGTGGTCTCAAATTTGTGGTAATCTGCCTGCTTCTTCTGTATGAGTACAGGGACAACAGGCAAAAGACACCATAATTTAGCTGGAAGAAGCAGCATAGCATATCACTGAGTTAAGGGAAACAAGATGGACTCATGTTTTCTTTCATATGTAGAACCTAAAGAGAGTGTGTGTGTGTGTGTGTGTGTGTGTGTGTGTGTGTGTGTGTGTGTGTGTGTGTGTGTGTAGACAGAATGATAGAAATGGGAGCACAGAAAGAATGAGTATATCTTAAGGCAGGTGGAGGAGTGAAAAGAGAGAGTATTGAAATTCATATGATATTAGAGTAGTGGGGAAGATTATTTGGAAAGAGAAAGGGGTCAATAAAACTGAGGCAGAGGGAATAGCGAGGGCAGTGGGGAAGATGATGGGTAGAACAGAGTATAATGGCACGTACACACACAGTGCTGTATGATACCAATCACTTCGTGTGGTAATTCATAACTGATTTTTAAAAGTCTTAATGGTATTTTCTGTGCAATTGTTAATAAATGCATGACAATTAAGATTTTACCAAATCTTAATCTTGTACTGGATAGAAAGATATATATAATTCAATTTACTTTCAATTTTACTGAAAATAGCTATTGTGACTAATAAGAATTTTCCAAGACAACAGTGGTCAGGCTCTTCACAGTTTTGCATACGAAAGGTCCTCCTATATTGTTTGTGGGTCCCACCACGCGAAGCGATTTGAATTCTGCACAATCATGCTGATGGCAGCTGTGCCTTTTCATCTACCAGCTCATAACAGAGCTCAGCTTGAGAAATGTAACCAGGGCTTTTAAACTGTAAAAACACTCCTTTTTATGTAATGAAAGAAATAACTGGGAGTCTTATTGCACACTCTAACAAAAATGTTCTCAAATTATATGCATCACATTGTGTTATTTAAATTGTGCCCAAATAATCTCTAGCTTGCTGAAAATTAAATTCTGAAAAGATATTAAATAAAGGTAATTGGAGCTATGATTTTACTGAAGATGAACTATATTGATGAACTGGTATATTTTAGAAAAAAACATTTTATACTTAATTGTAACTTTATTGAAAAATGAGAGAAAAGGAACTTATTACTGAATGTTTTTATGAAAAAGCTGTTAGTATATTAAATGTAAAAAGCTACCTAAAAGAAATAAATTGCACTGTATAAGAATAAAGACAAAAGTAACACCAATAAAAGTGTAAGAAATGCTTATATTAAAGAAGTTTTATCACAACACAATATGAGAAAAATCATGATTCACTCAGAAAATCCTGAAGGGTGCCTACGGGTAAATATAAGCATACAATGGACTGTCAGTACTGTTCATTCAAGGACTTACCACAATTGTAGTAGAAGAACATTGTTTTTACTGCAACCAAGTAATTTTATGCTCACTGATTTAATATAAAAGCATCTTTGCATTAAGTGCCTTTATGGATAAAAATACCATTCTCTAAGAGGAGGATACCATTAAACCAGATCATACTGCTGCACAATATCACACTTCTAACACACATGCACAAACACACACACATATATTCACACATATGTGCACACTCACACTCATACATGCAAATTGCAGGTATTTTCTGGGTTCCTTGGATGTAAAATGAGGACACTTTCATTTAATAAAATCACCCCATGGCTCTTACATGTGCTTCAAATTCCAAAACCAACAACACACAAACTTTTAATTCAGTGATATGTTTCAATCAAAGAAATCTCTGAAACAATTTGGAATAAAGAGACTTCGGTATCCATGCTCTCATACTTGGTAAATATTCCTGGTCCTTCCTTCAACTCATGGGTTTGGTTCCATACAACTTTATGTGTAGTGACTAAGAAAGTCAATTAACTAAAAATAGTAAAACTAGAAAGAGATCTAAATATTAATAGGTATTATATGTATATATTTATTTATACATCTCTCTTCTATAGAGATAATAAATACATAAGACATAAGGCAAATACTGTATAAAATATATGTAAATTTTGTTCTATATAATTATAAATTACAAATTATTTTTAATAAATTTCTCATGAAATAATGTATCACTGGAAAATGTATAATTATAGTCTACTTGCATCTCTCAGAATTGATTTTAATTTTCAAATTCTATGAATAGCTTCTTTGATACAAAACCAGATATTCAATCATACTATGTGCTGCTGTGGATATCGCTCTATATAAATAAAACACTGATGGCCAGTGACCAGACAGGAAGTATAGGCGGGACAAGGAGAGAGAAGAATTGGGGGAACAGGAAGAAGAGGGAGAGATACTGCAGCCACCGCCAGGACAAGCAACATGTAAAGACGCCGGTAAGCCACAAGTGACGTGGCAAGGTATAGATTTATAGAAATGGGTTGATTTAAGATATAAGAACAGTCAGCAAGAAGCCTGCCACGGCCATACAGTTTATAAGTAATATAAGCGTCTGAGTGAGTATTTTATACATGGATTGTGGGACTGCAGGGCTTGGTGGAACCTGGAGAGAAGCCCTCCAGCAACAATGTGCTGGTATAATATAAAAACTTGGTCTAATTAAATTTGAATTTTTTTCTGTCACAAAATACATTTTCACTAATACTCAGTTCAATCTTTTCAACATTTCCATCTCTGGTGTGATTATTTATTGTTTCAGTGTACATAAGAGAATGTAAAACCATGTCTGACTCCTTAGCATAGTTTTCTTCACTATAGAAATATACAGTTTCAATATGGACTAAAGATGACATAGCTCTCCAGGAATCTTCCAGACTTTTAGTGCCAGATAGAGAATGCTGATGCATGAATTGTCATGGACTAAATTGTAGATGTAACCAACCATCTTATTAAAATAAGAAACACAGAACCAATGTAAAAGAGAAAGCTAAGAGGTCAGAGCTCAGAGCTAAAATCTTACCTCCTGCAGTGCTCCTAGCTTCCCTGAAAGAGTAAAGACACACTTCCTGTGTGTCTGTCTTTAAATAGTCTTTCTGTTCTGCCTTCTCATTGGTTGTAAACCCAAACACATGACTGCCTCATCACTGCCTGTAAGTACTGCCCTCCAGATCTTAAAGGCATGTGTCTCCAATGCTGGCTGTATCCCTGAACACACAGAAATCTACCTAAGCTCTTCTACCAAGTGCTGGGATTAAAGGTGTGCACCACCACCACTACCACCACGCTCTTGCTATGGCTCTAATAGCTCTGACCTCTGGACAACTTTATTTATTAACATACAATGAAAATCACATTTCAGTACAAATAAAATACCACCATACTAAATCTACCAGGTTTTCAACCTCTCCAGTATGCAATAAGCCATTGTTGAACTAACCAGACTGTACCATGCAAACCAATCTAATAATACTCTTCTGGAATGTCTAATCTTTCTAAGGCTATGTTCTTCTACAGAATCATAACTAATACTGACAATGCATACATCTGGTAACCACATCAGTAAAAAATATAAAACCTGTTAAAGATGAGTCTAATTGCTAGTTGTTATATCAATACCTTCAGTATTTTAAAATCACCCATGTGTCTCTATATTTAATATGATTTAATATGTTGTTGCAAACACAATATTGTTCATTTTGAAGACTATCTCTGTTACAAAAATTACTAGAATCAATATCATGGAAGTCAGCAATGAACACATGGAGAAGAGCTTTTATAGAATAAAATATAGAAGACATGGATCCCAGTATAACCATTTGTTGTCTTTTCTAATCTAGTAAGCTTTTAAAATATTCTGCTATCCATATTAAAAATAATTTTATTAAAAACAAAAAAGAGAGTGGAAGAGAGGCTCTTTACACTTAGAACAAAGATAACATAACTCAGAAATCATCACAATCTTTTGCTTCTTTTATGGAGACAGGGTCTCATACAATCTACTCTTGTCTCAACTCTCTATGTAGCCAGGGTGTTCTTGAACGCCCGATCCTCCCTGCCTCCACCTCCTTAGTGCTTAGATTACAGAATTATTTCACTATGCCTTGTTAATTTATAAAAAAATGTATTGTGAAGAATAATATTGTTGATGTTGTACTTGTATTAAAGGCAACTAACTCATTGAATAAGCTTAACTATATCAGCACGAAATATATGAATAACATAAACTCTTCTTTTATTCAGTTCAGTGTCTTGTTTAATTTCAATATCAGAGGAAAAGCTCATCATACACACATTTATAAATATTTAAATATGTTGTTCTTTCATAACACACTTGCAGGACGTTTTAATTTTATTAATAATAACCCTAAAATTCTCAATGCCTTTTGATAAATCTTTCATGCTAAATGCATTATTTTTATGAAACAATAAACACAGATTTGTACCTGAGGGCCTTGGGTTTCAAGTCAAAGAAACCAATGATGCATTTATTCATATTCAAAAAGTGTAATTCTAAAGACTGTGAGGATAGGTGTAATACATAAATATATAGAAACAAGCAAAAGTATTATTAGTTTTACCATGTTATACTATTTAAGAAATTCATATAGACTGGGTTTTATATTTTGCAACAAAGGTTATAAATGTAAGACTACACTTAGATCTTTTGGTAAGAAATATTTTATGATCCTCTATGGTCTAAGTACTGTTAATATGAAAAGTGCAATTGAATGAGGTTCTAGAGGTCTTGCTATGGGCCCAGATTATTTTGTGGAGAAGAGATAAGTGAATTGTTCTGTGTTTTAGGGATGTTGTGGAAAACAGCCTCCAAGTCTGCCTTCACATACTCAAATCATTGTTCAAGACATGTATGCACTGTGCCAAAGTGGGTCTTGGACTTTCAGAACTTCTTGCCACTTCTGAGATGTGGTTACAAAGGATACTAGCTTTGTTATGTTTACTCTCTTGTTTTTTTTTTCTCATGCTAGGAAAATCCAGATTCTATCTGATGAACAAATTGATTTGAAAAGAGACTGAAATTTAATGCACAGGGCCATGTAAGTCAAGCTTTCAAATGACTGAAATCCCAGCCAACACACAACTGCTATCTCATGAGTGACTGAGCCAGACCACCGAATTAAACCATACTGGGACTTCTGGCCTTCAGAACTGCCAGATGACAAATGCTCATCTTCTCAGGCTATTCATTTTAGTTTTAAATTGTTAGGTAGTAAAAAAAAAATCGATAAACTAGAATTTTAGAAGCAAATGAAACTCACTTTCTTTAGTCACAGAACATAGCCATTGATGCAATGATTGTATGCACTTGATAATTTTATATTCCTATAGAGATGCAGCTTTGTATTAGGGCCCTGGAAATCCTCTTGGTCTGGTTTTAATTAAGTTACAGAACTTATCTGTTGCAAGACCATCTGCCCAAAGCTATTTCCCTGTTGGCTTTATATTTAGATGAGAAATTAACCTCTTGCAAATCTCCAAGATAGATGGCAAAAACATTTCTTTGCCAATCAGAAACTTTAAACCCAATCCTGGGTGGTATGAGGAAGAGTTCTTGATTCACCAACAATAAATATTTATATTGTCATTCTCGCCCCTAACTTGACATGCTATAAAGTGGAATTCAAAGTCTTTGGCCCATGACACTGACTGTAGAGTGGTATGCACATTTCCCAATAACTCATCTGGCTAGGTGAGGAGGAAAGCAGGGCTTTGAAAGGCAGTATTTATATTGAAATCCTGGACTGTGCTGGAGGCAAAGAGACATTGTCAAACCATTTTTGCATATGGTGGATTCCTGCTCCAAGTGTGCATGATGAGACAATATTCATGAATCAATCTAAAATGCAGTGGGTGTTCTTCAACTCTGACCAGAAAGAAAATAACAGAACAATCTGGGAAAAATACAAGGTCAGTGTTATCCTATCCTGCACAAAAGAATATAGGACTGTGGACCTGAGACTAGGAAACATTTGGATTTCAATACATATTTCTGTATGAGGCTACTTCCAAGGTAGAGTATGGGAAACAGAAAATGAAAATGAACAAAGTTTGAAACTGGGATGACTTCAAAAGCCAGAATAGATATATGAGGAATCATCCAGGGGAGTAAAGACAGCCATAAAACAACTGAGAGAATGCCTCGCATCTTTAACCCAGTGTATAAAGGGATAGAGTAAAAATATTGTATTCTAGAGAAGATGAACTTAAGGGGAGAAGTTACTTAGAAGTTGTCATTCAAACTATTGTCATGTATAAAAATGGCAAGGAACAATTCAAATATCTTCACTCAGAATGAAGGAAGCATTTGGAGTCCAAGGACTTTTGTAGCAGTCCATCAGGAACGTTTCTCAGTCGTGGTCAGGGTCCAGAATTGCCTACTTCCTGCTTAAAAAATGACTTTAATGCCTAAAATGAAAATAAAAAGACCCAAAAGTAACTTACGTTCAGAGACAAAGACAAAATTTGAAAGTATAAGACAATGCATTAAAAACAGAGGCAAATGAACAGAAAAATGTATACAATGCAAGCACACTGGGAAATAAAGGAATTGATAAAAATTAGCACATGAAACACTACAAATGATGTTATTAATTTAATTTCTGCTCAAATATAAAAAAGTAAAAGTGATCATGATGAGATCAGGGATGAACGACATTAAGTGAGAAGCAAAAGACAACTTAAAGATAAAATATAACTATATTATTCAAGACTGACATTTTCCTGAATGAGATTAATAGCACACTGGCGATTGTAGGGGAAAAGATCATTGAATTTGACATCACACAAAAATTTTAAAAATAAAAGATAAAGAACAATGAAAGCAGAAATAAGAGTAGTGATCTGATTATTTACAGTAGTGTAGAGTTGGTGCAGTAAGTGTGAAACTTGAGAAGAGTGGGGGAGGAAGGCACAAAATATGGGAGGAAAGACAAGGGAGAGTGAGGAAGGAAGGAAGGAAAAAGGAAAACAAAGTAAGGAAACTGTGGTATTAAATATTTGAACAGACAAACATTTCCAAATCTGATAGAAACTATGAACTCAATCTAAGAGCATAGAAAGCTCTACAACTTGATAGAACCACAGATGACAAGAAAAAGACACAAACCTAGATTTGCCAAGGGTTGAAGATCTAGAAAGCTATTAAGAGCACCCAATGCACAAGCCATATTGTTTCAGAAAAGCAAAGATGGCGATGACTGAAGATTTATCACAACTTCAACCTAGAAGACACTGGAACAATGGCCAACTAGGCTAATGGAACAGTACAGTGATAGGAAATTGATAAGCAAAATAGTTATTTGTTCAAACCTGGGAGAAAATTAAATTCTTATATGTTATATTACTTGAATATAAAGTTACTTATTTTAAATTATGATATTATACATTACTGGTAATAGAGAAATCACCAAAGCTGAGTGAAAATAATAAACACATTAATAAAGTAATTGAAATTTATTTCTATTTCCTAGTTTATTTGAATTTATTATAATATTACTATAAAGAATATTGCATGTATTCATTGATTACCATTTGATTTATTCCATTTTAAAGTAATGTATCTCACCATGTTCACATCAAAGCTCAAATGGCATTAAAGAAAGTTACAGTTTCTAGTTCAAGTTTTGAAGCCATTATTGCCTTAACACAAATAATTAAAGAAAAAAAGAAAAGAAAAATAAAGTTATACATGCATATTTCATCTATCAGATTTCTTCAAAGGTATTAAACCAAAATTGGTACATATAGATTGATACTGCATCAACAAAAAGAGTTTATTATCAGAATTTAAGGTTGATTTAAACCTTTCAAATCAAGGCAGGTTAATCCACTATACTAACAATGAAACAAATCTATGTTCATCACTGTAGGAGAATAATAGGTCCCAAAGTCAGCAAAACATTTTCAATAAAAGATCACAAAACTTAGTAACAGAAAAAGAAATTTCTTCATCTGATGAAACCAATTATGATATACTCACTGCAAATATCTTGATTAATAATAAAATAGTTAATGTTTTTGCATGAAATTTGGAGTAAAGACTTCAGTTATATATTCATTGGAATTGTATCCAATGTCATAATGTAATTAAAAGAAATAATACATGACATAACAAAGGAAGGGATGTTCTCTTCATTCACAGGAAGCATAATTTTATATGTACAAATATATATACATATATATGTATAATCCTACTTGATCTTTTAAGCAATGAATAATCTAAAGTTGAATGAAATCTTTAAGTTTAATCAAAATAGTAATAAATTTAATAGTCTATCTATCAATACACTGCCAAGTAGCATGTGCCAATCAGTAATAAAAAAATATACAAAAACTTCTTTACTTAAATATGATTCATTGCAGAAATAATTTTGGGAAAATTAATAAATGGAGAAATCTTAAATGTTCACATGAGAAGACATTGTCAAGATGTCAACTGTCAAGTGCCTAAAAATTGCATCTATAATTCATTACAATCTCAATTAACATCCCAGCAGGCATTTTTATACAAGTTGTCAAATGGTTCTAACATGTATGCTGAGACAGAAATGAGCTTGAAAGCTAAAATAATTTTGAAAGTAAAGACAAAGAGTAGAGGAATAATGTTATCTGATTGCAGATCTTTTCTTCTTTTATATTGATATGAATATCAATGTGACAAAATTCATCATTCGGATGATGTACAATGTAAGTGATTTAATCCTGGTGCCAATGGCATTTAATGGGACAAAAAAGCCCAATGGATCCTAACAACCACAATAAAAGTAAGGAAACTTAACTATTATCTCATTTCATATATAAATTCAGTCACCAGAATAAAACCTTAAATATAAAAGCAAAGGTAATAAAAATTTCTAAAGTATTGCATAGAATTGATCTTTATAGCAGTAGTGTAGGCAAATATCAGAACATCAAATCAAAGTAAATATTAATAAATTTGAATCTCACTAAATTTAAAATGTGATAGAAATTACAGTTAGGTAAATTGATGACCATACTAGAACACAGTATTTTGCATCTTTTAGACAACATATTCAGAGTTTAAAGCTTTGTGGGTTTTTCTTTCTTTGTCTTTTTTATTACTAGTCAATTTAATGACAAAGAATACACTAAAATGTAAATACTAAGAAAAATATTTATAAAAACAAGTTATATGAATGATTGAAAACGCATGAAATGAAGATGGACGTGATGAAAAAAATTAACATTAAGATCTAGGAAGACATCATGGCATACCATTGGAATGATCAAAGTTGGACGGTGGCAATATCCTGTGTCTGTGATACAATGGTCCTTCTCTAACTCTGACACATTGCAGGTGAGACCATAAAGTGTGACTATCAATATCCACAAGTGTTAAAACATATCTTTAAAAAATGGAAGTCTCTTTAGCAAGTATTTTTTGGAAAAATACACACGCCCATCTATGAGACTGAAACCTGAGTACTGCATCTCACCCTGTACAGAAATCAACTCAAAATGATTCCAAGACCTTAATGTAAGACCTGAAATAGTAAAACTGCTGATCAAAATTGTGAGGAACACATGATACAGGATAAGACAACATCCTTCTTGACAGCATGTCCATAGTTCAGAAAATCGCTGTAAGAATAATCAAGTGATTGATATCAAAGCCACAACCTCTACAAAGGAAGCAAGAGTGAGGAGGTGGACTCTTCACCACATGTTCATCTGATATTAGTATCCAGAATACACAAAGAAATACACAATTTTAAAAAAAAATGGAAGAACCAGTGCCTTGATCAAAAAATGGTCAAGTGAATCATTCAGACCATATTAAAGGAGAATGTCAAATAAGTATACTAAAAATTTAAAAATATTTAGCCATCAATGAAATGCAAATCAAAATTATGATGGGACTCTGTTTCACCTTTCAGTATATTTACCATCAGATAAACAAAACCTAACCAAGGTTGGTCAGGATGAAGTTGAGAGTGCGTATTATGAGTGGGAGAACCATTGTACACTGTTTATTGGTTCTTCAAAAAGATTTTAGTATATGTGCTGCCGAAGCGAGCACATGGTTCTTCAAAAAGATAAATATAGAACTACCAGATGATTTTTCTGGGTGTGCTCCTGATGCTAAATAAAAGTCAGCATCAAATAAAGATGACAGAGCCACGGTTAATGTGACACTGTCCAGTGTTTACTGTGCAATCAGCCTAAATGCCCATCAACAGATGGATGAGTAAAGAAAAATGAGACAAATACAGAATGGAAAAAAAGACATAAAAATTAAGTAGGGACCATCAAGGAAAAGAAAAAAGAACAAAGAGAGCAGGAAACAGAGAAAGAAATAGGTGGGGAAAAAAGAAAAACTGAGTATATTATACATGTATGGCAACATTACACAAAGCTAATTGTTTTGTATAGTTAATTTTAGCTAGCAGAAACTTTTAAATGTTACTGTGAATTTGGAAAGCAGTTGTGTGTTGCTTAATAATTTAAACTTCCGTGAACTCTGGAACCTACTCCTACTACTCAGGGCAAGACAAAACATGTGTTCTGGAGCAGTGGCAGACAAAGCGGCCCATGGCAGCTGCATTGGTCAGAGCCAACTGCCTGCCATCGAGAAAGAGCTCCAAGAGTGCAATTTGTGTGATTCATAGAATATGGTAAAATATTTAAATGCCTTATGTAATTATTTGTCTAAACCCATGCAACCTCTTTGGCCACATTGGTTATTTATGCATATTAGTAAAGTTGATTTAAACAAAGACAACCTGGTGTGTGTACATCCTTGGTCAGTTGTCCTGAATCAAGATAGACTCATTTAATTTTATAAGTAGTAAATGATAAAACAAAATACAGAAGATCACATGATTGAAAATAGAACTAAGGATGATGAAAGCTAAATGTTCTACTACTAATGGCAAAATTTCTTAAAATTACAATAATTTGTTACTAAAACTACTGTATTTTTGTGTATTCTAAGAGATTACACCAGAAAGCCACACATTCAAGTTTAGTTCTCCTGAGTAGCTACATTCATTTTCATTGTTTGTTACACCTATTTACATATGTGTGTGGGTGTGCAGTCACACACACCTGTGTTCATTGGCTTTCACTCATGTGGGGATCTGAAAGGAACCTGTTTCAGCTGTTTCTTGTCATCCACCATGTGGGTTCCAGGTAGGAACACCAGCAGTAAAGCTTGGCAGCAGGCTCCATTACCCTCTGTGCCTTGTCCCCAGCCCAGGAGCCACAATCGCAAATACCCTGAATCCAGAAAATGAGAAGTTTGAAAGTAATAGAGTTATTCTTCTCATAGATGAACAGCAATTTTGATCTGATTTTTTGGTATATTTTGTAAAATATTTACCTTACCTAGAATTTTAATAACAACTTAAATTATGATTAATAGGAAATATTTGAGCCCTTATTTCCATGGATTGTGGTTTTACATGTTTTTATTTACTGCCATTCTGTTTACTAAAATATTTCAAACTCTACAGTCACAATTTAGTGGACTACAACAGAGCACTAACTTTCCAAAATGACTCAGAGAAAATGAGCAGATGTTTCATCTCATGTTTCTCAATCGCATTTTTTCATCTTAGGGCATGCACAGATTATTCTTAGAATTTGATCTTAGTGAAAAAATTGTACATCAATATTCTCTTTCTGTGTTCAAATTTAACAAAAAGTTTGAAAATAATTTCAGGAAGCATCTGAAAAAATATAAATTCCCAGGTAAACACGGTATTATAGAAACAATGGTTGCTATGTGTTTCCCCTGGTTGTCATTATGGGAAGTGTTAAGAAGTCAACCCAGTCTCAGTTTTCTTGACTGTTGACTGATGCTCTGCTATGGAAAATGGAGAATTTTATGTTTTTGTTCTTTTTATGCCATCTCCACCATGTATTCTTATAGGAAGCATCAAACAGTTCTTTGGATTTACACAATTGAGCTTTGAATCAATGACTTTTCTGGCTTCCTACATCGAAGAACTTACCATTCTAATTAGTTAACTGTCTCCTATGAAAGGGCAGTGCATCATTTCCAAGTCAAGGCACAGTATTCATCAGCACCCATGACAAGTAAGCCACAGAGCAGATGAGCACCTAATCATTCCTTTCTCTCAGGGTCGCAGAGCATTCTCTATGATTCAACTGAAGCCTCTCTCCCCACTGTGTAAGAGGGTTGGAAATGTTGCAGATGTGTAGATTCAAACAGTCTCAGAGTGAGCAAAAAGACTGTTACAGTAGACAGTGATGTTTCAAGAATGTCTATTGGTCCACATTATACTGTAAGCTGCAGGGCCAGCACTCTGCACCAGAAACACAAAGGCAAATATTTGAGGCCTGGCTGAGCTACACAGCAAATTTAAGATAGTCCAGGGCTAAACAGTGACACTGTCAGAAAGAACAACAACCAAAGTCAGTTTATGCAATCAAGTGGAACAGAGTTAGTTGATTAAAATATGAGTATTTTGCTTTAAAAATGTATATGTATTTAGCAGATTTTTTTAAAACAAAAATCCTATTTGTGAATTTTTTTTGCTCTTTTTGATTCAGCAAGTTCATATCTAGTACTTAAAAATCACAAATGATATTTAAAATAGTACATCAGTGTATAAGAGAAAAATAAAATAAAATAAAAAAGCACATCAAAGTATGCAGATATTTATTTTCATACCTCGTCTATCACAAAGACATCATTAGTACACTATGGTTAAAATTTATTTACTATATACCGAACATAACACTCAAGAAGACTAAATAAATTAGTCAAAATTAGGTAGTTACTTTATCAAATAAAAATCTGAGAGCAAACACTATATTATTATCAAGTCTGTCTGCTAATTAAATCAATTTTTTTGGTTTTGTGGAGACAGGGTTTCTCAGTTTTGGTGCCTTCCTGGAACTTACTCTGTAGACCAGGCTGGCCTCAAACTCACAGAGATCTGCCTGGCTCTGCCTCAATGCTGGGATTAAGTGCATGCGCCACCACTGCCCGGCCTAATTAAATCATTTTTAAACAAATGTGCTCACCATTGAATATAAAACTTAAACATCTCTTTAGCCTTTCAAAAAGTAAATTGAAACTTAGTTTTTATCTATAAGCCAAAAGGAGGGTTTCTTATAAAAATATGCAAATAGTGATAAAATGTTTAGGTACTAGTGAGTTATGACATGCAGGGGTGTGGACATGCAGGAGATTGTGGGGTTGCATTCACCTGTGTGCATGCAGCAACCAGAAGTGAAGTTCTTCTTCCTTCATTCTAGGCCTTAATGCCTTAGACAGGTTCTCGCACCTATACACAAACTTGCAATTTTAATTACAATGACGGGTCAGTGAAGTCCCAAGATCTGTCTATCTTTCCTGAGCCCTTGGCCCATGCTAGTGTTGCAGCCAGAAGCAGCAAATGCAGATCTCCTTATGTGAATGCTGGGGGTTTGTGCTCAGGCTTTTGTGCTTGCACGGTTGGCATTCTTACCTGCTGAGACATCTCTTCATGTTCCTATCAGAAGGACTTCTGGGTTAAATGGTTATTTGTTGAAAATCACATCAGAAAACTTTAATAAGAAACAAAAAACAAAATATTTTTTTCCAAAATAAGTTGATATTGTCTACAAGTACTTCTTTAGTTTCAAATGACTGAGAGAAGAAAATGTAGCTTGCCGATAATACATTATAAGACATACTGTTTGATTCCCCCTTAGCGGTAATAAGAGGTAGAGATAAGAATAAATGGAACCATTTATAATATTACTGTGTTAGAAGATCTTGTGTGGAATTTAATCTCTAATCAGTTATTAAGGAAATCAAAAGCATTTTAATAAGGTTACATTTTGATGACCTCATCATTGTTGATGGTTATTCTAATCCTGCCTCCTATAAAGGGTATCATGTGTTTGATAATGTCATTACTAATCAGTATGCAAATGTGTGTTATTAACTAAAGTCTCTGATTGAGAATTTTATTAGAATGAGAAAGAACAAAGTGTCAGAAATAGAAAAAATAAAGTGCAGCCTTATTATATTGCCAAGGTGTGTGAGCAGTTTCCTGCTGTAACAGTTTGTTAAATCCCAGAATAATGGTTGGCCAGCTACATTCCATAACTCAGTAACTGTGTTTAAAACAAAGCACTCAGGAAGCTGAGGCCAGTAGGTGATGAGTTTATAGTCTGGGACGCAAAGCAAAACCCAAGCTCAAAAAAACCCACAACCCAAAACACAAAGAGAGCACTTTAGGCAATATTGTAATAGAGAATGTTTAAAAGCTCATGTGTCTATTTTTTGAGAAAAAAAAATGTGCTTATTGAAAGAAACACTAAATATTATTATGCCAAAACATGTTCATCTACTTTATTTATTTGGTAAGTTTCTAAGCATATCAGTTCTCTCTCTCTCTCTCTCTCTCTCTCTCTCTCTCTCTCTCTCTCTCTCTCTCTCTCTCTCTTTCTCTCTCTCTCTCTCTCTGTATGTGTGTGTGTGTGTGTGTGTGTGTTCTTTAAACTTGAATCCTGAGATTTGGCTGCAAAGCTAGACAGAAGCATTTGCAGTGTATGATAATAAAGATTATATTATCAGAAATTCAAGCCATGTATCCAGAAGTCATTTGGTCTCTGTTCTATAAAAATAGAGAATATTGATAAACACCATTGTCTTAGTGTTTTTATTGCTGTGAAGACACATCATGACCAAGGGGACTATTCTAAAAGAAAACGTTTCATTGTAGACTTGCTTATAGCTTAGGAGACTTAGTCCATTATCATCAGGGTGAGGAGCATGGCAGCATTCAGGCAGTCATGGTGCTGGGAAATTAGCTGACAGCTTTATATCTTAATCATCAGGCAGTAGGCAGAGAAAGCCACTGGGCCTGGAATGGGCTTTTGAAACTTCAAAGTCCACCATAAATGACTCACTTCCTCCAACAGTGCCATACATACTCCAACAAGGATACACCTTCTACTCCTTCTCAAACAGTTCACTAACTGGGAACTAAGCATGCAAATATATGAGCTTTTGGGGGTCAACTACATTCAACGCACCACGGCCATACAGAGCAATAGTAGGAATGTTTTTGATGTTTCAGGGGAAAAAAAAACAGTTTTATCTTTTGCAGGAGAATTGAAGAAAAAATTATTTTAAAAAAGTGAAATGGCAAAAAGAAATCTATTTAGAAAATTACTCCAGAGCCTAAGTGACAGGGAAATAGAAAATGCTAAAAGCTTAGAAATACATAGAGGAGAAAGGATGATATAAATAAGAGACAGTATTTAATAAGTAGATTCATTTTGTCTGGAAAAAAGGGAGTGGGTTGGTAAGAAAATGACGCACTATTTTGTTTAATAATTTCTCTGTGTATGTGTGTGTTTGTGTGTGTGTAGTGTGTGTGCATGTTAGTATTTACATGTTTGCAATTGTCTGTGGATACCCTGGAGCTGGCATTACATGTGGCTGTGAGTTGCTCCACATGGGTGCTGGGAACTGCACTTTATGCCTCTGTAAATGCACTAAGGATTAATTAAACACAGCCATCTCTCCAACCTTGGCTACTTTATTTAAAAACAAACAAGGGTGCTGAAGATATGGTGAATAAAATTAGTATAATGGAAGCACAAATTCAGGAGAAATTACATAGTGAAAAATAATAATTGTTTGTAATTATTTCATGTTGGACTTCAGGTTAAAACAAGGTGTGAATTTTCAAGACACATTTGGAAATGCAGATTACTAACTAAAACACACAATACAATTTAATACTATAAATGTGTTTACAAAAACACAATCTCTCTTAAAATTGTGTTCAATTCTCTTAATTTCTCTTAATGTATACCATCAATGAATATTATGTAAACATAACCAGGAACTATTTCTTCCTATGGGTGTTTGAACATGAAAGGGATGTTACATATGTTTAATTAAAACATGATATGTTCTCATTATAACTTGGAAAATATGTAATTTTAAATAAAAAGGGATTTCTCTTATTTGAATGGAAACAGAAAATGGGAAAAATAAGCATGTATTAAGCAGATGTCATGTGCATAGTTTAGCTGGGATACAGGAGGGAAAGATGTGTGAAGCAGGCCATTCAGTGTAACGAAAGAAACCAGCTGCGGAGAACAGAGTTGAGTCAGCATGAGCATCAGAGAAAGAATATCTGACTTGAGTTTACAGGGTTATTCCAATGTGAAATGAAGCTATTAAAAATAATATCTTAATTGAAAGAATTAGGAGCTGAGGGGATGGGTCAGTGGTTAAAATTACTTGACAAATATCTTGAAGACCAGATTTCAGATCACCGATCACAAGCCTGGCATCCTGCACACATCTGTAAACTCAGTTCCAAAGAAGGAGGAGACAATGAGGCTCTCTGGCTTAATCTATTCCAGCTTCACCAAGAAAATGTGAGCATCAGGTTCATTTAGAGATGCTGCCTCAAAAGACAGGTAGAAAATGATAGAGGATACTCACCCAATGCCCTCCACTGGCCTACATGTGGATTCAAAGGCATAAGTAGCTACATCCACCAGCATATTGCCACACATACCTGAACATATACTCAGACATGTGCATGGGCACACTGTTGCTGGAGGGCTTCTCTCCAGGTTCCCCAAGCCCCGCAGTCCCACAATCCACTTATAAAATAATCACTCAGACGCTTATATCACTTACAAACTGTATGACCGTGGCAGGCTTCTTGCTAACTGTTCTTTTATCTTAAATTAACCCATTTTTATAAATCTATACCTTGCCATGTGGCTGGTGGCTTACCGGTGTCTTCACATGCTGCTTGTCCTGGCGGTGGCTGCAGTGTCTCCCTCCTCAGCCTTCTGCTTCCCAGAATTCTCCTCTCTCCTTGTCCCACCTACTTCCTGCCTGGCAACCTACTTCCTGCCTGGTCACTGGCCATCAGTGTTTTATTTATATAGAGCAATATCCACAGCAGCACACACACACACACACACACACACACACACACACACACACACACACACACACACACAAATGCATATTTCCAAAAACAAATTAGAAGAATATCAATCCAGTGAATATGTTTGTTTATGTAAAGGACAAAGAGCTACATTCATAAATAGTAGTTGTATGCTCAATCTCATATTCTTTTATTTTTATAATTTCTGTGATTTGTTATTGTATTGATAATTTTAAAAACACAATTCACATTATGATAGATGATTAGATCTTTTTTTTTTCTGGTAGAATGCACAGCACCTTTTAGCTCTATGAAGCCTAGCCAGTAGAATGAAGCTTCCATATCAGTAGCAGCTTGATCTCTACTTGTTCTATGATTCAAATATGTGGTGCATTTCACAACAGGGTATTACTGTCATGTTCTGAAGAGTAACATAGAGCACTGATCATAGCCTGTAATGTTTAGGGGGTCTCTGGGACCTTACTGGCCAACACCTACCAAAGAGATGACTCTTTCCTGGCACTGAAGTTTTTATTTGTTAGCCTGTGGTTTCTAGTTGGGCATTTCATAGTAGGGCATCCCCCACACCTGGGCGGGGGGGCATGCATGCATGTGTGTATGGAAGCTTCAGTGGTATTAGATTTCCATATAATTTTTAGACCAGTAGTTTCTGGTTTGTCCTAGGTCTCTGGGCTATCTAGTCTCAGATTCTTGGTCATCAGTGTCATTTATGGGTTCCAGCTCCTAGAAATGGGTGTTAAGACAAATAGGATATCGGTTGGTTACTCACAGAAGTTTTGGCCATCATTGCACTAGCAACTCACAAGCAGGATACCACCACTGTAATCAAAGTTTTGTGGGTGGGTTGGTGTTTATGTTTTCTCTTTTGATCGTTCAAAGCACCTTCCTGTACCAGAAATAATAGAAGGTAGCAGTGAAGGTTCTATGTAGGCACTAGCTCAACTTCTCCATGTTCAATGTGTTGTGTTGATGTTGTCTTCAGCAATCAGTTTTTGTAGAACAACCTATAGTCTTGGTAACAGCCTGGGTATTTGGGAATTCCCATGGAATGCTTTTGGTCAACAACTCAATTAGATATACTGCATTTCCTGTGCTAGAAGTTTCATTTGGTTACAAGCAATGGCTAGTTGGGACTCTTTCTCTCATCATTTGGCCATTTCATTTAGATTGCCTGTGTTGTGTGTGTGTGTGTGTGTGTGTGTGTGTGTGTGTGTGTGTGTGTGATGATGATATTTTAAGAAACTTCTATAGTATTAAGTTTCCATATTACATGCACAAACTGAAAGACAAAAGGCACGTGATACTCTAATTAGATACAAAAGACCTTTGAGAAAATTCAACATCCCTTCATGATAAAGGGTCTGGAGAGATTAGGAATTCAAGGGATATACCTCAACATAAGAAAGGTACTTTACACAGCAAGCCCATAGACAGCATCAACTTAAATAGACAGAAACTCAAAGCACTTCCACTAAAACCAGGAACATGACAAGGTTGTCTACTCTCTACATGCTTAGTCAATACAGTACTTGAAATCTTAGCTATAGCAAAAAGACAATTGAAGGAAATCAAGGAGATACAAAATTGGAAAGGAAGAAGTACAGAGTATCTTTATTTGCAGGTAATATCATAATTTATATAAGTGCCCCTAAAAATAACACTGTGAAGCTCCTATAGCTGATTAATGCTTTCAGTAAAGTGGTTGGACAAAACATTAACTCTTGAAATCCAGTTGCCGTCCTATACACAAATGACAAAGAGACTGAAAGAATTCAGGGAAACAACAACCTTCACAATAGCTTCAAATAATATAAACTATCTTGGCATATCTCTAGCCAAACAAGCAAAAGACTAATATGATCAAAACTTCAAGTCATTGAGGTAAGAAAATGGAAAGATCTCCCATGTTCATGGGTCAGTAGGATTAACACAGTAAAAATGGCTGTCTTACCAAAAGCAATCTACAGATTGAATGTAATTCCCATCATAATTCCAACATAAATCTTCACAAGTTCAGAAAGGACAATTTTCAGATTCATATGGAAACACAACAATCTCAGGATACTAACACAATTCTGAATACTAAAATTTGTTTTCTTGCAATGAGCCCAGGACCTGGCACCACTGCCTAGATGCCTCCCAAACAGATCAAGTCAATCGACTGTCTCACCTATTCAGAGGGCCCAATCCAGTTGGAGGCCCCTCAGCCTTTGGTTCATAGTTCATGTGTTTCCATTCATTTGGTTATCTGTCCCTGTGCTTTATCCAACCCTGGTTTCAACAATTCTCGCTCCTATAAACCCTCCTCTTTCTCACTAATTAGACTCCCAGCGCTCCACCCAGGGCCTAGCTGTGGATGTCTGCATCCAGATTCCTCAGTCCTTGGATGGGGTTTATGGCACAACCATTAGGGTGTTTAGCTGTTTGAAACCTGGGACTTATGCAGGGACGCTTGGCTCAATCTGGGAGGAGGGGACTGGACCTGCCTGGACTGAGTCTGTTGGGTCGATCCCAGTCCTCGGGGGAGACCTCGATCTGGAAGAGGTGGGAGTGGGGGGTGGGCTGGGGGGAAGGCGGGGGGAGAGAGCAAGGGAATCTGTGGCTATTATGTGGAACTGAATAGTATTGTAAAATAAATATTAATAAAATAATAAAAAATTGTTTTCTTATTCCTTAACAGCATATTTTAACAAATTCACCAATGTAAAGAGATTTGAGATAATTTAACTACTTCATATAAAACAGACATTAAGAATCCCATGAAATGATAGAAATAACAAAAAGAAGTGTATCTGTCAACATACATACTAGGCTATTTATATTATCATTGCATTCTTCTATAAAATATACTTATTTTGAAATAACTAATTTTCAATGAATCTCTTCTAAATCTATTTTGCTATAAAATAAATTAATCATAAATAAGTTAAAATTAGCATTATTTTAGAACATTATGTATCTATAATGTTATATATATATATATATATATATATATATATATATATATATATATATATATAAACTATAGGAAGAAGCTCAATAAATATTTTTCAAGTAAATCAACAGACATGAGAATGAGTTACCTGAAACTAGAAGTATGAATTCTTGTTTCGACTCATTCTCCCCAAACTAATGATGAGGGTTTTTTTTTCTTTCTCCTCTGGGTTTAGTGGAACATTATTCTGTACATAGCCAGCGATGAATATTGTCCATTTAATAATCTGGCCTCAAAGTGTCAATCATCAACAGGCTTTAAATAAGCATTTAGTACATATCAGCAACTGTACAAAGAAGAAAACCCACAATGATTTTTCCTGTGCAAAGTTACTCCAGCTTCCTCTCATGTGAACTCATGTGACCAGCGGAAGCAGCCCTAGTGATGGAAGTGTATGAGAGAGCTGGCACTTTAAGGCAGCCAGAAGTGGTGGAGGCTCTGAGGTGTACTGGACAGTAAACACTCAACAGGGACTCTGGCCACAGAACAGTCTTCCTCCTTGTGGCTTATACAAGCTACTTTCTTATTCAGCCAGGGACCATGTGCTCAGAGTGATGCCTCCACAGTGAGCTGGGCCCAACCACATTAGTGAGAAATAGAGGAAACTAGAAGGCAAGTTGTGGGTCAGAGTGTTGAGGAAAAAAAAAAACTGTTTTTAAAATGTGAATGAGAGATGCAGGGTGGAATCAGAAGAGAAAAAAACAGATCTGAGCAGTTTACAGGGACCCTCCCACTGCCCTGGCCATGTGTTCCTGTCTACAGTTTCCCTTTCCTGAGGTCATCCCATGATCTCAGAACTAGAACACGGTAGATGAATATCAGAGAAAGTGATATATGCTCTAATATCTACAATTAATGGGAAGAAAACCATCAATAAACCGGGCAGTGGTGGCACACACCATTAATCCCAGCACTTGGGAGGCAGAGGCAGGTGGATCTCTGTGAGTTTGAGGCCAGCCTGATCTACAGAGTAAGTTCCAGGATAGTCTCCAAAGCTACAAAGAGAAACCCTATCTTGAGAGAAAAAAAAATAGCTATGTCACAGAAAACTGCAAAATGTGCAAAATGGTGGTTCAAACCTTCAACTTGAGCAGAGTAATAGATATCTGTAGGACCAAAATCCATCCAAGAGAGACATTCATTCTCCATTGTCTTAGCTGCTCACCCTGACAACATGCGTGCCTTCCCTCTGTCAATTGGTTTCCTTTGTCTTAAAGCACAGGACACAGGAATATCAATGGCTGGTGAATGATGGGAACAGAAAGGTATTTTTGTCTTAACAATAATAAAATGTAAAATGGATTCAGGGGGCAAAATATCAAATGTAACTAAATTTGCTGTTGCGTAGGCGGGGAAATGAGGTGAGAAATACTGAGGCAAAGGATGCCTGGCCTGCATTTATTTTGTAGCTGTGTTCTTGTCCTCATTTAGGTCAAAGCACAAATAGTGTTGCTATGTTATTTACAATATATCTGCATTTAATGTTAACAGAAACATTGGAAAGCAAGCATATTTTTACCCTACAAATTCAAAAACATTTTTACAAAAACATTTTAAATAGCTATCAGACTTCAAAAATTGTAATTTTGTATTTTTAAAGTGAGATTTTCATCTGTAGGGTTAAATTGTTTAAGTTTTTAACATCTGTTTTATTTACTTTTCTTAAAAAATCATTTCATTTTGATTCCTTTATCTGTTGGTGTCAAGGATTCACTGTTAACCTATCTGCCCTGGAACTCACCATTCTTCTGAATCAACCTTCCAAATTAAAAAACTAGAGACCTCTACTTGAAGCCGGTTGTTTATCTCCATGAAACAAGTTATTTTTATGGAAGTTATTAATCTGTCTTCTTCCCAGGAGACTTGACCCTCTGTCTGCATTCTGATGTTTATGCCAAGATCCTTTTATTTCCTTTAAAAAACCCACCCACTCAGGTGAATGCAGAAAGGACTTGAGGTAATGAATATGAGTTATGAAGGAGGATATAAAGTAATTGTTTTTCTAGTTTTAACTCTGTTGGGGACATTTTTATTTATGTTGGCGGATAAGTGCATCAAAATAGGTTTGATAGTGGAAATGTAAAGTCTATTGACAAATGCTGCAGCTTTGGAATAACTCTTCTAACTGTTCATTGAGATATATTCAATTTGAGTATAATTCATTTCAGTATGTGATGTTTTATTTTCAAATTTTTAAATGATAAGGTTAATAAAACTTTTAAAAGCCACCCACCCAAACTTAATCTGAATTTGCATGCATTTACCTCAAGCACATTACCAAGACCGTCTCTTCCTCATGCCTAAAATGCTATCCCTAGACTAAATGTATGTTACTGAGAACATTTTCCTGACTCTCTTCTCTTATTATATTCAATTCTGTAATATTATTTGTCTTCCCTTTTCCCTCTCTCTCTGTAACAAATTTTCATTCCAATAGTGGTTTCTATTTTATCTTTCTTCCTAGATCACATCACTTTGCATCTTAGCTTCAGTTGTTGTATAAACTGTTCCTAAGGAGATGAACAAACACCTGCTTAGTTCAAATAGGGCACCAGAGACAAAAAATAAACAATTCCAATGAGTTTAATGGAGGTGACTGACAGGAGCATGAGCAGCATGTGGGCAGGAACACCACTAAAGACAAGAATCCCAGCAACTGTTTACTGCTTACAAATCACTGAGAGGGCTGGGTCCAGTGAGCTTAATTTCCCTCTGTGGCAGAAAGTCTCCAGACCCAATCCTATGCAGGTCTCCAGTGGGTAATTACAGCTGCTGATCATTCAAGAGGGTACCAGCCATGCCATGCTCAGAGGACAGAGTTCCACAACAGCAGAGAAACAGATCAATGTCTTGTGCACACAGACACACAGAAAGCAGTCAGCTCAGATTAGCTGGGCTCCTCTGTTATTGATTAACACTGACCTTGAAGTCTTCTGATTTCTTTGAGACTAACATACACACCAGTAACAGCTTATCTTCCTGGCTGGTCCGTGTTTTCAGAGGAACCAGCTTGAATGCCCTGTTGTGCCAGCTAGTGTCTACCAAACACATGAACTGTTTATACAAATATTACCTCAAGCCATCCAAATATCATTATCCATTATTCCAACATCAACTGGATTTTAGAGAATATACTAGATGAGTGTTGATGAACAATAGGCCCTATGGGGTTTATCAGTTTCTCAGTCAGGAACTTTTTGTTAGTCGCTTAGCCATGGATATAGACTGCATAAAACATCAAGCTACCTTGAGTTCATTGATATTCAAAATTTTCATAATTATCATAAATTGGTGGTGAATATAAAGCTAAATCATCAGCTCAAAAGAGAGAAGAAAGCAAACATTGTTCTGTACCATGGTCATATCATACAACAACACTCATGCAAACCTTCACAACGGTGAGACCCTTGAAAAGTTTCATCCCAACTCATGCCCCACAAACTCCAATTTAGAATTCAAACTTATGTCCATGGTAAATCTCAATATTGCATAATATATATCCTCATCGACTTCAATGGTAGGTTCATATGATTGAGAGTATATATAGCCTACCATTGTGGGATATAGAACTGAGACTAACGCAACCTAAACTTCACTCTTCTCTGAAATATTGAAGGGAACATAAATGAGTTAGTGTGACTTCTTTTTGATCTGTTTAGTCAGTGACCTTTTGTTGTAAATGATTGAAAGTAGCATCCTGGTGTTGCAAACATTTGAAGGGGCTCATTCAACTTGGAGAGTAATTACTTTATGGCTGTATTTTTTTCCCTGAACTTTGAGAACATAAGTTAAATAATTGCAATTATTTCAAAGGATGTAATTAAGGTCCTTAAATAGATGTGAGGCTGGCTTAGAAACTAATAAAAGCCTCAGGGTAGAAATTTAAGTACTAAAATCCGGTACCTATGCTATGCACAGTAACAAACAGGCAGTCAATATGAAACCCAGCTGGGCAATAGCCATGCTCACAGACTCCAGCAAATTGCTTCATTAAGTTTATATTATAAAAACTTACCCCTTTCTGACATTATAACCCCTCTTTCTGCAGTCTCAAGAATTTGATTAAACTGCTCATTTACAGAACGCTACCAGATTAAAATGCTATGATCTAATGGCATTTAATTTTCGCACAGTAATTCTAATAATTTCTTAATGAGATTAACAGAGGCCTCAGTTGTGATGTGGAAAAGAAACACAGCAGTAGACTGGTCCATGTCCTCATTTAGTCACTGAGAAGATGCTAGGCCTGAATGGGGAACAGGAAGGGCCTGCTGATACTGACTCAGGCACAATTTAGTCAATGATGGTAGCATCTCTCCCAATCCTGTAACATCATGGACTTTCTCTAAGGGACATGTGAAAAAAATATGCACAATTATGTTTATATTGAAAACCTAAGTCTACTCAATCAACCCAGTGAAGTGAAAAATGCTTTGTTAGAAGATACGGCCTTTTCTGTGTACATAATTCCCTCCAGCTTGAACTTGAACCCTGAGTAATATACCACCTACTTTTGTAAAGTCCTAAAGAGGAATCTCGATCTACCCATCTCCTGTCTGTCTCTCCAGTATATTGATAATACCTATCATGTCATAACTATGTAAAAAATGATTGATGGATGAATTTGCCTATATCTGAGCCCTTGGGTACCTCACCGCTATCAGCTTAAGCTGTCTTTACTTTGTCTGATAGGCTTCAGGCTTTGTGAGCATTTTACACATGCTTTTCCAGTCTACTTTACTTACTTCTGAGCCAAAAAGTAATGAAGTAGGCTCTACAGTAGAAGAAAAAGGAGTTTCACCAAACTCCAATGAATTGTATGTGGAGAACACTAACATTTCTGATTTTGAGTTCACCAAGTAAAGTAAAGCAAACATTTCTAACATATTAATGTTTATTTCATCTAGAGGAATGCCTAAGCCACCCCTGTCTCTGTGATAAATAATTCTGGAACAGCCCCTTCAGAAGCCATGCTCAGCCTTCCTTAAGGACAGATGCTGAAACATGTTAGCCTCAAAAACTGCACAGCATGGGGATGGAGAGATGCTCCATGGTTAAGATCCTATGCTCCTCCTCCAAGCTGAGTTTCTGGCACCCAAGTCAGGCTATTCACAACCACTGTAGGTAGCTGCAACTCCAGGGAACTCTATGCCCTCCTGCCCAGGCCTCTGAGAGTATATGTATGCAAGTGCATATACCCACATAGAGGTACACATACAAAAGTAAAAATAAGATAAATATTTTTTCTTGGAAGAGTCCATAGTAGCCAAGGCAGATAATGCTTCGTAGTGCAGTGAGGAAATGCATCACAGTCTTTGAAAACCCAGTTATAATAATTTATAAGATACATGGCAATAAGAAATTTAAGAATATATTTGTATGAAAATAGCACCTTTATTGTAGGTCTCTTTCTCAAATAGACTGCACAGCATGTTTCTGCAAAGGCTGTTCATGTGTGAGTGATAAACCAGAAGAGCATTTCAGTAGCAGCCAGGTGTCTGATGGCTTCACCTTTCTATTTCCAAGAATTGTCATGAATGCTCAATGTGTTAACACAGCTGAGTCTTGAATGGGGAGACAAATCTTGCAAACAATGACAATTTTTCGTAAGTCCTTGGGCTTTGTAAGATATGGTCCCATGCTGTTGGCAGAACTTACGGTTCTATTCTTTTCTCCATACACTTACGCCATTCCCCCTAATGTTTCCGCGAACAAAGCACCTCAGCCTCACATCCTCCCATCAAGCTAATTTTAACTCTTGTTTTAAAGAGAAAGTTCATTGTTCATGATAGTCCATTTTTGCACACTGGGAACTTACTATTGTGTTACATCTATTCAGAGCCAAACAAATAGCCAACCGTCACCCTAACAGAACCGTTCAATTTTGTTTTCTGCTAGGGTTTTAATTATGAAATTAACCTTGTTATCCAATTGGCTCCACTTATTTTTGTGAGCAAATTGGTGGTTGTGGAGGACCTTTGTCATCATGCTGTCATCTATTACCGAAGTACATTTTGGGGAGAACCAGTCTACAGAAGAGGAGAAAAAATAATGCTGTGACTGAAGATCTTTAAATGAAGGCTTATGAGAACATTGGGAAGGAAAAAAAAAGCTAATCCAGTTCAAGCCAGAGGAGCCACTGGGGAGCCTTCAGCAAGTGCTGCTAACTGCTTAAGTGCTGCCCAGTAGAGGTGTGAAGTGGTCACGCGGATGTATGAAGTGGGCACGCTGGCAGTGAAGAGACCCCTTGAGCATGCTCATAGCAACCAGGAATAAAAGCGAAACGACTTGTGATCATGTATAAGGGGCATGTACTTCTTAGGATGTCTAGCCTGAAACAGTGGATTCATTGCGTGTCTACTGGTCTCTTTTCAGTAGGTACATTAAAACTTACGATGACAGTTTTATGAATGACACAAAAGTGTCATCAGTATAAAAATCATTAGTATCTCTTGAAGAAAGCAAAGAGAAACAGAGATATTATAAAAAGAAAATCATTCCACAAAAGGAATCATTTATGAGAACATGTAGGGTTGTTTTTTTTTTGTTGTTGTTGTTTGTTTTTGTTTTGTTTTGCATTTGTGTTTGTATGTGGCTGTTAAGGTCCACATTTACTTTACAGAAAATAATGGTACAAACTGTAACTATACCAGAAGGTGCAGCCTAGGAGTAAAATGCACAAAAGAAATATGAGTATAAAACTTGGGGGCATTGGTGTGCTCAGCACCGTGCTAAATAAAGTCCAGTGTCTCAAACATCACACAGAGAACAGACTGTCATTTGCATTTTATTTCCTGGGAATAAGAAATGAAGCAGATTAATCTGCAGTGAACATTTTGAGAATTTCATTACCAAGAAAGGCCCAAAACCCAAAGCCAGCACCTAGAATCAAAGGTGCAAACATGTATGGAAATGGTTGGGACAACACCAAGACCTTAAAGGCAGTCAGCAGCTGCTTTGGCAAAGCTTATGGAGTCAATATACGGAAAGACAGCTGATTCTTATTTGCATACATATTTCCCTTAGGCTTTCTATGTTCTTATAATTTTATAATTAGTTATTAGCTAGGGAATGACAGTATCCACCGTGTAGTTTCTGAAAGTGTGGTATAAACCCAGAGAAGTATAGAAAAGTAGAGGCTTTGTGGAAGCTGTTTGATGTTTGATCCTTTGTGGATGTTTAGCCAAAGTGAACAGTTTGTCTTAGTGGACTGCTCTGTGAAATTCAAGAACCAAGGAAGTATAAGTGATTATTTGGAAAATTTGTGACCACTCAGTGGCCAAAGGCAAGCATAAGTTGTTTCTAGGAGTCTAAGGGAAATCTATGACTGGACATGGAGAAGTGGCCAAAAGGGAATGGATTGTTTCTGTAAATAACCAATGGCTTCATGCACATGACCTTTGTGGGAAAAATCAGCTTTCAAAAGCACATCCAAGTTGCTCAATGTATTAAAATGGATTTTAAAAGAGAACAATAAAAGAAAAGAGGAAAACATTGTTGGGGTCATATAATACAGCGAATTGAATTTGATGCTTGATTGTTAGAAAATAATCTAGGTAACATTTCAACATGCTCACTGACTTCTCAATGTTCAAAATGGTTTTATAGTTCCAGAAAAAAAATATACTGCTTTAAACATGATTCACTATTTATTTGTTTCTGCAACATTGATAATGTGTCTATGTATTCAAGGTCACACAGAAGAGCAAAAGTCCCATCTTCTGTGTATGTGTGTATTTGTGTGTGTATGTTTGTGTGTGTGTCTGTGTCTGTGTATCTATGTGTACATATATTCACATGGTTACAGGTGCCAATAGAAGCAGAAGAGGGTGTCAGATTCCCTAATCTGAAGTTATAGATGGTTGTGAGTCACCAAAAGTGGGTGCTGGGAAACTAACTCTGGTACCCTTGCAAGAGTAGTCTAGAAGATAAACCATTTCTATAGCTCTCAAAGTCTTATCTATAGGCAGCTAAGATATGCCCTTTGAACACCTATAACCAGATCAGAATCTCACAAGCACAGCCGCTACATGTGTTTCAGAATAAGGCAGAGGCATATGTTCTGGTAGGATAGACTCAAATTTTGGGGGTACATCTTGCTACTATGAAGTAGTTCTGGGGCATACCTCTAATCATTGGACTTGTACAGTTTCCTACAGTGGTAAAGCTGAAGTCTCAGCTAGCTTAGCATAAAATTCATGGCTGATGGACTCTCTTCATCGCTTATCCCTATGGAATCTCAGACAGAGCCTTCCCATCTAGTATAGTGTAGAGCAAAGATCACACTGCTATGTAATAGATTTCCTGCTTCAGTATGGATCCTAGTCAGAGGCACCCTGAACTTATAGGCACCCTGAAATTCTGCATCTCCTTGTAGTGATGAGAGCCAAACATGACCCAGCTTAATACTATGAGAGATGCCCAAGATGTTTTCATTCATCTTATTCTGACATCTGGCAACAGACCTTGGAGCAAGACATATTTTCCCAAATAGAAAATGGAAATAACCATAATACTGGTGGAACTTAACACTAGGCCAAGCTAATGGATACAATCTCTAGGCCAATGAACACAGATGTGCCTTTTGTAAAACCCTCAACATCATGTAGTGTCCGAGTTTTATCTTGAGGCAATAAAATACCCTAACAAAAAGCCACAGAAGGAAAGGTCCACTTTAGTTCACAATACCAGCTCATAGTCCATCACCTGGGCAAAAATCAATGTGGTAGGAACTTGAAGCAGCTAGTCATATCATAGCCATAGTCATAAGAAGAGAAGTCAATACATCCATTTCTACTGCTCAGCTTGTCTTATCTACAGTTAAAGATTCCAGAATCTAAACCTGGGGATGGTACCACCCACAGTGGGCTGAAGAAGCTAAATAAGAAAAAAAAAGTCATAGGCATGCCTGATCTAGGCAATCTTTCATTGCATAATTCTTTCTTGGTGGTTCTAGGACTTGTCATATTGTCAATTCAAGCTCACTTTCATTCATACAGCATTAGTATATTAGGTTTCAATTTCAGCTAGCATTTTCTATGGCTGATTGCAGAGTAGTCTCCAGCCATGACTATCTGCCACAGCAGTGAACCCCTTGTAACAGTGAGGACTGTGTTCTCAGCAGGTTGTGGAATCAGAGTATGGCACAGCAGTTCCATATTGGTAGTCATTATGTGGCATAGAAGTCTGGGGATCTCTTCTGAGTGATTCTGCCTATCACTGCACAGAGAGAAAACATTTCAGGTACTCTCCCAGTCTATTCTGAAGAACAAGCCACAGCAGCGTGGATGGGGCAAATTTGTGACTACATCAAGTGTCTAGCCCTGAAATATTGACAGCATATTGCAGATGGATGAACAGCAGTGGATTCAAGTCATGGAATAATGAGGACACCAGTCTGATTCTTAAATACAACATAAAAATGCTGCATATTGCCATGTGAGCTTATAATGCCAGACAGTTGGCCTAGCTACTTAGCAAGCTCCAGGCCAGTGAGAGAAAAAACAAACCAGAAAGATAGCATCCTGGAATATCCTAAGAACAATATCCAAGCCTCACCTTAGGCCTCCACACATTTGTACATCAGTACATGCATGTGCACCCATACACACATGTACATGAATATATCTATATTAGAGAAAGTAACTTCTTTAGCTTAGGATTTCAGTACGAGATCAATGGATGTATTACTCTGGGCTGTGGCATTATATCACAGCGATGAGAGTGTCTGGCAGAGGAAGCTACTACAAGGCAGACATTAACACAGACAGAGAGGAAGGGATGGGGAAGCCAGGTCCCTGGAAGGCAGCACCCTCTAGTGAGTTAATTTCTTCAGCTAGACTGCAGCTTTTAAATTTCCTACCCACTGGATCAGTGCCAGCAAATTCTTAATATATCAATAAATGACTTCATTCAGTATGTTAGAGATGGTGAGTCTTTTAGTTCACAAAGGACCACCAGAGGGTGTAAGGGTTAGGTTTAAATGGTGACTTGCTAAAACCTAGAATTGCTTAGGAAAAGGGTCTGAACTCAGAAACTGTCTAGATCAGGTTGACCTGGACACAGGTCTGTGGGAGCTGTCTACATTGGTAAGTGAGCCAGCCCACTGTGGGTAACATCATTTTATGGGCTGGGCCCCATACTCTAGAAGATTAGAGAAAGCTACCTGAGTGCTAAAAAGGCAAGCAGGCAGGCCCTAGAATACCTTTGTTTCTCTCTGTCTTGATGGTGGATGTGGTATGATCAAGTTCCTGCTTCTGTGATTTTCCAAGTAGTGCTCTTCCCCATGCCCCAAATAGTGTTTTTTTGTTGGGATATGAAGTCAGAAAAGGGGTAAATGAGTTTTGAACATGTGCATCTTTGAGAAACATCAATTACTCAAACCATAGTAATCATAAGCCACAAATGTACTTTTTCTTAAATAAAAGACAATAAAGTCTGTATAGACAAGGTAACTAAAACTGTTATCAAACACATGGTAATAATATAGTGAATGTTTCAAAATCCCCACTACTGAAATGCTTCTAACTTACAAAAGTTACATCTGTGTAACTTCTCAATGAAAATAGCCATAATGATATTTGTTCCACAGAATTTTCATTTATTAAGGTGTTTCATTGGTATTTCCAACAGAAAACCATCTAGCCTATGTTTTATGAAAAAAGAATACTTTTGATTATAATGGTCAAAGAAAGAAACAACTAAGGCAAATGGACCTGGACTCCTGCACCTTGTGGATCAGAGTTATAAACCTCTTCTCATCCCTCCAGCACCCTTCACTAAAACCAAAAGGGTAAGTGCTGCAACCAAATTATTTCATAGTGCTAAATGGTTAGGGAAACTGGAAACAGAGAAAGAAAAATCTCCATGTGCTAAGAATAGGGCAAATTTAGAAATGAATGGCCACTCACAGGCTGCAGACTGTGCCTGTGAGCCCTACAAAGTGGGCACTGGAAGGCAGGCTTCCCCAATGAACAGTGTGTAAAAAAAAAACCTCATCTGCCTGCCAAATGAACTAACTGAACCATCCTTCCCACACTTTGGATGCATATTAAATATTAATAAAATAAAAGCTAGGAAGGCTTATGCATCACAAAAATGAATACTCAACTTTCTGGGAAATTAATAAAATGATGTTCTGGTAGCCTAAAATGAAGCAAAAATGTCTCACAGCACAAACCAAGAGAAAAATGGTAATTGTAATAAAAATGAAACTCCTGTGCAGCTCACAGCTCCTGGAATGAGTGTCTACTCTTGGGATCTGTCAAACAGTTCTGTGATGCCAGCCCTACTATCAACTCCTTCACCAATTCAGAAAACAACCAGGTGGGGATAGAAAAAGTGAAGACAGGAAGTTACCCTGTTCATAGGCAAAATGAGCCCAGCCTGGCAGGGTTAGCACCTAGGCTGTGCTCTTCTCTGATTACAGCTCTTCTCTAAGTCCTTAAGGTTGTCCTACATTTGTTTACGGAAGAAAGAAAAATCTTTGTAAGAGTTAAGTCATTTTAAATAGGTGAAATCACTGCATACACTTCATGAAAAGCTTGTAGATTAGGTGTGTCTCAATTAAAAACCATGAAGGAGAAGAGAATGAGATTAGAAAAATAGCAGAGATAAATATGGAATTCACAAAGTGTACAATCCTAATGGCTGAGTAGGGGTGCTGAATCATTAGTGCCTAACACAATTCAGATTTAAGTCACAAAACTTGACTAGTTGACACACTGGATGAGGGAGAAAAAAATCTGGCACTGTAAAAGTTTCTGAAAAAATTCAGAGATATGCTTGATGAGTATAAACTCCCTACAAACAGCACTTTTATTCCCCGTTCAAGACCACAGAGCAGAGCCTCCCAGCCATAGTGTTTTAAATAGATCAGAGACTTGCTGAAATAATGATCATGTTGGCCTGAGGGGTGCCGAAGAGGGACTGAGAGGTGGAGGGGGCATGAAGAAGCTGAAGTTCAGGGCCACCCAAACCACAGCACTCGACTGCACTTAGCTACATGCACCAGTCCATTAAATAAAATCTGTGGCACCAGAAAAGAAGTTTAGAAAGTAAAATATTAAACTCACTGCAAAGCATAACAAGAATCCTCCTAGTTGGTAGACATATTAAAGTCTAAAGTATATGTGTAAAGAATGTACATGTCTTCAAACAATCATGCATTAACTCTTCCTGAGGCATAGAGAAATGGGTGAGGACAGTAATTATCTCTGATTTCAGTTTTAAAACAAGCATATGCAGAAAGCATGACAAAATGATGTAATTTATTACATTTGGGTCATGAGTTGGTACCTCTCCAGCAATTAACTGATTGTTACATGCCCCTCTAATATCCTGTGATTTAACAGATTTTTTTTTAAAAAAATAATAGTTAGCAAAACCCAAGGCATCATTATTATCTACCTCTAATCAGCTCTACAGTCCACTGTGATCACTCTGGCAATCATTTCTTTGCATAGCATTCTATCTTGGCTTTCTTATCTTATCTTGATATTCAAGAAGACTCAGGTCTCTGTTAAAGCCATCATGCTCTGCTTCACAGCTGTGACTTTTCAGTTAAATATCACTGAAGAAAACACAAAAGCACATTTAATTGACCTCACTTCGATTACTCAGACCTAACTTAGTGATTCTGGGCAAACTCATTGTTTTCCATGTCCAACAGTATTGTCACAGGGGGAGTCGGTGGACACCTATGTTAAAATTTCTGCTCTTGTCTTAAATATCCATGTAATGTCCATCCTCCTACTGTGTGTTAAGGCTATGACCTTATTTTCTATTTCTCAGGTGATAAAAGAACTGAGAAGATGTATGTATATACCCAACAATATTTTTATCAGTCTACTGTTTTTAATTTTCCACTACTCCTTCCCTCCTAGTTCTATAGAAAGTAAGTTTTTCTTGTTCAAAGATGCAGCCTTTACTTGTGGACTAAAATGTGTATATATTCTCATTTATTTTTTTCCTGTTATTCTAACAAATCTCCACTTTCTTCTATACTATATCAGTATTTTCTTCTCCTATACTTTTTGTCTTCTGTATCACTGTGTTGGCTTGAATATAAATGGCCCTCATAGACTCATGTGTTTGAATTCTTGCGCCATAGGGAGTGGCCTTGTTGTAGTATATGTCCATTTGTTAGGGAAAGTGTGTCATTTGGGATGGGCTTTGAGGTCTCATTTGTTCAAATCAGGTCCAGTGTGACAATGTCTCTCACTGATGTCTATGGATCCAGATGTAGAACTCTCCAGTTCCATGTCTGCCTGCATGCCACCATGCTTCCTGCCATGACAATAATGGACTAAATCTCTGAACAGTAAGCTAGTCCCAATGAAATGTTTTCCATTATAAGAGTTGTCATGGTCATGGTGTCTCTTCACAGCAATAGAAACCCTAAGATAATCATTGTTGTGAGAATAAATAAGTAAGGAAAGAGAAGATATGTCATATTATGCAGGCACAGAGTATATATTTTTATGTTTCCACTTTATGTGAGTTCACAAACTAAAATGCACTTTGCATGGTAAGTCATAATGAAGTGGCATTGTGGGGTTGAGTAAATTAAATTTTGTTACACAATTAACTTTACCTATTCATTTCATTTCTTCTTTTACTTAATTTATGTACATGTATTAGACACATATGTCTGGGATAGATGTTTAGATCTGGATTGATGGAGGCTAAGAGAAAATAAAAGGTGAAAATGAACCTCAACAGGAACAGATTACCCTCTTATTAGAACAATGAAAGACCATGGTCACTCTGAGGCAGTAGAGTCTGTGTGAGGAGGCTCAGGAGCTTGGGGTTTATAGGCTAGAAAGGGGAACTTACAAATAGGAGATCCATTGTAGAGCTGTTTCCTGCAAAGTTATCAATGGAAACAGAGGTTCATATACTGACCTTCTTATCAGTGGCTTCCCATGCCCTCATACCCTGCAGATGTTATTATCCTATCAACATACATACTGGAAATTCCTCCCCTGAGACTTTTAGGTCTTTAACCCTTGCAGATCCTAAGGATGGATGAAAGGTGTATATGAGGGAGGGAATAGCATATCTTCTCTAATTTTGGAGAACCGCAGCAGCCAAAGAATCAAGTTGGTTCTGAAGTATATTAAGCTGATCTGAAATGTCTTTAATATTTTCTAAGAGCTGTTAAAACAGAGAGGTTAACTGATGGAAAGAAGCCCTTGTTCTGGCTGCTTTGTTCTGAGACCTGAGAAAACGTCCAAAGTACCAAAAAAGAAGGAGGAGTTGGATGACCTGTAAGTCCTCTTTCAGAGGTGACCTGAACTGCTGCTAGGAGGTTGCAGGGACAGAAGACTCTAACTGCTTTATAGATGGCAAAAGGGGACGTGTAGAAGGAACAGCAGTTATAATGCACCAGTGTAGGCTTTAAGGGGACACTTTTAATTAAACAGTTAAATTCCACAGATGGCAAATATCCAGAACATAGGACAACTATATGATATCAATATGCATCTTGGAGGTGTGTTCAGTGAATAAGGTAGCATCTACAACATACAAAATGTGAGGTTGTTAGTACCGTTATAAACCTTATTGAGAACGTAAGAAAATAGTTGGGTGGCTTTGCCATTAGCAGAGGAAAAGCACGTGCAAGAAAATCATGTAAAGAACCCTTGTCCAGGTGGATTATTGAGGAAAGGTAATTGGTTCGGTAGAAGAGCTTCAGACATTTTTCACTGGCCAGCTTAGGTTGAGAACTGGCCATCTGGTATCCTCTATTATAACTTGTGGGGAATGTTATGAGACAAAGTTAATGAGGAAAATTTTTTTAAATAAGCCTTGTTTAGTAGGGCGAATTGTAATTGTAAAACTGCCTGGACCATGTAGCAGAGCCCTGAAGAAGGACAAGGTAATTGTGTTTGTTGCAGGTAAACTCCTGCACAAGGAAGAAGCAACTGGAAGCTTCATAACAGAAGTCAGTTAAAGGCAGAACCTAACTGACAGATTAAAGGATACACAAAACCTCTGAGTCCTTTGATTAATATCGTCTAGCAAAGTCCTAAGGATACCACTGGGATGTCCAGAATAATTGGCCAAGTCTGTAAGTTTGATGACAGTGTATCTGGCAGTCTCCTTTAACAGGGGACATGGGTGGTTAGGGTGCGGAAGGATGCATGGCAACTATGAGAAGTGTTCTTCCAGAAAGAGATAGTGTGCCATTGTTGATAAATATTTCTCTCTCTCTCTCTCTCTCTCTCTCTCTCTCTCTCTCTCTCTCTCTCATATTAAGAGATTTGTCACAAGAAACGTTCAAATAACATTTCATATGTTTAAGGATAATCTCGGGACTGTGGTTCCTTGAACGGTTAAAAAAAACATATGACTCCTTTTAATCATAGGTACACTTTCCTGATGGGTGTTTAAGACCATGTAGGTAGGCAAGATGAGTATTTGTTTTTGTACTATCAAGGCCAATTGAAAATCACACTCAGGGTCACCTGAGTGTGAAAAGAACCTCCATTCTCCTCTAGTCTTTCATTTATCAGCCATGTAAAGACCTTATTTGAACATTGTTTCACTTGGAAACATGGAGAATTCTTTTCCTCCTTGTTGACCCTCCTCTTTGTAGACTGAACCCTGGTTGGAGTCCACCAAATGGCGTCTCCATGGCCTCCCAGAACAAGAGGACAGGTGCCTTTCTACAGTTCCAGGGCATATCAAGTGATTGCCCGCAGTACCCTGGGATTCCATTGAGTTTGAAGGGGAAAGGAAAACTATTCTCCCTTTCAGTCCCTCTAATCACATTAGAATAGCCTCCAAGTATGGTTATTAGGCACCTAGAAGAACAATTACACTAGTCTGAAAGTTATACTTTTAACTACTGCATATTTAAATAAGTAGATATTTCTAAATAAAATTTGATTAGAGTCTCAGTTGCTGTTCCATTGCTGTGAAGAGACACCATGACCACAGAAACTCTTCTAAGAGAAAACCTTTAATGGGGTTTTCTTACAGTTTTAGAGGATCTGTAGGCAGTAGGAAGAATGGGAGACATTGGTCCTGGATTTGGCTTTTGAAACCTCAAAGTCCAAGCTCAGTGACATACTTCCTACAAGGCCACACCCACTAAACCTTCTCAAGTAATCCCATTCTCTGATGACTAAGCATTCAAATGTATAAACCTATGAGAGGAGGTGCATTCTTATTCAAACCATCACAGGTAGACACAATTAGACATGACTTTACACAGTCCTTGTAATTGTTGATCTCAGATTTTAGAAACTTTTGTTTGTTTGTTTGTTTTTTGAGACAGGATTTCTATGTGTAGTTTTGGGGCCTGTCCTGGATCTCGCTCTGTAGACCGGGCTGGCCTTGAACTCACAGAGATCCACCTGGCTCTGCCTCCTGAGTGTTGGGAATAAAGGCGTGTGCCACCACTGCCCGGCCAGATCTTAGAATTTTTTATACCACATAAATTATCTCTAACTCTCATCCTAGTGTACCTGAAATATCTTACTCAGAACTTGATAACTTGCAAAAGCTTTCTAGTCTTACTTTCCATTCTGGAAATATCCATACACCTTACTCTTCATATATAAATCCTTCTATACTAAAACATTTATCATCTTTACATCCATCTTTCTAACATTTTTAATTTCTTAGTGCCACGAGATATACTAGTAATAACAAATTAATTCCCTATCTGTTGTAAGAATTTCCTCCCTAGGGGAGAGGAAAACCTAAGCAATGTCTGTGCTAGGGGATGTCTCTCTGTATGCTGTAAATATATGGTGTTTCTATTGGTTAATAAATAAGATGTTTTGGCCTATGGCAAGGCAGCTTAGAAGCAGGTGAGAGATCCAAGGGGAGAGACAGGAAAGAAGAAAGATGGGGAGAGATGCCAGCCACTGCCAATAGAAGCAAGATATGAAAGTATTGGTAAGCCGCGGCCATGTGGCAACTTATAAATTAATAGAAATGGGTCAAGTTATAAGTACTAGCTAGAAAGAAGCCTGCCATAGGCCATGCAATTGATAATTAATATTAAGCCTCTGGGTGATTAATTTATAAGCAGCTGAGGGACCGTGAGGCTGGACGAGACTGGAGGAACGTGGAACTGCGGGGCCAGGCAAGATTGAAGGAAACTTCTGGCTATATGTCTGTCCTCTCATTGTAAGGCCCCAAACGACAAACCAAAGTTCACTTTCATCCATAGTCACCCTGAGGAACCAATGACTTTATTTGGGTTTACATATAGAAAATTGGATAGAGTTTACTGATGAGAATGTGGATACTCCCAATATCACACTGAGAAGTCTAGTATATATGAGGTCCTTTTTATCGTTACACCAATAGGTCTTATGTTGCGGGATATTTGTATAGTATGAAGATATGTTGCTGGGATTGGTGTAATAAAAAGCTGAATGGCTAACAGATAGGCAGTAGAGATAGGCAGGAATTCATGAAAACTCAGGATAGTTTTAGGCACATGAGTGATGCCAATGACACATGGAACAAGTCGGACATACAAATTGGGAGAGAGGTAAAAGCCACACGGTAGAATGGAGATTGATAAAAATGACAAGTTATAAGAACCAGTTAGGAACAAGCCTAACCTACAGGCCGAGGTATCATAATTAATAAGTCTCCATGTCATTATTCGGAAGCTGGCTGGCAGGACAGAGAAAGACACATTATAGTCTCACTTTTTCTCTTTTTAGTTTTTTTAGAGGGGTATATAAAATTGACTTAGATGCCCAATTCATCTGTTTTTGTGAGGAGTGTTAACATTAAACAACTCTTGCTGTGATCATTTTAGGCCAGCCCAGCTGAAGGTATGAATATGGCAGATGCTCAGCTTAGAAGACAGGACAAAAACTCTATATTATAAAAAATACTACTTAAAAAAAAACCATAAACCTGGTTAAATAAGAATCTTGACAAAAAACATGTGTTTATTTGTTTATTTATAAAGAAGTAGTAGAGGTCAAAAATTTCCTCAAAACACTTAAAATATTTGTATTAATACATGCACATCAATTTATATAAAAATGCATTTAAAGCACAGACATAAGTTATTCTTATCTAAAGGGAGAGCAAATGTCTAATAGGAAGAGCACATATGGAGTAGGGCTAATCACCATTTAATGTTCATTTTTATCCCCCATGCAATTGGGAATGTGTTGTAGAACCAAAATTGCAACAAGTATCAAGGAGATAACACTTGAAACAGAATTATATAATTCTGTCTTCTTTCTTCTTAAAAGCAGATTTAAAATTTTATAATTTAGGACCACAAGCCATCTCTTTTTGTTTTACCTCTGTTGTCACATTGATTGAATACACATTTTGTTTCTTATCATTATTTTGTATCTTAAAAATTTGTGAACAAAATGAAGTTGGGCCAAGTTAACAACTTTGCATGCACATTTACTTATACATCAGTTTGGTACTAAGTATGTGATATAAAAAATATATAATCAACATGTGGATCATCTATATGCACCTAATCATGCATAAGATATAGTCCAATAAACCAAGATTTTGAACATTTTTTGGATTATGTATTTTGTAATCCTCATTGTGAAAGTGAAACTTCACAGATTTTTAGTAAATATATTTTTTGATTAGTCAGATACAAAGGTAGACATATGAAACAAAGTAGTGTTGGGAGAGAAATAATACTTTATTTCAATTAAAGAAAAATGGGCCTGAAAATATTAGGTAGAAACAGCAGGCATTGGCACAGGGCAGAGCTTACTATAGCATCACCTCCCTGGCACTAGCCTGTCTAGCACTTGGTGACTCACTCCTTGAGAGTCAGGACCTTCTTAGAAGCCAGAAAACCATCATATAAAGTCTGTGTCAGAATTAAAAGAAAATAGTAAAATTACAAAATAAATGCCCTGGAGATCTGTTGTGACCTTCTTAGTCTAATACAGAAAGATTTGATAATCTCCAGAGGACTCTGCATGACAAAAAGTTTTCTGGGTGCTCCCGGTTTGTTTTGTGTCATGTGGTTTTATTAACCAGGACAGTAGTAAAGTCACAAGGTGTTTTAATTATTTATATCATTAGCAAAGTCATATGGCTGCTCCCATCTTAATGAGATCACCATCCAAGGCAGCAGCAAAGCATACTTTAGCTTTTTGCTCAAATGAGCTTAGCTCCATAGTAATGTGAGGCCATCCCCCATCATGTACAAGTCCCTGCGTGATCCACCATCTCACAGATGAAATGTGCATCATTACATGCTTTTATTTAAAAAGGCACTTCAGTTAGATTAGTACAGGGAGAAAGGACATGGTACCTATGGCCTAGGCAGGTAGATCCGAAATAGTCACATAAAGAAACAGAGGAAGGCATTTCATGCTCCCAGCTCAAAGAAGCAGGTTAGAGTAGCTAGAATCACAGCATGGAGGCTCTCTCAGAGTTTCAGAAGAGACAGGGGAAGGAGAAAGTGATAAAACGTGCTTCCAAATAAAAATAAAATTGAGTTTGCTCCAGGTGGAGAATAACTTCCCCGATCTCCTTAAGGGGTTCTACCAGTTCCAGGATAGGAGGAGACCAGCAGTTCAACCATCACTGTGTATTATCACTTTCGCATAGAATCTCGGGGGGTAGGGGTATAGCTTTTGCCTTCTGTACACTTGTAATGTGGTTTTTACTGTAGGCATCTCTATTTTGTGATATAAATAAAAGTAACCTCTGTTGGAAATAGTTTACCAATTAGCTGTCCTTTAGGGTAAAATGCCTTTGCTTACTTCAATTACTTCCTTGTCTGTCAGAGTCAAGGGTCCTCGATAACCCAGGACGTGGGTTTAGAAGATGCTCTGAGGCAAACATGCCTGAATTTGAGGTGGGAGGACCACTTCTCAGCGAACTCAAAGAGCACAGGACAATTTGCCAATATATCAGCAACTGTGTGGACCAGAATTGTCTTGCTGTTCTGGGCAAGATTTAGGGGGTCCCTCAGTCAGGAAGAGGTCCCAGATCTTAAAAGTCCCAGAACATTTGTGTCCCAAAAGAGGTCAATAGTTCATCTCTGATGCATAGAGAGGCAGTGCCAGAGACAAGTTTGATAGGGGAAGAAATCACCAACCAGATTAGCATCTGAGAGAGACTTTAGGACATTTTGTTTAGAAGCTTGAGCTAATAAAACCTGATAGGAAAAAAACTTTAAAAACAAAGCCAATGGCCAGAGTGGAGATAGAAAGGGAACTTGAAGGTGGGTGTATTTATTACTCAGGGTTCTCTAGGGCAGTGGTTCTCAACCTTCCTAATGCTGCGATCCTTTAATACAGTTCCTCATATAGCGACCCGTCCCAACCATAAAATTGTTTTTGTTGCTACTTCATAACTGTAATTTAGCTACTGTTATGAATCATAATGCAAATATATGTGTTTCCCAATGGTCTTGGGGTTGGGACCCACAGGGTGAGAACCACAGCTCTCAAGGAACAGAACTGAGAGAATATTTGGGATTTCTCAAGACTTATTCGAGTGGCTTATGGGCTGTAGTACAACTAGTCCAGCAATGGCCATCTCCAGACAGAAAGTACAAGAATCCAGCATGTGTTTGGTCCACAAGGCAAGGCATCTCAGCCTGTCTTCAATATGTGTCAGATTCCTAAAGAAATATGCTCTAATACCAGTGACAGATGAGATGCCTCAGCAGCAAGATAGATGAACTTGCTAATGAGAATGAGGGCAAGCAGGTGAAAAGCAAAAACTTCTTTCTTCCATGTCCTTTACATAAAGTGCCAAGAGAAGGTGTATCCCAGATTGAAGGTGGTTCTTCTGACCTCAAATGATCCAATTAACTAAAAATCCCCCTCAAGTGTGCTCCACTGCTTGGATTTTTAGTTAGTTCCAGGTATAGTGGAGTTGACCATAAATAGAATAATGGGAAACTTCACAGTGGGAAACCTCAGACCATTTACCATTCCTTCTTTGGAAGCTGCCTGAGTCTGTGAGATTTTGAAATTAGAAAGTATTGCCCAATTTGGATTGGGCCTAGACTTTAGTCAACAGACATAGTGTCTTAGTTAGGTTGCTATGAAGAGACACCATGAACACAGCAGCTCTTATAAGGAAAATATTTAATTGAGGTGGCTAGCTTATAGTTTCAGAAGTCCAGTCCATTATTATCATGGCAGGTAGCATGGTGGCATGCAGGCAGGCATGGTGCTGGCTATATGTTGTTATGTAAGCAACAGAAAGTAGACTGTGTGTCAGAGTGAAGTTGGAGCAAAAGAGACCTCAAATCCCATCCTCACAGTGGAAAGCTTCCTCCAACAAGACCACGCCTACTCCAAGAAAGCCCTACCTCCTAATGGTGCCACTTCTTTTGGGGATCATTTTCTTTCAAATCACCACACATAATAACACCTTAATGTTTGTTTCATGGAAAGTCCAAGGTGTGTAGAAATGGAGATGTTGAAACCTATTTGGGACAAGGTAAAGGTGATAGTTCCTCTTCCCAAATACTTTAGCTTATATCTCCTTGACATAAAACTATCCAGCACAATGAATTTTAAGTATAATTCATGGCTCATTTCATTAAATAATATGTAATAGATGATTGACTACTATAATGGGAAGTTACCAGAATTTAATTAAATTTTGAGCTGAAAAAAATAAAAAACTAAATATGCTCTTTCAACAAAACAAACAGTATGTTGAATTACATTGTGAAAACAATTTTCATAACTTTAAGAGCACCTATATATTTGAAAACACTTTATGAATGTTAAATTTCCTTCTCTGCATTGATTTATTTTGGTTATTTGGAAGAATGCCCTTTTCTTCAGAGAACTAGCTCTGAATCAGTTTAACAGAAAGAAGAGAGAAGAAAAAGTGACTCTATTAGAAAAATCTAGCAACAGAGGTGGGAGTTCATTGTTTTATTCTTACAAATTTCATATAAATTGAAAGAACTAAAAGTTAAAAATGGGAAATAAGTCAAAATTGTGAGGTTTAATTTTTATTCATTTTTAATAAAAAAAGTTTTGTGTATAATCAAAGCAAGATCATGTCAGATTTATTCAAAGAGCTTATTGTACATCCTCAGAAAGAGCATTATTAATTTATTCATTAAGGCAAGAAGACTTTGTTCAGCCATGTGCCATTTGCATATTCTCTATAATTATTTCACTATCACAATTATATTTTTGATAGGTTAAAAACTTCAGTCATGATTTACATATCAGAATATTCATGCATTTCCTTAATAAAATCCTTTCTAAGCAATGCTTATGTAACATCACATGTCTGTATTAAACTATCCTGTATATCTATGTTCATTTTACATCTGTATAGAACTCTGTTTATAGCTTTATATGTTGTATGGAATTTTAGTATTTATTATCGAAATAATTAGGAATATACAATAAGATCTTAAGAAAAATGTATTGCTGGTGGAAAGCAGGAATCAACTGGAAAAATAATTCTTTAAAAAAACTGTAGAGAATATATTAAACATTAATCATATCTTACAGAGTTATTATCAATTAGCATATCTTACTGGATTTCTGAAAGCTGTCAGATAGCCTTGTGTAGATGGCAGAAAAATAACAACAACAAAAAGGTCTTGCTTTTTACAAAGCAGAAAGAGAAGACCAATCATCAAGGTTTTCCTGAGACCTCTGCACACACGCCATGTTTACCTGTATTCATGCACAGTAATTCACACATGGAGAGAAATGTGTGTGTGTGTGTGTGTGTGTGTGTTAGAAATTTGGGCCTGCGCTAACTAGATTACTACAAACCAGTTAAAAGAAAAAGCAAAAAAAAAAAAAAAATTGCAATCAATCCTGGATGCTGGGAAGTCCGTGATGGAGATGCCAGCAGATCTATCTATTGTATGGTAAAGTGTCCCTAGATTGCAGTTTACATGGGAGTCCTTTTCTTTTTGAACAAAGAGAGTGTTATGGGGGTAAGAGAGGGAGAGCGAGAGAGAGAGAAAGAGTTCAAAGTTTCTAACAAGACATTAATCACACCGTGTCTCCATTCTTATGGCCTAATTACTTCTCCAAAGTCTCACCTCTGAAAATCGTCACATTGTGGATTAGGATTTCCATATATTAACTAGGGAGGTTCCAAATATTCAGTCACAACACCATGTAAATGTATGTATCTATGTGTTAGCTTTGTATAAATGGACTTACTCAGATTAGCTCAATACTCATTTTTAACAATCTGGTATGTCCCAAACCAGAACACAATAGTTTTAGAAAATATTTAAATTAAGATTTTTAAAATTATATCAAACAGTCAACATGATGTTTTGCATGTTTTAGATAACTTTTCACTACATTATGAGCAAAGATAAATCGTAGAAGTCTGTATTACTAAGGACATTAAAAATAACCTTGCTCTCAACTTAGCATTTTTGTAGTAGAATGTCCTAATGATGGGTTTCTGGATTTAAGAGTTTAATGTGTATCTTAACAACCATAAGGGGATCAATTTCCTGCATTAAACTCTTAAGCATTATCATTCAAATTCTATTTTATGTGGTATATTCAATGAAATGTGATCAAATGGAAGCCTTGAAATTAAGAATTTTAAGCACCCAAGTCTCCTTCCTAAATAATTAGCTGGTTCTAAAAGTGAGTCTCTGTGTTAATCTGCAAATGAACAAGGACTTCAGAGTTATACCACATTGGTCCCAGGCTGTGGTTCTATTAATTATTATATAGATTAACTACACACTGAGCTGACACTTTTCATTAAGACAGCTGCTAAAACATCAGGAATGAACAATGCATTGTGTTTTAGCTTCAGAAGGATGCACCCAGAGGCTGTTAAATATGCTTTAATAGCTACTCTGCTCCACATGGACAAATTTCACTTAGCTAGAAGTGTTTGGAAGCACCACAGGTTAGAACTCATCACTCTCCTCAACTTTCAAATCAGAAAATTTTAAATATTTGTGCTTAAATATGCAAGTCTATATTAAAATATTTGATCTAAATTTGAGCTGTGCAAATGTGAAAAGGGAAAAATTAGATACATCATAATGTCAAAAAAACAAGAAAGGCAATCAATAATTGTTTATGTTGGGAATAAAAGCAAAACATGTTTATGTCATAGCTAACTCTGAAGTCCATTGCTAATTTAAGCCTTTTATATTTTCTCACAAATTATTTACATGTATAATATTCACCCACCTCATGAATGTATTGCTACCACCTCTGAAATTAAAAAATGCATAACTTATTATAATATTTATATGTTACATTTTCCAGAGTCTAGAAATTTTGTAACAATTAGGTTAAAAATAACTTACACCAGTAATTTTTAAGACTCCTCAAAATTTTGACCCTGAAGCCATTTTTGATGCTATTCCTTTAACATGTGAATTAACAGCCTTCGAAAGTTCTTGCCTCTCATTTTAAGTACATCAATTATAGTTATCGATTCTAAGTTTGTTCCTTCAGTTTTAAGGGATAATTTTCTAAAAGTTAGAATCTTGATATTTATAAAGATATAAAGTAAAATATGCATTATAAATTTTGTTTGACTGATTAGCAACTTGTTAAAACGGTTTCAGGGACAACTCAATCACACATTTATCGACGAGAAGCATTGCAGTAAGTTTACAAATGGCGACAAACCTATTTCTTTCCACAGGAGAGGCACAACAGTAAAATCTCTGTTGTGCTGGACAGACAACATGGCTGGTGCTTAGGTTTTAAAAGATTGACTTAAACATTTTCAACATTACCATAGTAAGAAAATAATAGTTACTCAGTACAAGTTATCATTCATGTTTTCAATTTTGACTTTTTTCCAGTTGCTGATATGCAGTAATATGTTTTCTCTGGCAGTAGCAGTGAGACACTGACCCAGTGAGCCACTGTTCCGACCACAAGAGGAAATCTATGGTACAGTGTATAGTCACTATTTCTTGCATATTTTACCCTGTGTTTTAAGATCCCATCATATCTACAAAATTCCTATCTGTATATTTATGGAATATTATGTCCTTTATGACACGACAAACTTTGTGTTAAACAATTTTGTTCAACTGTGGGGTGACATGAATTTTTGAATATGTTCAATGCTGATCAGACTGAGATACGGTATTTATAGGTAATGGGAGAACTCCACAGAATCTGCTTTAAGGGCAAAGGGATTTATTTGGGAAATAAAACTCACAAGACAGAATAGAGAAATTTGTTGCAGGATCCTGGAAGGGTGAAGCATGGTCTCCCGCTGTTCTTCCACCTGAGATCTGCCTGGTGTGCCCCAGCATTCAAAACTGCAAGAGAGCAAAGAGAGCCGCCTATATACATCCCAGGTCTAAAGGGTTCCAAGGGGCCATACCCCAGGGGCATGTACTTCAAGGTCATAGAGAGGTATAACAGTTACCTGCTGCATGACTGGGGGCAGTGCTTCAAGGTCATAGCTAGAAGAGCTAGTCACTACATCTCCCCCTTTTACAGCTACCCACTACTTACAGGTTACATGTATTAAATCCATTTTAAATTTATAATACTGTCACCTGGTGATGAGTTTGTTCAGACATAAAGCTATTCTATTGTAAGTGGATAATTACCCATATGTATGGTAGACAGAAAAATAACAGTTAAAATGTCCATGTCCCAATCCCCGGAACATGTGACTATCTCAACTTACATGACACAAGTTGTTGTATCGATTGGGACTACTTGGTTACTCACATTGATGGGGTCAGCATAGTAACAAGAGTTCTAATGAAAAGAAGGTAAGTGGTACAAATGAAGAGAGCAGAGTTGATGATAGAGGCAGATGTTGGAGTGACTTTCTTTAGAGATGGTAGAAAGGGACATGACTCAAGCAACACAGGTGTCTCTGGAATCCCGAAATGGCGAGGAGTCTCTAAGGGGACAGGTGTTCTATGAGCATAAAGTGCTGCAGCCCATGCACACTGACACACCATGCAAGAAATGGAGCTTCAGACAACCCTGTTCGGACAACCTGTCCTACCTAAACATGACGAAGCAGATCTTGACATCTTTTTGTTGTCCATGCAGGACTTACCCACCTCTTTGACATTAACTGTATACTTTAAATACTGCTGAATAGGATCAGGGAGAATTCCCAGCAAACCTCAACCTTGTCATTTCTGACTTTCAACACTCTTGATTTTAGTTTTAGACCCTTTCGCACAATTTCCAATCTGCATCTATCATCATTACTCCCCTACTTATCATTTTTCTCTCCTTCATCACTTGCTTAATTAACTAATTCATTTCATTAAATAAATACATTACAATTGCTTTAATGACCATAAAAAATCACTTACTAACAATTTTTAAACCATTAAGATTGTGAATACCTAAAAAAAAAAAAATAGTAGCATTATGTTCTGGGTACTTACAAAAGAAAATGTGGAGTATATTTAAACTTTTAAATTACTTCTGTTGAATTAGACTTTCTATATTTATTTATTTTATTCTATGTGTATGAGTATTTCATTCTAATGTACGTCTGTGAGCTTGTGCATCACGTGCATACCTAGTTAATGCAGAGTTCACAAGAGGTCATTGAATTCACTAGAACTGGAGTGACCAAATGGTGGGAGCTACCATGTAGGTGCTGAGTACTGAACCCAGGTCTTCCGCAAGAGCAAAAATTCTCTTTAGCTGCTGAGTCATCTCTCCAGCCCTCACTTTCAAATTATGTTTTTTATGAGTTAACAAATCACTGATAACTATAGATAAAGACACTATCATATATTTAAGTTTCTCCCATTGGGTATATACCATAATTTATTTATAAATAAGTACCTGAGTTAATTCAAATAATAACTACCACTTTTTGCCTCTCTCTCTCTCTCTCTCTCACACACACACACACACACACACACACATACATATACCAAAAATACATTTAAATTTTACCTAAAAATTAAAAATTAATTTAAAAACAAATAAGGAAATATTTGGATGTTGCATACAAATATGGTCAGTAAAGGTTTGATTTCCTAACAGAGATCTGAGTGCTGACAACACCCTACCACTTTATGCTATTCTTAAACAATAGGTGACTTGCAGACCTGTACTGACTGCCACGAGCAGTTTCACCCCTGTCAGCATCACATGCAACAATCTTAATCATCCATCATGCTGTGTGTAATTGGCTCTTTTCCCCGGCCACACTCTTTCAATACATATGTTCCAAAATTACAATACATATGTTCCAAAAAGTTGAGAGCCTATTTTATACCTGTGAGTATTTTTCTATCTCTCTTTTATACAAAGCTGGCTGGTAATTACGAATTCCAACCAATAACTTGTTATCATCTCATTGCTAACAAATCTCTGAATAATCAATTAAACAACTATCAAATATATTAGACATTACCAGCTCCATTTACATTCTGAATACTATGACATGCACAGACCATAGTTTCTACTTCTAATGTGATATATTTCACAAGCAAAAGGGATATACATTCCAATATGCTTACATCATATATGTCTGCTTTGTTATTTTGACTAAAGTTATGGCTTTATGAGGTCTAGCAGTCTAGAGAAATAACATACGATATGAGTTCTGTAGTAAATAACTTTGCATTGTATGATGGGAATTGGCGGACTATAAAAGACTAATAAGATATTAATAGAAACTATGAATAAAAGAAGAGCAATTTGGATGAAGTACAAAAAAAAAGAAAAGAACAAACTTTGGACAGAAGTCAATGAAATGAAAATCAGGAAAACAGAGTCAATTATTAAAACCCTGGTGCTTTGGAAAAAGTCAGTGAAATTACATGGGAGAGAGGCGAGGAGGGAAAGATTGAAATCACACAATGAGGTTAAATGATGGAAGGTGGTTGGTACTGGTTTTCTAACTGTTGAAGTAAAATTTTTCATTTAATAATAGAAGAGAATTTAGAGCATTCCATGGGTAATGAATTATAGTTTAGACAACAGTATGAGCTCAGCTTTTGAAAAAAAATAGATGCACAAGTCTATAATAATTTATAGGTACACACACAAAATATATATTATATGTTATATAATATATGTGTATATCTCATTTTCTCTTGTCACCTGTGTTATTACTAGGTGAATCCAGTTAGAGCAAAGAAGCACCCAGAAGCATGCTTTGGGATGGGATATCTGGTCCCTTACCCATTTTTCTGTCTTCCTGTCCTTTCCAGTTGCTCAGAGCTAAACAGCTATCCCCAATGGTGAGCATCTGCTGTGAAGTTTCCCCTTGCCAAAGTCTTGAATATGGTTAGTATTAATCCAAATGTTATAAAATTTGATAATGATAAAGAGAGGGGGGCTTTCTTTCTCATTAAATATCAATTTTTGTCATTAAAAATGTCATTAATTTGCATGTCATTACCACAAAATGAATTTTATAATGCTCATTATTCTATCATTAATCTACACTTATTAATGATATATTTGTACATATATATATATACATATATATATATATAATGACCATTTAAAATTACATATGTGTGAGCATACTTACATGACTTGGTGTGTTTAGTGTCTAATCTACTATGCATGTAAAACCAAACTTTTATTAATCTTATTGGAGTAAGGATATCTAAGTCTGAGCAGAACATTGGATTTTTCCACTTGTTATAAAACTTTATTGAGACCAAAGAATACAAAGAGATATGGTCCATTCCAAAATACAAAACATAGTCATAGGTCTAAAGTTCACAAATAAAACATTGACAGCCTTTCTAACTTCTGACAGCTCCTGGACCTTCATAGGTTTGGATGATTTGCTGACAGTTAACATAGGAAAGAAATTAGTATTAGTTCCCTGAATAAATTATCCACAATTGTTGCCTAGTGTTCATTCTATAAAAGAAATCCAGAAAAAGAACTATTAATCATGCTAATATTAATTAATTGGACTTGGTAGAGGAGAGAGAACAACAGCTTGGTAGAGTTGAAGGTAGCATCTCAACAGGAGAAGAAGAGGAAGGATGTCTGGAATTCAAGGGTGAACATGAGATTGAGAATAGTTTTCTGATGGGGGAACAGATGGCAACTGAACATAGTTTATGACTCATCTTTGAATTGGGAGGCAGAGAGGATCACATACTTTTCAGATCCTCTTCGAGAAGGCTTTAAGCTATTATGAACCACATTTACATTGTTTCTGCTCTTACTTTTCAAGGGTAGGTGTTTCATAAATAATATATTGTTTTGTTGCTCAAATTATTGAACACAGTGGGTAGGAAAGACAATGTCATGGATTTGATGGTTTCCTTTATCATCATGCTTATTATGTATCTATTATTTTTAACTTCAAGGGGGTCAATGTGGTTCTGGGGTCATAGGTCAAAGAGGTACATGGGGGAAAGTCATACATTATATGGATGAGAAGGTGATTTTAATCTCATAAGATGGTATAAATGATCAAATATTGAGAAAGTCAATGCATTCTGATATCTCTCACTTCTATTTTCTAATATTTTGTCAGACACTCATAACTTCATTTCATAATTTTATTTTTTATAAATTTTGAAAGAATGGCAGAAAAATAATTTTGGTTCTTAAGTTTAGTTTTGCAATATCATGGTAGAAAGTTTAATTGAAACACAAAATATGTTCATCTTTTGAGAAACAAGGATTTATGAAAAGATATGTCACAATTTAATATAAAGACAAATCCTTGGAACTGAGGAATAGCTAGTGCCCTGATACCTATAGGTTAGTTATTGGTAGAGTGCTTTGCCTCACATGCATGGTGTACTTGGTCCAATTATCTAGACACTGAAACTACGTACTTGTGCATTGGTATATGTGTAAATATTTACATTTCATATTTGTACTCATGTTTCAGAAACAAGGTTAATTTCTTTGATAATTTTTTATTTCAACTGGATTATCAACTTTTAATAGCTACCAGTATTTGAACAAGAAATTTCAAACATACGTGCCATATAACCTGCTATAAAATTCTTGTGTGTCAAAAAACATTACTGACATGTAGGTAGTAGATACAGATGTTTAAAGTGTTTAGACACATCCTTAAGATAGCAGAAATGGTGAATACTTGAGCTGAGATCCCAATCCAAATTGATGGTTTCTGTTGGGCAAATGTCAGACTTTGCTTTCTCTCATACTCAGGAAGACGGAGTTAGAGCAGATTAAAATCTACAGTTTCAAAATTTGGGCATATGTTGCTAGAGTTTTCCTGCCTTGCCCACAGTCAGGACAAATCTCTGTCACCCACCAGTCCCACAGCCGCTCAGACCCAACCAAGTAAACACAGAGACTTATTTTGCTTACAAACTGCATGGCCGTGGCAGGCTTCCTGCTAACTGTCCTTATCTTGCTAACTGTGCTTTTATCTTAAATTGATCCATTTCCATACATCTATACCTTGCCATGTGGCTGGTGGCTTACTGGCGTCTTCACATGCTGCTGGTCATGGCGGCGGCTGCAGCGTCTCTGGTCATGGCGGCGGCTGCAGCGTCTCCACATGCTTTACACACATTGTAAAGCATTTAAAGTCTTGTTCCATCTGAATCTGTCTTATTGCGAACTTACTGCTTTAAACTGTAGCCTTCTAAGCCTGAAACGGCTCTGTGGCTGCTGGCTCCACCCCCTTCAATTTCCCAACTTGGCAGTGGTACGTTTTCCACCAGCTCTGGGAGCCATCAAGTCTCAGAAATAGTGGGTCTACACTTTTATCCAAGCAGCGTGTAGCCCAGAAACCTCTTTTTTGTTTTGTAACTAGCAAAGGCTAAATCCACCACGCAGCTTAATGTTCCATTTGCAGAGGCCTCATTCCCGCCATACTGCAGGTCAAGCGCACACGCCAGGAACCCACCAGGAACCCGCCAGTAACTCAAACCGGCGGCTGCTGCTCATTTGAGAGAGAGAATTAGGAACTGTGGGGCGTTTACCAACATCACCGTTCCTGGAGAACTTACCGACGTCACCGCTCCGTGTGTTGAGTTCTGAATCCTCTTTACCACCACGCAAGGATTCTTCTCAGATCACACTTTATTGGAGCGCCTCTTGGTTAAGGGACTTTGTCTTTAGTATTTTTTTTTTTTTTCATAACACCGGCCTTTATCCCTGTTCATTTGTCCTTTTTCTTTAGTCCCTTTTTTTTTTCTTCCCTTTTTTTCTTTAGCCCCACGTTGGGCGCCATTTGTTGCTAGAGTTTTCCTGCCTTGCCCACAGTCAGGACAAATCTCTGTCACCCACCAGTCCCACAGCCGCTCAGACCCAACCAAGTAAACACAGAGACTTATTTTGCTTACAAACTGCATGGCCGTGGCAGGCTTCCTGCTAACTGTCCTTATCTTGCTAACTGTGCTTTTATCTTAAATTGATCCATTTCCATAGGCATATATAGATTTCTTTTGAAACTTAATTTTTAAAAATCAGTCTCTCTGCCAAATCATTAATTGCTAAAGTTTTCACTCAATTTTGAATTTCTAACTACATCTCTCTGCTCCTTTATTTACCACTTACAAGTAATTTCATTCTTAATACCTCTTACAATGTAGCATTTATTATTTTCCTTTTCTGTCAGTGGTTTCCTACATGACAGTTAAACTCTGTTTAAATACCACAAAACTATAATTAAAGCTTCAATTCAATTATCTATGTTTTTAGTGGTTCAGTAAGATAGTGATGTCCCAATGAAGACTATAGTCACATGACCTAAATCATCAGAATTAGTAATACAATGTTACTGACAAAAAAAAGTCTAGATCAAAAGGTTTCCATACTTTGAAGTTCTGTAACTACTTAGGTAATTAATGATACTCATACTATAACAGCATAGGGAGACTATTTCTCAGTACTACAAATAGGGAAAAGTGAAATGGTTTTATCTTAAAGGCCACTAGCTTATGTAAATGTTAATGTTCTCATATCAGCCTGATCACTGCTCAAATTCTTCACTAGATACACTTCCTTTGCAAAGTCTCCTGAGTCCAGGACTGAGAGAGGTGTGAGCGGGGCCCAACCACTCTATTTTCCCTCTCCCAGTAGGTAGAGGAGATGGTGGAAGTGGGTGCTTGGGGAAAGTACTGTTTCCCGAGTTTCATGGCCACCCTTGGTTGGCTTGTTTTGTTATTCATCTAGCTCTGTAACACTTTAGAGATTTGAAACATTCATACCTTGTTAAGAGGTTTTAAGATTTTTTTTTACCATGTAATTTTATTTACTGCACTTTATTGTTCTTTCATTTTGATAACAGTGTCCTCATCTCATATAAATTTATATATTTAAATACACACATATATATGCAGGAACATATAGCTCAATTTAACTATTGAGTAGTAGGTTGATTCTGAGAGCATGTTGCAGATATATACAACAGGAAACACAAATAAGCATACAGAATGTAGCATAAATGAAACTATTTTTCTTCCCCTCTCCCAAAAACACACCTGTATTTTGCTTAGGTGAAAATATACAAAAAAGGGTCCCTAGTAAGTCTGTTGCATCACACTGTGTCTTATGTAGTTTATAGTGTACTTACTAGTTATCAAATAAGTATTCTATAACTTTCTGAAATTAATCTATTAATTAAAAATGTTTCTTTAGGATGCAGCACTCTACTGCTTTAAACAGGATAGTTCAGATGCAATACAATATCAAGGAAAAACCTAACTAGACATTTGTTCAAATTTTGACATCCACTCTCAAGATCAAAACCTGACGTGTAAGTCACAGGACATCTAAAAATATAAATGGCTTAAGACACAGGCTGTCACTTAGGTCTTAGACAGACTTACTCATGCTGAAGACAACATTTAGCTTTCTACATCTCATAAATGAAAATTTAAAGCCCCATTTTAGGATATAATCCTTCATAGATTTTATTGCTTAAGAATTATAGCAAAATCATGCTTAAGTATATTTTATAGCAGTTATGAGCTATGAACTTTGCATAAGTGTTGTAAGTTAGAATTTCTATGCTATCACGTCCTAAATATGGCTTTGGAGAATTTATAGATCTCTGACTAGCCTTATTAACTATGATATTGAATTGTTTGGGAAATGGATGTGTGTGTGAACTACCATGTACTGCATTGTAAATAGCAAGTAAAATTTTGCAACAATAGTTACATATTACAACATTGGAAGCATTTGGAACACATATAATTTTTGGATGGCATAATGGCTAATATATATTGAAAGCCCAAAATGTTAAATGTAACCATCATTATTTTCTTTTTTGAATGAAATTTCCAAATGTATTATACTTGAAACATATCAAAAAATGAATTTTCTCTTGCTTGCTACAAGTCAGTAAAAATAAGTTGTATTGTACTTTTTGAAACAAATCAAAGGTCCATATAGCACACTTCTATCATCTATCACCCACCAATCATCTAAAAATTGATGTATTGTTTTTTAATATATCATTGTCTGCATCTCATTTATCTACCATTTATCTATCTATAAAAATCTGTCATCATTGATGGAAGGTGGTAGCACATGCCTTTAATGCCAACATGTAGGAGACAGAGGTAGGCAGATCTCTGAGTTCAAGGTCAGCCTGGTCTACAGAACAAGTTCCAGGACAGCCAGGGCTACACAGAGAAACCCTGTCTTTTAAAAAAAAAAATAAAACCGAAAAAAAAAATCTATCATCCACTTATCTATCTATATTGTAATTATCATATTTCTACACATTGATTTTTGTATCCTATTTTCCATCAAGAAGTCCTTTGGAATTTAATTTTTACAAGGTAACACAGTTCAAAACAAACAAACAAAAAAAACCCATAATACTAGTAACAAATTTACTATCTATGGAAAATAATGTCAAATTTTAGCAAAGGTCAAAAAAGTTTCCAACATGTTGAAATGTATAACTATTCCTGTACTATTGTGAAGCTACCACTTTTCTTCAAATTAGTTTTCTAGTAAACATCATTTCAGTTATAATCATGATAACATTTTATAATCAGAACTTGTTTGAGTTGGATCACGGAAGGAACTTAGATATCATCGCTTTCTCTTAAGACTAAAAGTTAAGATCTATTCTTAGATCTGTCAAAGAACTAAATTCATAGAGCTAGGTCTACCCACCAAATTAAAACGATCTACAGGTACATAAATTTATAACCACAATCAGAAATCCTTGAATAGATGTCTCTATGGCAACCAGTGTGCAGATGTCTCTATGTAACCAGTGCACAGGAGAATCTGAACCGAATTTCTAGAGCCTCAGATTGGATAACTTTGAGAATTAAAACTCCAGCAAACCCAGCACATGTGAATCACCAGTTCCAATCTAACCACTGTGGATTTCAGCTTCCAGGGCTCCACACATCTTCAAACTCATTGCTAGAAGAAAATCCCCCTGTGCTTTTGGCAAAAGAAAGGTAAAGGGAAACATTTATAAATATGTCTGGGCATTGCTCTATATTAAAAAAAAAAAAAAAAAAAAAAACTGTCCTCAGGCCACACCTAACCTGCTGGGATTCTGTCATAGTCTAAGTGACCTGGTGAAGAAAAAACATCAAATTTTCCCAAGGCAAATATAAAACTAAAATAAAAATGCCAGCCAGCCTTCTTCAACAACTATGATCCACCCAGTGAAACAGGGTCTATGAGATGTATTGGTGAAGTTCTTAGGGTCACAGTGTTAAGAAGACAGACCTATTCGAGACTGTAAAATGTTTCTCTTACCGGGTACCTTACAACTTTGTAGAAGGTCTATTTACTTCAGTTTGCTGTTGTTGTTTGCATGTTTTTGTTTTTAGTATATGAGGATAGCAAAGGAAAATAGTCACAAATACAACTGATGTTAATTCAACCTTATAAAAAATCATCTTCATCAATGTTGTGATTTCACCCACACTAAAAGAGAGTGATTATTCAGTTTAAAAAACACACTCGCACACAAACAACCATATATTATCTCCCTGGAACTCACTTTGAATATGAAGACACATATATTAATAAAGAATAGGATAATGATTACCACACAACACTAACCAAAAGTAGTAATAGGCTTATTAATTTCAGAAAGAGAAGACTACAGAACAAGAATGATTTAATTGATGCTGTATCATGATGAAAAAGTAAGTCACTACTATTCTCAACTTTGTCAAAAGAAGTAACCAAAACCTCATAATTCTACAAGATGAAATAGATGAGTCCACTATTATAAATGAATCCGCTATTGTACCTAAAACCTCTCAGCACAATCTGCACCCTACCCAAATGGATAGATCCCATAGGCACAGGGTGATCATTTCATTGACTGCAAAGCATTCAACTTAGATCAACAAACTATAATTGACACCTTGTTCACCTGCAGAAACATATTACCTGTTCTTCTCAAACTCACAAAGAATATTACCTAAGATAGGCTACAAATTGGGTATGATATACATCTTAAGAAAATTAAAGAAGACACTAATGATGAAATGTCTCCTCTCATACCACAAGGGAATTGAAATAGAAATTAATAATGGAAACAAACCTGGAGATAAAAAATGTTTCCTAATTGTACAGGGCTCAAAGAAAAAATCCCAAGAGCAATTATAATTCCGGGTGATCATCTACATGAATTCATCCTTTGACATGATAAATCATCCATATTGGTGTCTCATACTCGGTTTTTGTTTTGAGATTTATTTGTCAAATCTTTTTGTTGGATATGCAGCTAGGGAATTCTGCTCAGTGAGATATATGGTTTGATTTAAATTATTATTCATTTTAATATAAGAATTTACAATGTGATTTTAATGTGCTGTTTACTTTATGTACATATTATTTAATGTTTATTTCTTGTTTTCACTTACAATAAGTCTTAAATTTAGCCTACACAAAGCAACAGATGAGCTAAATCCTATTATTAATGCATAAATTTCCATACTCAACATTGCAAAATATATAGCTAAAAGGCCACCTTAAGTAATGTTTAAAATAAAAAGCCTCTGAAAACAAGATCAGAACTATATTAGCAAAATTAAAAATAAATTTAAACTATCATATTAAAACATTTTTTATCTTAAATGGTACAATTATTTGGGTATAGTAATATCCCATATGTAAAATATTGCTTAGTATAAAAGCACTTCATTGACAAAAAGTATACTTTTATCATCTTCGCATTTTTGCCTCAGTGGAGTACCATAATCTTAGAATATTCAGATGTTCTTTTTATTTTTATTCCTGTGTGATGGCAAATGATAATGTAGCTCAGACATCATGGGACATACCTTCAGTTCAGCAATCTGGAGCCAGGGGTAAGTATATTTCTGTGAGTTAGAGGCCACCTCTTCAATAAAGAGAATTCCAGGTTAGCCAGGGCTACATAGTGAGACTTTGTCTTCAAAAAATGATTTATAGGAATATAAATATTGTATATCTATCATATTTAATTTTAAATTAAATTCACATGTATTTCATATAAGTTGTTGATAGGCAAAATTTCTCTCCTATTTGAATCATTTACAGACAATTTGAAATCTACACTAAATAATGTAAGTAAACAATGAATTTGCCCATCCATTATAGTAATAACTATCAGCTAACACTATCAATAATAAATAATAACAAGTTATCTATTCCCAACTCAAAGTGCTATCTTAAAATAGACTACATAATCCTCTTACTCAAATATGTCAGGATCAAAGACCAAGATGGAAGGCTTTGAAAATAAAATTAGCCAATATTTGCTACTTTCTTGACCCTATAAACTCTAAAAGAGCTGAGCTGCTAACAGGATTGTATCTGCCTCCATGAAGGTCTGTGCTGAAAGCTGTTTGCCTGCCCTTGCATTTCAGTATCTCAAGAGAGCTGTTAAAGCATTTGGGATAATTATAAACATTATTGACAGGCAATAACTGCTTTTCAAAATATCCATTGAAAATCATAATAATACTCATATTTGCATTACAATAGAGCTGCTTAAGCTCTCAGCCTGTTTAGAGGAGAGGAAAAATGTGTTGTGTTCATTGTTGTTCCCTATATGATATTCAATTTGAAAATTCATTTTCACATCAAGGAGGAATATTGTAGAGATTTTGAGCAGAAAATTCAATGCATTGAAACAATAATTTTACGTGTAAAACCCATCATTTAGGTATCATCAAGGCTTTGAGCACAAACATTAAGAACAGTTTATTTTTATCTACCTGAAAAGTCCACTTTTCCTGCCTCTTCAAATGATTCAATTTTTATTTCACTTATCCAAAAGACCTCAGATTTCTTTTTAATTATGTTGTATTGTTCTCTATCCTCAACAAAATATACATATCTCCATTTACTATTAACTATCCATATTTAGTAAGTACTTTCATACTTTTCTTCCTTTAAAAGTCAAGACTGGCATATATATGGAATCTTAAAAGGTCTTATTAATAAAAAACAAACCCGGAGCCAGGTATTGGAGTGAACGCTGAAAGATCAGAGAGACAGAACAGGTCACAGCTGACCTCACCTCGCACCTTCTCAGGTGATCCTGTTTCTCAAACTGAAAGCCTCTGTGTCTTCATCCAGTTTGAATCTCAGCTGACCTGCTGCTCAAAAGCCTAAAAGCTTAACCAGGCTCTAGTTCCTGGTCCTCACGCCTCATATACCTTTCTGCTTCCTGCCATCACTTCCTGGGATTAAAGGCAATTGGCACCATGCCTGGCTGTTTCCAGTGTGGCTTTGAACTCACAGAGATTCAGAAGGATCTCTGCTTTTGGACTGCTAGGATTAAAGGTGTGTGTGCCACCATTTTCTGGTCTCTATATCCAGTGGCTGTTCTGTGACCCCAGATAAATTTATTAGTGTTCACAATATATTGGGGAACACAATATCAACACACACACACACACACACACACACACACACACACACACACACCATTCCCTAAATTGCATCAATACCGAAATGATTAACATACAATACTGCCAATTAGGTGAAATAATGCAATATGATAAAATGAAAGATAAATAATTTAAATGTCTAGTTACAATATTCAAATTGCTGCACAAATTTTGAACTTCCAAACATATAGCATAGATCAAAACTGCACAACTGTGGAAGTCAAGACATACAAACACAAACTCTGAGATCATGACAGAGAAACACAGTCTACATGAGGTTCATTGGGATTCATGGTGAGAGGGGTGAATTTTGCTTGGCTATTTGGTTTCTCAGATAAGTGTATCTAGCTGTGGGTGTATATCCCACAGGACAAACCTTGCTTCTCTGTTGTTGCTTTGGGGGATTAATTCAGCAGCTCTCAGAATGGCTGCCTTGATTAGCACCTTAGCTGAGAAAACAATGATGTGTTCTGCATTTGTATCACAATGGCCCCAGGAGACCAGCTCACAATTGGTCTCAGGGTTCTTTTATGCCTTGCTGACTGTCTGTGATAAATTCATTTCACGTCATTTGTGGCATGTAAAGATATTTTTTTTTCTACCTTACCACCTTCAGACAATTGAGGAACTCCAGCCCATGATGCAGTGAGTAGAGGTGTTTAAACTCCTAACCCTGGTGGCCAACTAACCTCCACATAACAGGAACACTTTCTTACAGCCGCAAATTTGCTCAGTCCTTTAATGAAGTCAAGGCACATCCCCCACTCAGGATATTTCTCCCTTCATGCAAAGTAAAACAAGTATGTTACACAAAACAGTGGGGAATTTTCATTCTCCATGGTTATTCTGAGATATTCATGGAGAGGTTACTGATACCCCAGTCTATTCTTGGTCAGCACTGACAAATTATGATGATTCATCAAAAGTTACCAGACCATTCATGTCATTTAGTCTTTATTGTCAAAGGAAATCATGACAATTTTCTCTCTACATTTTGGGGTTGATATATAAAAGTTATAGAAGGGGCTGATTTGTTCATGTGAATTTTTATGCTCTGCTTGATGTCGGCACCTTTCCAATCACTTGATAAATGGGTGAGAATTATATTCCTAACACACACAAGCCTCTATAACCAAAAGAGAACCAGCATATGCTGTGGTGCTTCTTTTTTCTTTTTTTAAATTTTATAATTAATTTTTTTTCATTTTTTAAATATATATATATATATATATATATATATATATATATATATATATATAAATTTGATTTTACATATCAGCCACGGATTCCCTTGTTCCCCCACTCCCACCCAACCCCACCCTCCCACCCCTCCCCGCCTTCCCCCCAGCCAACCCCCCATTCCCATCTCCTCCAGGGCAAAGACTCCCCCGAGGATTGAGTTCAACCTGGTAGATTCAGTTCAGGCAGGTCCAGTCTCCTCCTCCCAGGCTGAGCCAAGTGTCCCTGTATAAGCCCCAGGTTCCAAACTGCCAGTTCATGCACTGAGAACAGGACCAGGTCCCACTGTCTGGATGCCTCCCAAGCCGATCAAGCTAATCAACAGACAGCCGGAATTGACCTACTCTGGTGATGGGATGGCCAAACACCCTAATAGTCATGCCAGAAAACCCATCCAAGGACTGAGGAATCTGGATGCAGACATCCACGGCTGGGCCCCGGGTGGAGCTCCGGGAGTCCAATTAGTGAGAAAGAGAAAGGTTTATATGAGCGAGAATTGTTGAAACCAAGGTTGGAAAAAGAGCAGGGACAAATAGCCAAACAAATGGAAACACATGAACTGTGAACCAAAGGCTGAGGGGCCCCCAACTGGATCAGGCCCTCTGAATAGTTCTCTAAAGTATTCAAAGGCCACCTGGCCAAACGTCCTAATTGTCATGCTAGAAACCCCATCCAATGACTGAGGGAACCAGATGCAGAGATCCATGGTCAGGCCCCACGTGGAGCTCCAGGAGTCCAGTTGGTGAGAAAGAGGAGGGTTTGTATGAGCGAGAATTGTTGAGACCAAGGTTGGAAAAAGCATAGGGACAAATATACAAACGAAAGGAAACACATGAACTATGAACCAATAGCTGAGGAGCCCCCAACTGGATCAGGCCCTCCGGATAAATTTTATAATTAATTTAATTTTACATATCAGCCACGGATTTCCCTGTCCTCCCTCCTCCCATCCCCCAGCCCTCCCCCCAATCCTCCCCCCATTCCCACCTCCTCCAATGCAAGGTCTCCCCTGGGGATTCAGCTCAGCCTGATAGATTCAGTTGAGGCAGGTCCAGTCCCCTCCTCTCTGCACCAAGGCTAAGCAAAATGTCTCAGCATAGGTCCTAGGTTCCAGAAAGTCAGCTCATGTACTAAGGACAGGTCCCGGTCCCACTGCCTGGGGCCCTCCTAAATAGTTTAAGCTTATCAACAGTGTCACTTATTCAGAGGGCCTGATCCAGTTCCATGGGGGTTTCTCCGCTATGAGTAAGAGATATTGAGACCATGATTGGAAAAAGCACAGGGACAAATCACCAAACTAGTGTAAACATATGAGCTGTGGTGCTTCTTAAAAAGTGAGATGAGACACAGCACCAATTTTGTTTTGTTTTGGTTTTGGTTTTGGTTTTGGTTTTGGTTTTTGGAGACAGGGTTTCTCCATGTAGTTTTGGTGCCTATCCTGGATCTCTCTCTGTAGAATAGTTGGCCTTGAACTCACAGAGAGCTCCCTGGCTCTACCTCCCAAGTGCTCAGATTAAAGGTGTACACCACCGCTACCAAGCCCAGGGCCATTCTTATCTTTGCTTTTTAGAAGGCAACAAAAATACCTTCACCCATTGAAATAGTAACAAACACTATGAGTTGGCATGATGCTTATATTTCAAATAGTTCTTCTCACCTTTCACATCTATTGTCTTACAATGACATCTAGGTTTCTTGTAGGTTTCTGCCCAGCAAATTCAATTCCTATACTGTCATCATTCTAGGAAACCACTGTGTGATGGATATCTTTCACTTGTTAATGTGATCAGAATACCTGTCCATATCTTCCTTGAATGGTTTCACTATCATTAGCTAACCTGCTAGAAAAGCTAAGATCTTACCCCAGAAATGCTAAATCAAAATCCTCATTTTAAAAAGATATCTGGGTTTTTTTTATATATATGCTAAAGTTTAGATACCTTGAATTTTATTATGAAAAAGAGAAGGATAATTAAGATAGTCTAGAGGCTAGACTGTGGGAGTACACTACTGCTGTCACTCGGTGAAGGTAAATGACTTAAGACATACATCTGAGGTTATGAGAAAAGATCTTTGTCCATTGAATACATACATACCAAGTGCCATCAGCGATGTGTCTCTAGATTAGTAAAAATATTACCTGACACAGCATCCAACATTCACACACCTTCCTTAAGTCAAAATAGGCCTACGAAAGAGGCAACAACCTCAAGCTTTCCTGATGGCCATTATCTTTCTATTACAAGAATTATGTTCATCTTACTTTAGATGAATATATTGCTCCTTGGCTTCTTGTCAATCCAGAATCAGATAGCCATCATTAATGACATCCACTTAGTCTGCATCACATATTCATCATGGAGTTCCTTGAATCTGCCAGTGCCGTCTCTTGTGAGTTCCACATTACCTTTGTTAAAAGCATTACCTGCCCTTCCAGTAGAGAAGAGCATAGTTAGCCATTGCACGTCTGTAAGTACAGGGCAAATTCCTTCTAATATATGGAGCTCAGGATTGCAGAATGTACTGATTTGATGAAGTTATAATATCTCATAGATAATTATATATCCAATAACTCATATAATTTCCATAGGTCATTTTCATATGTAAATTTCAAGGGGACATAACATCCAATAAATAAGACTGTCTCCAAGAGCTCTACTATGCACTGACTATCTTATTACACATGAACATTTCTCAATAAAGGGGTTCTACTTTTAATGTCCTTACAGCTGCTGCTTCTGAATTTCTGCCTTTAAAGTAACTAACCATTCACAATCTGTCATGTATTATCCTTTTAGTCTTTAGGCTATCTATTGTGCATAACCCATATTTAATTGTACTTTTTTTCTTATCTTCATGGTCTAAATCTTTTTGATGGATCACATAGATCATCTAGCCTTCTGTCATCCTATTGGTTAAAACCAAAATCAAAAACAAGAGGAAATTTGAGGCTGTTGCAGACTGAATGACATCTAGTCATGTAGAATTTCTGTTTGTACTTCCTATTTGTGACATCGTTCATGAGATGAAAAACCTACAAAGAGTCCTTTGAGAGCTTGGTCTAAGGAGGGTGCAATGAATCACAAGATAAAAGAGAATTACCACCACAGTCTCAACATGTCTTTGCAAAATATACAGTGTTCATTATCACGGAGGCTAATGGGACATCCTAGGAAAGAATGCGAAAAGGACAATCATCAAAAAGAGAACAGATAAAGACTAAAATGCACTTGAAGAAGATAAAACTACAAATGGATGTGCACCTCAGAAATGTGAACCTCACATATTCAGGGACCTATAAATTAATACATTCAATATCCAACAAAATGTTCATGAAACATGAACACGTAACAATATCGACTGATTGATGGGCACAAATAGATCTAATTTTTCCTCCTTTAGAGTTTGTGAAAACATAAACTTGTAAAAAGGTTTTGAAAGTACTTGGCATTATTTACTAAAGGTTAATATGAGTAAAACTAAAATCCCAGACTATTCACATTGGGTACAAGCATAAGAATACTGATATCAGCAGTATTCATTGTCATGGAAACAAGGATGTGCTGCAATGACAGAACAGATTGTCTAAAGGCACAGTCACAAAATGGATTGTATACAGCTATGAAAAAGCAAACCAAACAATGCCATCCAGTATCAATGCCTCAGGAACACTTTGATAAAGTAATCATTAAAACTGTGTTCAATTAAGTTGATAAATATGCTTTGTATGTGAATAAAATTGAAGTATAACTAAAATTGAAAAACTGTAGAACATAGATGTATGATAGATAGATGACAGATAGAATAGATAGATGATACATACATACATAATATATATATATATACACATACATACATACATACATACATACATACATACATACATACATATAACTTTTACTAAAGGTACACAGACACAAGGAAGAACAGAAGTGTCATGTGCTAGATAATGGCTTAGTCAATGAGGCAGTTACTGTGAAAACCTGGGCACCTGAGTTCCATCACCACCCGACACCTGTAATTTTATGAGGAGGAAAAAACAGGGAAATAATTTGAGCTCCCCAGTCAGCTAATCTTGCCAACTGGTGAGCTCCAGGTTCTCCAAGAACAGGTGAACCTCTCAGAAAATAAGGTGAACAACCAAGAAACACCCTGATACTGAGTTCTGGCCTTCATGAATATACATATGTTTATACAACCACACCCAGACATGATCATGCAATGTACATATACCCACCCACATACATACACAAACACACACACACACACACACACACACACACACACACACACACACACACTCCTACCCATAAAATAAAAGTAAAAATGTCATGCACAAATACCTATTGAAAATGACAAAAGACAGATAATTTCTGAAGAAACTCATGAAGGCTTTAGTAATGTTTTATTTCTTAGTCTGGGTAGCTGGTACACAAGATCATTTTAGGACTTCTTAAAACCTTCTGGATAGTTTGCCTATATTATCTTGTACGCATCAATAATAATAAAACAAATGTTGTAGTTCAAGAGTGAAAGGGCAAGTGATCAACTTCAGAGTGAGCTGTGTGCCTAATATCCTTAGCTCTCTATATTTATTTCTGCTGTCTCTAAATGTAAATAGGGTGCAGTTATATGAAACTGGTCGGCTAATGCACATCGATGTGATGAATCATAAACTTGCTCTGAGGTCATTGTGTATATCACAGATGCACCCTCTACACTATTTTTCAGAATCTTTCCCAGGCTGAAGGCAAAAACAGCAATGGAGAAAAATGGTATTTTATATTCAAATGATAGCCCAGAAAAGCACATATAAAATAAAGCCCCTCCTTTCACATTCCATGAAGAGCCTATGCCTTTCACTGTGGAAAGTGAAATACTGTATGCATAAAAAGTCTCTGCAAAACATCCATTATACAGCCATGAGTAAACTTTTATTTAATGCCCAGAAATCCGATTTACTTATTAAGCAGAGCTTGGCATGCTTCAGACTAGAGCTCTCTCTCTCTCTCTCTCTCTCTCTCTCTCTCTCTCTCTCTCTCTCTCTCTCTCTCTCTCTCTCTCTCATGCTTTCATTTAGCTCAGTTATGCTCAGAACCAGAGGCCATATCTCCCAGAAAATATTTTATAGGAGTAGATTGGCCATTACTAATTTAAAGCCTTCCAACCGAGTAGCCTCCACAGCCTGAGTCTGCAGCAGAATCTTATCAGTCCCTTGTGTATTGAAATTCTGTTAAAGATCTGATTTTTGTTCCAGATATGTTGTAACTATTTTTTTTACAACCTAATAGCTTGTGGCTAAAGGAAGTAACAATTGGTAAATGCTTCTATTTTATCAATAAAAGAGCTAGTCATGAATAGTTGATGGGTTGAATAAATTATTTTTAGCATACTACATTTGTTATGTTATTTAGATGTTAATTCTGCATACACACTTTTTGCCAAGTCTGAAAACAAATACACACCCCAGAGCTAATTTGGAAAATACAGTTTTCCAAAAACCAACTCATAATAATTTTTGAAAAACTTATACACTTTTAACTTATTTCTATTAAAAAGACAATTTAATTTTTAGTGCTTTTTGTACATATGTGGTTGTGTTTATATATTTGTACATATATGCATGAGCTGATGCCTTATACACTAATGTGTGTGAGTGTGCGTGCAGAGGCTAGAAGTTAATGTCCGCTGACTTCTGTAAGGGTTCCCTACCTTATTTCTGAGACAGTGTCTCTCACTGAATGTGCTTCTCACTGATTCAGCAAGAATGCTAGTCAGCAATCCTTAGGGTTCGTGTCTGGGTTACAGTCACATACCACCTTGCCTGGCTTTTTATGAAGGGGGCTGAACTCATGTCCTTGTCCATGTGAAGTTAAGTTTCTTGAATGAGATGATGCCCCATCCCCCAATTTATTTAATATTTTAGTGTATGTTATATGTATTAAATAATGCTATATATTGAATTGTTATAGTATGCATAAGCATACACATATTTATTATTAGGCGGCACTTTTACTCAATTTTCAGTTGACTCAGATTTAGACGTGAGCCTTTTAATTTCCTAAGTACATCTCATTTGTTTCTATTTTTTCCGTAATTAAATCTAAACCTGAAGGTAGTACTGAGAGCTACTGAGGAGATATTAAGGGAAAAAAATGAAAAGAATACATTTCAAAGAAATGAGCAGTATAACTTATCCAACATTCAACAATGATGCAAACCACATATAAATAGGTGGATTTTAGTGTCTCCAAAAATCTCTGCCAAACTCACATCTTGGGCAGATAAAAGGCATGGAGAAAACACAAGTAGGTTGAATTCTGAGCTTCAGACTGAGTTTGAAAGGAAGAGTTGGCTTGAGGCCTGTGGATGTGTGGTAAATATAAATAAACTAAGAAAGAATTCAAGAGAAGTAGGAAGCAAACAATTGTGAAGCTCGACTCCAGATTGAGTTTTGTGATATTATACGCCTGCTTATGGCCTGTCTTGTTAGAATGCTTGAATATGGAGTGAGTTCAAGAACAATTCACTGGCATTGGCAATATTTATATAGTTTGTTTCATCTGCCTACTATCACAGAACTACATAAAATCATTTGCAGGATAAGAGTCAACAATATATAAGTGCACTTGGAAAAATAAGAAAATAACACCTCTAAATAAGGATGGTTCAGCATTTTGGCTTAGTAAGCAACCTGTTTTGAAACACACACACACACACACTCATACACACACACACACACTCATACACACACATCTTCTCTAGAAGACTGTTACCTAAAAAATGTATGATCTATCATTTAAAATTAAAGATGTTTAAAATTAATAAAATCAAGTTTTTTTGGTTAACATAAGAATTAATGAGTTTTATCATAGCATGTTTATAAATGCATGTCATTTTACTTTGCTCTATTTTCTGTATTACTAAATATAAAATAAAAATAAACAATTAAAAACAATTTATCATGATATGCTACTGTCTGAATGCTGATTGCTTGTTATTCATTTGATCTGAAGGGAAAAAATGAAAAAAATGAATATTAGCATGTGTAAATGTTTTTGGTAGTATGCTTAGAAAACCCAAGAAACCATAATGTCTGGGAGGTTCCAGTTTGATTGAACAGGAAGCTTTTAGGCTAGCCAATATCCTTAGTTTTGTATGTTTTTGAGCAGGTGATAGAAATGGTAAAAATTAGTTTATACTATCTCCAGATCCACTGGCTGCTTTAAATCAAGAGTTCAACGAGCAACAGGCCAGGAAAGTGCTTCTCATTATCCCTCCACAAATGTTGCTTAGAGGTTTACTAAAATTGCAAAGGTGTCCAACAGGGAAAGAAAATGGATTGATCTTGTCAGCTTTGAGCAGTATAATTAAATTATAGATGGAGCCTATGTCTCAACTAGTCACAGAATTAGGAAATCTTACCATAAGATTTAGGATGATTTCAAGAGGCAACAGCAAAGTCATGTGATGGGAAGATGGCATTTGATTGGCTGGCAGAAAATCAGAAGCGTCCATTGTATCACCTATATATTGGATAAGTTCCTGTGCTCATAAATGGTCATCAAATTATTTTTAAAAAGATTTTTCTTTCTTTTGAAGCCATAAGAAAAAGTTAAATTAAGGTCACTCATCCTCTTCATTAGCTGCCATTTAATATTCTTTAGTAATTCTAACCATTTTTAACTGTAGATAAGAAATATAGACAATATTTCTCTGTGAGCATCACTGTTTCATTACAATAAAGATACTAGAATATGTAGAGAAATAAATAACATGTCAGTCTCTATGTAAATTTGCTAAATTAATATTTACGTAATTAGTTCTGGACTAATAGGTGAAAAAGAAAGCATATGTTTCAGCTTCCAGAACTTCCTCAATTTTGCTCCTTCATGGAATTTGACACAAGTTGTCTAGTTTAGCTCATTGAAAAACATTTTATTAATTATTTGAGAATTGTATTTTGCTCATGTTCCTCTCCTTCAGCCATGTCCTCCATGATCCATCTCCCACATTCTATACCTTCCCAATTTTATGTTCCCTACATTTTTGAAACCATATTCTTTATCTGTTTCCCTGGACAACATTCAAGCCACTCCCCCCATTAGATCAAGGACATCAACAAAAGACCTGATGATACCCTAAACATGATAGAGGAGAAAAGGTAGGGAATATCTTTTGATTTACAGGCACAGGAAAGAACTTTCTGAACAGGAACCTGATAAAACAGACATTAAAACCAACAATTGGCAATGTGGACCACAAGAAAGTATAAGCCTTTTGGATAGCAAATGATATTGTCATTCAAGTAAAGAGGCAGCCTATAGACTAGAAAATAAATGTACCATATATACATTTGACAGAGGGTTAAATCTAGAATATACAATAAATTTAGTAAATTAAGTATCAAGGAAACAAACAACCCAATTTAAAAATTTAAACATGGGAACTCAACACGGAGTTCTCAAAAGATGAAATGCAAATGACTTAAAAATATTTTCAAAGTGTTTGAATCATTAGACATCAAGGAAATGCAAATTAAAACTACTTTGAGAATTCAAGTTACCCTTGTCAGAATGGCTAAGACAAAAATTAATAATAAATAATGTTGTCAATATGAGGAAAGAGGAACAATTATTCACTGATGATGGGTGTGAAAACTGGTGATGCCCATTTAAAAGAAATCATATATGTTTTCTTTTAAATATGAAATCAGTGTGGATGTTCCTCAAAAAGCTAGAATCAGATCTACCAGAGATCCAACTATTCCACTCAGGCATATACCTCAAAACTCTATATTCTTTATACAGGTAACTGCTTATCCATGTTCATTACTGCTCTACAATATCCAGGAAACAGGAACAGCCTAAATGTCCATATATGGTTGAATGAATAATTAAAATATGGTACATTCATACAATGAAGTATTAGTCAGGTCTTAAGAAAAAAAGAAATTCACTATTAAATAGATGGAGCGGGCAAGAATCATTCTGAGTAGGGTAACTCAGGCCCAGAAAAAAAAAAAGTTAAATGTTTCCTTTCATTTGTGGATATTATGCATTATTTGGAATGTGCAGAAATTAGGATTAATAGGATGCCATGGGGAATTTCAAAGAGTAGAGATGGAATACAATGATATAAGTGGGGAAAGGAGACTAATAGAATAGGAAGGGTTAAATAGAGTGGGCGGTGGGGACACTAATGTAGGAAAAACCGGGGGACATGACTGACACTAAGACCTGAGGAAGTCATATGGGAAACTACTCCTACAAAGCCTTCCTGACATAATGTATTTAGATTAGTTTAAGACATTTTTGTAATTTTAACTTTAAATGGCAATTTTAAATGTGAAACTATCCAAGTCTACATCTATCCAAACATAGGTCATCATTTGAGATTATGTTCAGTTTCAATATTTTATAACATATATACATAGGATGTTATATGATTTTAGTCTTCAAATATTTTTTTATTTCAAAATAGTCAAAATCACAGATTATGTTACATATTTTAGCTATGACTTTGTTCCTAATTTTGAAGTAGAGTTCTTAATTGATAAGAGCTCCCCATTCATTTTAAAATTTGTTTCAATATTAACATGCATATCAAATGGGAAACTCAGAATCCTCATTGAATGCATATAGTCCATAGCAGATGCACAGAAAATTTAGTTTCATATTCTTTTTTTTTTTTTTTTTGGTTTTTCGAGACAGGGTTTCTCTGTGTAGTTTTGCGCCTTTCCTGGAACTCACTTGGTAGCCCAGCTGGCCTCGAACTCACAAAAATCCACCTGGCTCTGCCTCCCGAGTGCTGGGATTAAAGGCGTGCGCCACCACCGCCTGGCTATATTCTTTTAAATAGAGAAATTTATTCATAAATATTGCAGAGATTCCTTCACAGCAGTGCAATGCATAAATAACTTTGTAAACACATGAAAATAATGGAAGCTGGAATTTTCACTACTGAAACTGCTTTTTGAGCTTTAAAGTTTATTTCAAATTACTTTTATAAAAGGCATATTTCTAGTATTGTTGTCTAATGGCTATCTTAAACTATTAAGAGAAATATTTTTTTCTTAAATGTACAAATGATGACAAGTATTTTTCACAATCTTCCCTAATTATTTACCAGATAAATATTATTTTGGTCCTCAAATCACTAGAGAATTTTCATGAGACGACAACTTCTCATTTGGCAGTAAAGGGGACACAGTCTCATTTACCCTAGGACGACCTTGATGTTTCTAAGTACCTAGGAATGACCTTCAATTTATTCTCCTTCTACCTGTATCTTCAGAGCTCTGGGGTTGTAATCATACATGTGTGGCATATGTAGTGCTGGTTGAGGAACCTAGGGCTTCTGCATGCTAGGCAAGCACTCCACCTCTGGAGCTATCTATATCCCTGACCCTGAGAGCAAACTTTTAAAATAGACAAAATAGAAAGGGACATGGAGATATCATGACGTTTTGTGGAAAATATTGGTGCTACCTTATACCTTTTTTGCTTCAATTCATTTTAATATACTGGCAGATAATTTAGGCAGTCTTCCTAGACCATCACAAATCTACAATATTTTATTAACTCCTGTCAAGAATTTTCTATTTCCCCTGGCATTATTGTGAAGTTTGGTGAGTCAACCATTTTCCTGTTCTGGGGATTCTTTCAGTTGCATGGCACTCCAGGCTTTGTTTTCTGTACTTGGGGTGTAGACATCTTTCAGGCATCAGAGATTCTCTGTGGGGCTCTGCCATATCATGCAACCTTCTCCAGTTAAAGGATTCACAATCCACTGTAACAAACAACCCTTACCAATGACAAGTTTCACTAGTTTTCTCCCAGTTCAACTGCCAGAACAGAGCCATGACGACCTGTCCCCTCTTTCTCACTCTGTGAGCTGAAGAAGTATTCATTACACCAAGTGAAAATATCTTCCTCTCCATCACTCACCTCTGCTTGTTCTGATTAAGAAATTTCAAACCACATTCTGCATCTTATTCCTCTGCTAACTCATCGAATTTGGAATGGAAAAGGCATGGCAATCCACACACTTTTAATCTCTGTCATTACATCATCTTTATTCTTATGTTTTTTTTCATGGTGGGCTGATAAGGACTTTGTCCAAAGAATGAGATGGATATAAATATGAGTATGAAAAATATCTCTCATGAAACCTGGACACAGAATTTAAATTTACAAATATTTAAAAAGAAGACATTCAAAAAGCCATTGTAAACTTTGAGGTAGGTAAGACATTTTGAAGTATTATGATACAGCTTGATTCAAAAAACAAGAAAGAGCACATTGTTTCAAAATAAATATTAGAATTGTTTAGTCTGTGATTAGTTTTGTTAAAATATGTAATCAAAAGCCATAAGCAGCTATTTAAATATATTTCTCAGAAAAATGGAAATTTAGTATGCAGAAATGCACTGATATTACTACTAATAAAAAATAGAGAGTAAGCTAGAAAAAAAAAACCAAACACAGGGCCTACTGAAATATTTGGATGACAAATAAACATAAGATAACCAAAATAAATATTATTTGAAAAATATATATAATCAAGATGGTGCAAACTTGAAGAAAACAAAAATATAAACTCATTTTGCTAAATTAACACCACATGTTGTGTGTTCTCATGTATCAGACATTCTGTTAAAGACAAAGCTGAGAGATGGCATAGAATATTGTGCTTTTCGGAGATCTGGCATGTGCAAACAAAGGGGAAGAAGATAAATCACTAATGTGTTATGAATATTTGATTGATTTAATGTTCTATTCATATCTCAGAAATATGATGAAATTCTGCTGTACATAAATTTTAAAAATAACCGACCAGGATAATGGAAAACTCAAAATGCAATTCAAATTACAAATTACAGAAATACATTTATGAATTTGAGAATGTAACTATACTGAAAGAATTGAGGTGGAGAAATGAAAATCTAACTCGTGTTTTACTGGAAATGCTCTGAAAAGAGAATACAAAGGGAAAAATGAGAGTAGAAATTTGCTTGCAATAGAGCTTGGATCACATAGTATCCCAGATACTGGTTTCTGATTTTTTTATCAGAGAAAAGAAGTGAGAGGTCCTTGGAGAAACAGGGTAATTCCAAACCTCAGAGAAGAAAAATTTTCAAGGAGTCTGAGAAAATGGTAATATGTAAATAAATAATGAACAATAAAGCCTGGGACGTAAAATGAAATAAAACAATAAAATAATGTCACTGTTGATTTATGAACTACAGAATATTTCATTAGTCTATACTGATACAAACAATAGAATAAATGCCCAAGAATTGACATACTTCCCTTAAGAAATTATTCAAATATTTAAATGCTGAAAGTATGATAAACATTTAAAAACAAAGCCTCCAAAAGACACATAGTAATAACCATTCGTAAACAGGCTCATTAATTCAAACAATTTTTAGTAATCAGAAAGTTAAGGAAACTTAGTGTATTTGCAGAGTTATGAACGACTTACTGCAGGATACAACATGCATTTATGTCATTGGGATAATAGTCATTGCTTTAGTGAAGCAACATGACAGAGACCATGTTAACCAGTGGCTAAGGATGACATCACCATAAGAAGACATTTAGCCATGTGATGTTGAAATGCATGGATCACTTCTGTGGTGGATATGTCAATATAAAAACACAATATAAAAAGATATTTAACAAGTGATGTTATATGGACATATCTCTTTAGTGTTATATATGTCAAAAATTCAAAGCCTCTTTTTATACTATATATATCAGGGAAGTTGAAATAGGAAACATCCTACAAAACATCGAACATGTTGTGCTTCAAAAGTGTCAAAGACATGGGAGATAAACACTAAGGAACTGTCACAGGTGGGAAGAAGTTAAGAGGAAATGGTCACAAAAGCAACGTGAAACTCGGGTACGTATTCCTAAGCAGAATGGGGCATTGAAGGAAAAATAAGTACAATATGAAGAGAGCCCAGAGATTAGACAGTAGAGCAGTACCATTGGTGATTTCTTTTTTTAATAAAGGCCATAATGGTATTTTGCTAGATGTCAGTATTAGAGAAGCCAGATACAGAGCACATTTGGACTCTTCTAATTTTTAACAATTATTATTATTAACAAAGATCTAAAATTATTACAGAGTAAGTTAAAGTTTGCATCAGCATCTTTATCAGTAGAAATGTTTGTTTGGGAAGCAACTCTATGGGGACCTGGTGTCTATTCATATATAAATCATTAATGTAGCATATGTAACATGTATTTTTGTAAATATCAAATGTCCTGAGCATCACATGATTATTTTCTGCACCAGAAAGAAAGAAAGTAGAAAGAAATACACTTAGGAATTCTAAGCAAAATTATAGCATTTCTTGATCTAAATGACATATAGAAAGGGAAATTGATGAAACTAAAACTGATTTTCAGAGTTTGACTCCTCATAATAGACAGATATTAATGGTATCATAAATTATAAGTAAGAATAACTACATCATATAAAACATGAAATTAGTTCAATACCAAAGATATTTATTCAATGCAATTATAGGATATCCAAAATATCCTAGAGAAACATGAAATATCAGGTTATAGTAACAGTAATATATAAAGTTAAGAGTGATTATACCATCATCACCCAGCTAGAAACTATGGATCATATTTCATCCAGTTTGTCTAGAGTTAGTAAATGATAATCTCCTATAGTTAATACAGAAACACTAAAACAACATTCCAGACGAATTGGCTGCTTCTCGGTGATGAGCTAGTTACCCCAAATCTATAAAATCTCCAGTCAAATCTATTAAAATACAGGTGATCATATCTACAGGGGACAGCCAATGGCTAGTACACTCCTGTCCAACTAAAAGAATTAATGACACATGGGTGGAAATAAAAGTTCAATTAATTGAGAATACAGTTTCTGTGAACTTTCCAACAGGATATTCTATCTGAAATTAAAGGTTAATTTAATATTTTTCCAGACCTTCAGTTTTTCTGGATTGATATATGCTCTGCCATTATGTATTAATACGACTAACAATAGCAGAAGAGTACTAATTTATACCTAATGAATATTATAGCCCTGTCCACATTTACAGAGAGTACCTAGGACCACGATGAAGGTATTTTACAACTTCTAGAAATATCAGTTAGAATGTTTTTTGTTGGAAGAAAAACACAAAGGAAGTCTTGCTTTTTGTTCTAATTAGTATTTTTTTGTCTTAACAATGGATAAGATCCTATTGAAATGAATTATGACATATTCCCTATGTGTTCAACATTCATGGCTTGAGCCAAGACATTCATTCTCTTTCAACCTCAAACTCAGGTACTTAGCGAGGCTTCCTCATGGATATTGGAAAGAAATATTTTGTCTCTGTTGAAATTATTAAAGTTTCAGAATGGCAACGAGTAGCCTTAGAGAAAACATTTTTATGAGGCATGCTGCTTAGAAAATGTTGATATGGCCAGGCGGTGGTGGCGCATGCCTTCAATCACAGCACTTGGGAGGCAGAGCCAGGCAGATCTTTGTGAGTTCGAGGCCACCCTGGTCTACAGAGCAAGATCCAGGAAAGGCTCAAAGCTACACAGAGAAACCCTTTCTGGAAAAAAACAAAAAGAAGAAGAAAAGAAAATGTTGATATGCATCTTTTATTTTAAAATAATGTTGGAAAATATACAGATACAAGGTAGAGAAATATATAAAGGGACAGAAAAGTGAAAACTGCCTAGACCCTCTCTTAAAGGAAGGAGCCTTTTGTGCCCCTATATCCCTATCCATTACCTTGCAAACAGAGCCCCAAAGGTTAGCAGTACTTAACAGAAATGAGATGTCACCACTGTATCTTCATTTTTTTTGGGGGGGGGGGGAGTTGTCGAGACAGGTTTCTCTGTAGTTTTGGTGCCTGTCCTGGATCTTGCTCTGTAGACCAGGCTGGCTTCAAACTCACAGGGATCTGCCTATCTCTGCCTCCCCAGTGCTGGGATTAAGAGTAAATTAAAGTGAATTACAAGTAGAAAAGAAGATAAGATGCTATTTATGTTCTTATTGTCTGTATATATGATTGCAAGGAACCAACCAAAACATTGTTTTCACTGTACAAACATGGGTTGCATCTGCATTCAGTATCAATAAGCAAACTGGAAGGACAATGAAGAAAACAAATTGTGATTAAAACAGTATCAAAACTGGTGCTGGGGAGATAGATTAATGGGTAAAATGCTTGCTGTTCAAGCAGGGGGCCTTAGTTCAGATTACCAGCTTTATGTAAAGACACTTGTAATCTATAGCTAGGAGGCAAGGGCAGGCATGTGAATCTTTAAAGCTCATGGCCTACTCAGCTTTGCTAAATTAGTGAGTTTGAGGATCAGTGAGAGACAGTGTTAAGATATCTGACCTTGACCTCTGGCCTCTGTATTTAAGTGCTTAAACACTTGCATACACATGAGTATATGTATGCCACACGTGCACAAAGAAATAATTTAAAAAATAAAATAGAACTACTTATGAATAAATGTTGGGAAAAAAGAAAGCAAAACATACTTTAAACATTATACAACTCAAGGAAAAAAATTACAGGAGAATTAAATAATTGGAATAGTACCCAGATCCACCGATCAGAGGGCTGGACATCATGAAAAGGTGAAATCATCTTTTAAAAGACCAAGAAGGGGAAAAGAACATTTCCTGATTTCAGAACTTGCTCCAAAGTCATAGGGGTGAAGAGGGTGGATTTAGTGAAGGATAAACACAAAAGTCATTAGGAGGAGATTGGAGTGTCCAGAGAGAAATACTCATGTGTTAAGTCATTTTCTTCTCTCTCATTTTTTGAACTCAGCATGCAGAGAAGGGGCTTCTTCGCATCATCTTCAGATAAGCATCACTTTCTTAGATGTCGCTTACCTCCCCCACTCCTTTCTTCACATCACTCTTCCTGCTCTCAGCAGCCCATGGTGAGGCTCATGTCACCTGTGCTCAATTGGTTCTTTTCACTGTGCCTCCCATGTTGCAATCTCTTTTTGCCTTCTCTTGGCTCCCTTTCTAGTGTTGTGACTCTCTCTCTCTCTCTCTCTCTCTCTCTCTCTCTCTCTCTCTCTCTCTCTCTCTCTCTCTCTCTCACACACACACACACACACACACACAATGTTAAATTATGAGAGAAAATAATGTTTGTCTTTTTGACTGTGGCTTAATTTTTCTTGACATAATAAATAAATTTCCCAGTTCCACTAATTTCTTGCAAGTGTCGTGATCTCATATTTTCTTTGTTTCTAACTAAAATTTTCATTTAATTAAAATATAATTTAGGGCTAGAGAGATGGCTCAGTGGTTAAGAACACCAGCAGTTTGTCCAAAAGTCCAAGGTTCAATTCCCAACACTCATCTGGTGGCTCAAAATTGTTTGTAACTTCACTTCCAAGATGTCTGATTCCCTCTTCTGGTCTCCATGGTTGCTAGGTGCTCACATGGTGCATACACACACACATACACACAGAGGCAATCATTTATACACATCAAATAATTAGGCAAATTAAAATATATATAATTATATCACTTCTCTTTCCTTCTTCTCCCTCTGGCTACTCCAGCTACTTCCATGTTTCCTCATTAGCCCCGTCAAATCAAATTGATGTTCTCTTTTCTTTAATTATTTATGTTACGTACACAAACATACGTATGTGTTAGTGTGTATTACATATTCATATATATACAAATACATATGTAAATATGTATGTGTGTAACATGGAATGTGTTTAACAATATACATATATATGTAAGTAACAAACACATATATGCATAAATATACAAACACAATCTGCTGTATATATTGAGTATAGGTTGTATGTTCATGATTTCAGGGCTTTGTCAAGATCATATTTTTAAGAGTTGATTAAAATTTCATTGTGCACATTTACCACATTTTCTTTATACATAAGTGATGACACATAGTTGGTTTCCATTTCTTAGCAATTGTGAACAATGCTGAATAAATATGGATATAGCAAGAATTATATTCCTTTGAGAATATCCCCAGGGATGTTATAACTTCTTCATATGTTCAGTTTATTTTTAGCTGTGAGACTTTCACTCTGATTTCCTGCACTGGTTTGTACTTCCAACAGCAGTGAATAAGTCTATCCTTAAGCCTGCTTACATGTCCCATTACCTTTATTGAATTGTGTATGTTGAAAACCCTGTATTCCTGGGATGACACCAATTTTGCCATAATGTGTGATCTTACTGCGTTCTTGAATTCTGTTTGTGTTTTGTTGAGAGCTTTTACATGTATGTTCATCAAAGGATTGGTCAATTTTTGCTATTGTATATTTAACTGGCTTTCCTATCAGAGTAATAATGGGCTTATAAAATAAGTTGGAAGTAATCCTGTTACATAGAAAACAAAGAAAATATACTTAGAAATTAAGTTACTGGTGCATGTCAGAGAATCACCAAAAATAAATAAATAAATAAATATTATATTCTAAAATGTAAGAAGCCTGTGTACTAACAAGATGTCCTTAAGTAGAGACTAGTTTCAAAAGACAGAAAAATCATTTCAACCACCCGATAGAAAACTGTGTGAGCTGATAAGATATGCTCAGCATACAACGGTGGCTCAAATTTTGAGAGTAACCAACTACTTTCTTAATTGGATTTAAGGCCCTCTCTATAAGACAGAACTCATCTCAGGCACTGTTAATGCAGGTAAGAATCCTTGACTAGCTATGTCCAGGGCCATAGGGGGCAACCTATTACTAATATTCTGAAAAATGTACATAGTACTAATCTGCTTCATAAATACTTACATTTACACTCATATATTAGTGCATCTCTCTTTCCTTAGCAGAGAAGCTTCTTTTTTGCAACAGTTGATGATTAACACAGAGCCACCACAACCAATCAACGTGTAGAAAATATGAGACTGCAGAGTGTTCAGCAGCAAAAGGGACCCCTTTCCTCAAATCTCAGGGATCATCACAGAAGAAAACTGTAAAGGATTCTAACAGGCAGAGGTAGTAGGCGACTTGCAGAAAACGTGTTTGGGGAACACAGTAGGCAATTGCCCATAGGATCTCACAATGGCTGTGACTCTGCACATTATAAATTCCCAGCTATAAAAAATAGACAGGACAGGAGTCCTGAAGTCACATCTTTAGCTAAGAAGCTATTGGCGACTTACAAGGTTACTGGGAGAGGAACATCACTTCTCTTTAGCAATGAAGCTATTGAGAAGTTATCCATGCTCCAGGAGACTGTTCTACAAGCATGCACATATACCAAGTGGACTCAGCGAGTTTTAAAAAGAGCACAAGGTTTTGGAAGGGCATATTGGGGGCACACAGAGGAGAAACTGGAAGGAGGGAAGTGAGGGTAGATGTTACCAAAACATATAATACACACACACACACACACACACACACACACACACACACACACATATATATATATATATATATTTCAAACAATAAAATTATTTCAAAAATAAAGTAATTATTATACAAGTAAGGGATAATAAAAATGCCATAGTAGAAAAAGCAGCTTTGTCTTTTACTCTGTGGTTAGCTGCTTAATGCTATCATTTGCTACCAACTAATTCTTAATATGTCAGAAAATAGGCATGTCAACATTGTAAATATAACATATACAGTCTGTAAACTCAATGAAGTATTTCCGCAAACAAGGTATGCTAGGAAAGACAGCCCTGATTTCAAACAAATACAATATTGAATGATATTGTATGTGAATATAGTTGATGTCCTAATAATACAGTTAAATTTCATCCGTGCTTAAAGTAACCTTTCCTTTCTTCAGTAGAATAATTACTAATTACAAAATAAATCCTCTTAAACTATGTAACACCACAGTGAGTGTGTAGAATTTGATGTTCTGTCTTTGCATGTTTGCCTCAATCCTGTAAGAAACTCTTCTATAATGTGCCCATGAAGGGAACACCTAGCATGTAAGTTTTAGTGGCCAGTACATTTCTAAAGTATTAAGTGATTCTCTTGAATCACAATACCCTCCTACAAATTCTGTAGGTGCCATTATGGCCTAAGAAAACACAGATTTAGTTCTTTCACTCTGAGTTTTGCTTTTGGGGTTATACCAAAAGGAAAACAGTGCCACCTAATGTTAGCTATCATGGCAATAGCTCTGAAAGTTTACGTAATTACAAGAAAAAAATACACTTTTCAGAAATAGATTTCTCAACAAATTTTATGACCAATTGAACCACAGTTTGAGATTCACATGAAAGAGAAATTTTGTATTTGAGAATATATTTCAGTAACAATTAGAATGGCTTTAGTGGAATTGTTATCAAGCCATTTGTCTAATATTTGATACAGTTTAACTACTGCATTAAATCTGAGAGTAAAGATGGAGGGTGTGATTCCCATCCCTTGTCCTGAGCAGATATGTTGATTAAACATTTCTTATGTTGAACTTTCCTCTATGATATAACTGGTGACACACAGTATTTAAATGATAACCATATTTAAAGATAATAAAATGATCAAAAGAGGAAGTAGCCTACTGCTGTTTGTCTTGCTGAGACAAGATTTTATATATTCTAAGCTGTCCTCTTAAAGTCACAGAATTGCAAAGAATGACCATGAACTCCTGACCCTCATGTCTCCACCTCCCAAGCGTTAGAATTACAGACCATGACTGGTTAATGGGAATAGGATGCAAGCCAGGGCTTCCGGAATGTGAAATAACACTCTGAAAATGTAGCCACACCCCCTACCTCAATGCTTCTTTTTATGGTATAACAAAGATACATCATAATTATAGAAGACTGAAAGACTTTCAAAGAACAGAGGGACAAATAAATGGCATCAATGAAAAATAATTACTGTTCATTACAAGACCACTTGTTCTTTAAAATTTTTTTTTATATTCCTGGGTTTTTGCCTTCATGCATGCATGTATACCACATGCTTGCCTGGTGTCCATGGAGGCCAGAATAAAAGAGTAGATCTCTTAAAAAAATGGAGTTATAAACAATCCTTAGCTACCACGTGAGTCTGGAAATTGAAAGGACGTCTTATTGAAGAGCAGCCATTGTTCTTACTGCTGGACCATCTCTCCTGTGCCCAGGCTATTTGTTTTCTTAAGACAAAGTCTTCATAGAAAGCATCAACTACCTTCAAACTTGACTCCCCCCTGTTCCCCATGTGGAATGCTGCAATTACGGCCAAAAATCACCATTGTTTGGTTGTGTTCGTTGCTTTTCTCCTTTATGTGGCAAAATATAATATTTTATTTATATTTTATAATATTTATATTTTATTTGTATTTATAGTATTTTATTATATTATAGTTATATCATATAGGAAAGTTCAACATAGAAAATGTTTAATCAAATTAAAGGTTTGTTGTGACCAAGAGTTTGGGGATACAGTGTGCCATGAGAGGGAGGTCATGGTGGTTGAAGTCTGAGGCAACTGGACATATGGTATCCATAGTAAGGAAGCAGAGTACTGAATGCTGGTGTTCAGCTTGCTTTCTCATTTTCATTCACTCCAGAACACAAGCCAGTGAGGATATGTACCCCTCATTCAGGGTAGTTTTTCCTAGGCACTGCCTCTTACTTCCTGGATGGTTCTAGATCAAGTCAAGCTGACATAGAGATTAATTAACACACTGGTCTAGTTTGGGACTATTTCTTTAGGAGTTTTTGTAGATGTAGTTTAAAATGCTTGATAGATAATTCTGCAAAGTTTACTCTCAATCTCAAAATAGAACTTACTCTTTTTCAATCTAGCCATTATAAACATTTACATTTTATTTTAAATTTTTCAGCAGTCATCTAATTGTCTCCTATTTATTCAAATGAAGTAGTGTCTTTGATTTGCCCAGTTCACCTTGTTTGGATACTTAGGATGTATTGCATCTAATATGCTTATACCAGCAAATGTTTGTGGCTGGAGAGATGGCTCAGTAGTTAAGAGCACTTGCTGCTCTTCTTGGTGGCCTGGGTCCCATTCCCAGCACTTTCGTGGTGGTACACAACAACCTCTAACTCTGGTTCTAGAGGTTCTGATGCCCTTTCCTAGCCTCTGAAGGTATCAAGAATGCATACTGTGCACAGATATACATGCAAGCAAAACACTTATACATACTAAATAAAAATTAAGAAAACATATTTAATATATAAAATTATGCACATAATTCTTTCTTCTGATGTATTGTTTGAAATTTTATTGTGTTTGTATGTGTATGGGCATGATGAATGGGGATGACACATGCAGATATACTATAGCACATATATTGAGTTCAGAGGACAACCTTTGGAAAGCCAATTCTCTCCTTCTGGCTTTATGTACATTCTGGGGCTATAACTCTGAGTGCCAAACTAGCACAGCAAGCAACTTTACCCCCTGAGCAACCCTACCCTATCTTCTTTTAAAATATATTTTCAGTAAATTTTATATCAGGACTGAATTCTCCGAATTCTGAAAAGTTGCTGGTGCTTTAAATTGTCCCATTTATAACATTTTTGTCACAAAGTTAAGATAATAGGGAAAAACCCTCAATATTTGATATGTTTTGAGCACAAACATTTTAATTGTTTAAAGTGAGATTTTCTTTTATCAGATTATCCACAGTTCAAAGCTCACTTTTTTATGTGTCCCATCTGTGTCCCTTCTAAGAGACATAAAATTATGAAGGATATCAACAGAAGCTATGTAAACATTTCATTTAAGGCAGTGGTTCTCAATCTGTTGGTTGGGACCCCTACAGGGGTTGCCTTTCAGATATCCTGCATATCAGATATTTACATTACAATTCATAACAGTGGCAAAATTTATATGAAGGAGCAATGAGATAATTTTGCGGTTGGGGTCACCACAACATGAGGACCTGTGTTAAAGGGGCAAGCATTAGGAAGGTTTAGAACCACTGATCTAAGGGCCAAGAAAAAGATGTTTTTACAAGGAAATGGAAAAAGGACAAATGGTATGAGACAAGCTGATGACAGTCATGGAAATCTTGGGAGAAGAACTACAGTGAAAGACCATGGTGGTGAGTAAGTGGGAGAAAGAGAGAAAACAGCTCAAATAGATCACATGAGGAAACCCAGGAAAATGCTGGCCTTATCATTATCTAGGTAACCTCTGTGTTTGTGTGTTGGTTTCCCATAGGTGACTTTAATAATCTTGTTACAAGATCAGTCCAAATCCTACTACCTTAAAAGGAAGCCCTCATTGACTTGTTGGGTGTAGATGGTGGCCAGTGTTCTCTCACACCAAAAGAAATCAGTTCCGGTAAGAAAACTTTACTATGTTCTCATGGTACCACTGGTAGGATGGCCCTGGGTTAAGCCAGGAATGTCCCAGCAATGTTCTGCCGGCTGAGATACAAGGGGAAAGAAGACTGAGTCCCATCAGTCTATCAAATTCTTGGACCTGAAGAAGTGATGCAGATAGAAGACCTGCCCGGTGGCTAGTCCAATGCAACAGAACATCGAAAAGATACTAAAGTATAAGACCTGGGTGTCATGTATTCATTGGTGTTACACATTTTCTGCTTCTTTATATACACAAAACCATAAATGATTGTTTCTCCAAGGTCCTCTAAGCATCATAACTCCATCTCCAATGGTTTGGGTTTCTTACCTTTGAAAACTCTTCCTAATTCTTCATCTCCACCCCATGCTTTATGTCTAGAATCACAAGTATCTGCCCTGTTCCCTTGCTCTCAAAACACACTTCAAACATGTCATAATCTTCCATAGTAAAGGCAATTTTTTTCGTAGTTGCATCATTCATGATGCACAGAATATGAATAGCAGAATCTGTGATCTTGAATTGAACGTACAAGCCGCCAATGCCCCCAGACTGGCCAATGATCTTGTACATGCACATCACTGACAAGTCCTTGCGAATTTCCTTGCAGAGACATTTGCACAAGTTCATGGGCAGATGGAAGGAGAACTGAGCTCAGACTGAGCCAAACAGGAACAAAAAGAGCAATGCGGATGGGCGGGGCCAGGCCAAGATGGTGGGTCAAACAAACCAGACATGGTGCTGGAGCCTCATTCACCACCTGGGGCTTCTGATATTTTATATTTTAATTCAATGAATGCCAGAACCTCCAAGTTCCTATTAATTATTAGTCTAATTAGAATGCAGCACTTTGTTTATAAATTGAATGCTATCATAATATGTCTTCCAATATATTATTTAAAATATGTTTTAGATTTTCTACATTTTCTTAGAATTGAATATGACTTGAAAACTTTTGACAGGGTTTGGTTTTATGGTTTAGTTTTAAAGGTAATTTAGCCTTCTTTCATTTTTCTACCATAATGAAATAAATTTAAATTAGCATATTGGAAACCTGAATGCCTGCTGCTACTTGATTAAAGGGTATGAACCATCCATTTTCTTAAGACCATCCTTTCCCCCATGGAACAGAGCTATATGTACTGATCAGAAATACTTCATGAATCGCTTGATGAATTTTCACAAGGTAAAATATATTTCTAGCCAGAAGCTAGTTTGAAAGAGAACAGCATTAGCTATTCAGAACACTCACTCATTCTGAACTCTCTGTTCAGACTTCCTACATAGACTGTTGCTATTTGACCCCCTGAAATAACACACACACACACACACACACACACACACACACACACACACACCACATCACATTCACCAGGGGAAACCATCTTTCTGAATTATAGTAGCACAGATGGCCACATAATTTATAGAATCATACAATTCAAATATTTACATGGCTGGTTTCTTTAAAAGAAATACAGGAGATTCATCCATGTTGATCATGTAGTTATAGTCTCTTTGTGGTTTCTAATATCCACTGTTTAAATATGCAGAATTTATTTATCTATGCCACAGGAAGGGAAAGGAGCTTTTTGACCAAATCCAATAGGTCACCTGCTTTTTTGATCAAACTGTATTGAAATACAACTATGCAAACGTATTTACAGCTTTTCAAGGCTTGCTTTTACACTACAAAGTCAGAACTGAGTATTTGTGCAGAGACCACATGGCCTAGAGAACCTAAATAGTTTACTATCCAATCTCCTTCAAAGGGTGAATGCTTTTTGCTCTCTCTTGCATGCGAAGGGTATTTGGTCTGCTTCAGTTTCTGCCTTTTATGAACAGCATTGCATTAGACATTATTATAGATCTCTTTCATAAGTATATGAATATGGTTCTACTTCACTATTCCTGGATATGTTTATTTATATAAGTATGAACTTTATCAACTTACATTTCCAACAGCCAAGCAAGAGTGTTCCGTTGCTATCTCTGTATTGATAGAATGTCGTTTTCATTTGAAACATTCTGTTGGGTATGTGATAGTGTCATCTTGGTTCTGTGTGTCTTTAATAACTAATAACTAGGATTTTAGCCTCTCAATTATCTTCCTTTGTGAAGGGCATGTTCTAGTCTTTTCTGTTTCCTGATTGGGTGATCTTTCTTTCCATTTTTAATGCAAAAAGAATTTGATTCCATCATAGATGTGTTTATTGCAACATATTGTCCCCCAGACTGCAACTTTCATTCTCACTCCATTAATTATCTCTGAAAATAATAAAGATTATTAATTTCACTCCAGTCTTCTTTGCTCAGCTAAGATCCCTCAGATATTTGGAAATGTTAGTATCCTCTTTAAGAAATATTTTGCCTACTCCAACTTCTTCTAGCAAGACCCTTGCACATTTTCTTTTAAGTGGTCTGTTTGTTAACTAAGCAAATAGATATCAAATGTACATGAAAGTGAGGGTTGCCGGGCGGTGGTGGTGCATGATTTTAATCCCAGCACTCGGGAGGCAGAGGCAGGAGGATCTCTGTGAGTTCGAGGCCAGCCTGGGCTACCAATTGAGTTCCAGGAAAGGCGCAAAGCTACACAGAGAAACCCTGTCTCGAGAAAAAAAAAAAAAGTGAGGGTTAAGCTCAATGAAAGAGGAGGCATCATCATTTTACTCAGCATAAAAATTAAATTCGTCCAGTAGTATTGAATGAAGACAGAATTCTTTCCTCTGATACATTGCAATATTATCTTTACCACGTTCAAGTTTAATTCTTTCAGTTTACTCATTCATCTTCCTTATATGTGCCTTATATGTGTGGACTGATTTAGGGTCTTTCATAGGTAGCTATTAATTAATTAATTAATTAATTTGTAATTCCGGGGATATAACCTTGGTCCTTGAACAGGCTAGTGCTCTAATACTGAGCTCAAGCCTCACTCAATGTTCAATTGCTACTTACATTAGCTTGATACATTTTATTACCCATATGACAAGTAACCTCCCACAATTCCATAAAATGGTCTAAATGTTTTATAAAATAGTATGTTGTTATGTGTGTGAGTGTTTTGCTTATATGTGTACATATATACATGTGCACAACATATATGCCTGGTGCCCAGGAAGACCACATGATGATATGAGAACCCTTGGAATGGAGTGATCAATGGCTGTGAGCCATCATGTGGATCCTGGGAGTTGAACCCATGTCTACTAGAAATACAGCAAGCTCTCTTAACCACCGAGGCCTCTCTCCAGCCCCATCTTAGAGGTTTTTACAGAGATATTAATTATTACTAAATATATATATTATATTATAATATATATATATATATATATATGTATATATATATATATATATATATATATGACTCTAGGCAAGGTCAGATGACCAATCTTTGTGATCAGGCTTCAGACTCAATTGTACTTTCTTAGCTAAAGCAACTGAAGAAAAAAGAGAAAAGTATTATCCAGGCAGTGGTGGCGCATGACTTTAATCCCAACACTCAGGATGCAGAGTGGGCAGATCTCTGTGAGTTCGAGGCCAGCCTGGGCTACAGAATGAGTTCTAGGACAGGCAACAAAACAACACAGAGAAACACTGTCTCGAAAAAAAAAGATAAAAGTATTGTAAGTCTTCCCTTCACCTGTCTTGATTGCAGAGTTGAGGGAACAACAAGCATTTATAAACCTTTGTTCCTAAGTCACCCCAAAATACTACCTGGCATCACCAAACTTACTAACCGACTTTGACCACATAAGAAAAATGTGAAAGAGGACAAACATCACCAAGATTTTTTAGAGTAATAAAGCTCCCATACCATTATCCTGTGCTCCTTTGACTAATTCAATTATTCCTGGTAGTGATTTATTTCTAAGAGAAAAGTGTCACTATCCATTGAAGTCTAATTATATTCTAGCCAGAAAAGTAGATGCCTTATTTATGACAATAGCTATTTCCCTTCAATAGATTATGCTGTCACTTGTGTGAAAAACCAATGCTGGTAGATAAAGATAATATATGCATAAAGAGCAAATGTACTCAGCTTGTCAGATTTTTTACAAAGTATTGTAACATTCATTCCACATAGATGCTCAGGCTTTTAGCACTCTATGAACATCTCTGTCTCAGGGTACTTGTGACCCCTTGCCTGACCATAAATTAGACAGAATCTTAGGTAGATATTGCTTGCTATTTCTGCCAGGATATTTTCTTTCCCTTTGCCTGAGCCAATAAAACCCCGATGAACTCAGCATTAGAGTTCTGCACAAGTGATTTTCATTGAAATATTCTGTAATCCTCTTGGACTTCGCCATTCACTATCACATCTTCTGCCATACTGAGCAGGATACTCGACAAATAGTCAGAGTTTATTTTTCCTGGGATACTTCTGTTCTTGGCATTCCAGGAACAGTGTTGGAAATGCTGTTGAACTCTCACCCATGTATTTTTGTCTTCTTTTCTACATGAAATAGTAATAGTGTACTGGTGGGCTAATTTGGTGAGTTTAACTGTATATAAAAATATTATGCACATCATTCCTTCTAACTACTTTTGGGATAAGAGGAGCTATTGAAGTTCAGGGAATATATTGTTGACCTTAATGTGCTGTGATATGGACCAGTCAAAGCAGCATTAAAATAATTTTGAGGAACAAAGTATCTACCTTCTGCAATCGCCTCTTAATTGATATCAAATATCAGTGTGATTACTAATACTATAATGCCTCTTGTATTGTTTGTACCAATTATTTTCTTGGGGAAAAGTACTGGAACATAAGTGACAGTTGTCAGGTGAAACTCATGATATACATAGGGAAGACAAGTCAGTACATGTATACTCACATAGGAGGTCCAAGAGGAGGCCCAATGAGGGTTCAGTATCAATAGTGTAGCAAAGACCAAAGGCCTCTAACCGGACCAATGACTCATTGCAATGAACACTTTCAAGTAAGATGAATACACTAAAGGGTATACCGTGTGAGTCACTTTGTTACACTACAGCTTCCAGGACGAGATTTTTCTTCTGTTATTTTTTTCTTCTTTCTTTTTTTTAATTTTATTTTGTTTTATTTTGGGGCAGAAGGTTGTAAGGGCATAGGGCAGATCTGAGGGGGTGGAGAGATGAGTGGGACCAAGATGTATGATGTGAAATCCACAAGGAAACAGTAAAAAGTTAAACAAAAAAAAAAAGAATTAAGTAATCTGAAATATGTGGTTCCATACTTTTTAAAAAAAGATTAATTTTTCCTTTTAAAAAGAAAGGAAGAAGAAAAATACAATTTTAAGAATAAGCTTGGACCAAGTGATAACTTAGGAAGGGCAAACTTGCTGTTACTATAGAAACCCATACAGGGAGAGACATCTCTCTTTGTGCTTTCATCCTATTGTTTTCAAATCCCAAGAACGTTTGGGCACAGAGCTTTAAATTAGTTTCCAGTCATCATGGTTATATAGTCTGAGGATCAGTAATGAAATCAGGGGGTGGACTTGACCACTGATCCATGCCTCATACTGAGACCCCACAGAAAGTGAAGGCAGCAGCTGAGGAGAAAACATGTTTCTAAGAGTTGAACTATAAATTAATGATAATAATAAAAAAAATGGAAGAAAACCCAACATATGCTGCATCTGAGATACTGGCAAAACTTTCCGTCCACCTCCTCTAAACCATCCTACAATGACTCATAAAGGATGAAAAGGTCATTAAAAAGAAACTTAGAGAATGTGCCTTTCAGGAAAAAATGATAATTATATGAACTGGCACCCAGAGATTCCCTATGCTTCTGTCAGACATTTAAGGAAAACCAAGAAAAGCACAAAAACTCAGAAAGTTTAATAGCGCCAGCCAATGAGGAGGGGAGCACAAAGATCAGAGGAAATTACTTTTTAAGATTGCTTTACACTGGACTGGAGAGATAGTTCAGTCCTTAAGATCACTTCCTCTTCTTGTAAGACCTGAGTTTGTTTCCCAAAACCCATATGGCAACTCATAACTCATTGTAACTCTAGTTACAGAGGATCCAACGCCCTCCTCTGATCTCCATGGGCTCATGCATGTATGTGGTATACATGCGTACACTCAGACACACACACACATACACATAAAATAATAAATATTTAAAAAATTGGATTTATTTACAGAATATTATATGTAATATAAATATATAAACATATGTACTTGTATGTATTTTATGTGTAAATTTTATACTTATAATTAGAAAACATTCCTCTAGTTTTCATGAATATTCTTGTATTGATCTTGTTCTAGAAATAAATATGTTAGCCGGGCGGTGGTGGCACATGCCTTTAATCCCAGCACTCGGGAGGCAGAGCCAGGCAGATCTCTGTGAGTTCGAGGCCAGCCTGGGCTACCAAGTGCGCGCCAGGAAAGGCGCAAAGCTATGCAGAGAAACCCTGTCTCGAAAAACCAAAAAAAAAAAAAAAAAAAAAGAAAGAAAGAAATATGTGAGACATGTTTATACATTAATTACTTGATTATTGTTCATATTGATTCTGAAGTTTCCTGTGTTACTCCCAGGTATACATAGACAGCTGTTTTGATATTTCCTCTAGTATTCAACACTGCAGTAACATGTATCTGGGAACTTTTGGGTAAATTGTGAAGTTAGTCTAAGGCAGAACATAATGCCATACAGATGAAGTGACCCTGTATGGACACTTCCTAATCATTTGTACCTTAAACACACAATTTGTTTCTGTTGCTGGTGACTTCATTACATGTATCTGTAGTTAAACGTGTCTTAGGACAACCAAGGAAGGCGTCTATATGTAGATGGAGATGTACAAAACCTCAGAATGCCTAACTCCGTGTATGATTCTAATTAGATTTATCTATATCTCATATTATATAGCAAATATGACATATGTTCCAATTCTAAAATGGATAAATTTGTAGTTAATGTATTATTGTCCTGGTAAGCATTCCTTTTATTTTTATTTCTGCATTTTTAAATTGAGAATTTCACCCATACATACAAGTTTTAATCAAATCTCCCTAACTCTCCCTCCACTGTAATTCATTTCCAATCTCCCTCTTTACTCTTCCTTCCCAAGTCCATGTGCTCTGCTTTTACATCCACCTAGTGCTGCCAATACATGCATGAGTATAGGCTCATCTAGCATGTGAATCCTCACAGAACTGGCATGCTGGAAGACAACTGACCCTTCCTCCCCTGGTCCATCAACAGCCTATAGATCTCAGCTACAGGGTGGGACTCTATGAGTACTTCCCATATCCATCCTGAGATTTGGGCTGGCTTGATCTGGAACAGGTCTCGTCTATGCAGCCACAGACATTGTGAGTCTACAGGCCCAAGAAGGTCTATCTATCTACACTACTGATGGGGAAAAAAGTGATCAATAGTCTTATTTAGCTGTGAACCCTGTGAGACAGAGTAATTACCGTTTGGCAAGAAATGTTCACTGGTACAATAGTGGCATGAATTTTATGGGAATAACCAATAATGTTCTGGATTTTAAGGCCTATTCTGCAAAAAGTAACTCAGAATTCATGTCTGTGACCATTAACTGAGACAAAATGCCTGGCTATGTCATAGGTCTTGGGGGAGTACCTAATAGACATCCATTATTTAAGGAATAGAGCAAATAATTTCATTTGTACAAAGGGTCTGAATTTGTGCCAAAGTTACACACAGATTTAAGAACAAAGCTCTGAGGAGGAGAGAGGTTCCAATGAAATCCATCTCAGCATGTCAATAATTATAGGCAAATATTTCAAAGGTACACATTCCTTCCACCTAGCCCTCTCACTCCATGATTGGATCTCTTCACTTCTTCAATGAAAAATGAATAATAGAAATGATTTACAGACATTTATTTCCCCATGTTTTCAATAAATATCAAGGAAACAAAACTATAATTGGTACTTCAATTTTTTCTCTAAATTTGAGAAATGCTTTATTTTGTCAATAAAATTATTTCCTTCCTAGCAGACCAGAGCCCTTTTTTGATTTTACATCATTTCCATTTAATATTGCCACTGTACCATGAAAAGGAAAAGAGGAATGAAAGTTGAGTCAGTCTTTTTATATTAAAAGGTTAAGTCTTCAGATCTCTTCAGAGTTTTTTGTCTGAGAATTAAACATTTTTCATCTAGAACATCTGTCCATGAGCAACCCTGACCCCAGAGTGGCATTGGCATCATTGGGTTTCATAGCCAACATGTGTAGAGCAGAGGACTACAACTGATCCTGAAATGGGAATGCAAACAAGTTCAGAACAGCTAAGGCTTTCCTTGTTTGTGTTGATTCTGTTTCATTTCTACTGCTTTATCAACAAGAAAATCTATTCCAGAAGGGCTGTAAAAATCTCCTGATCTCATGAAACAGAAGCAAGATACATTTACTAAGGCCTGTTGCACACCAAGTTGCTAATATTGAAGCCAAAAAAAATTTAAAGCATTGAAAACTCAACTAGTTTATTTTCCTATTTTTGAGATTTCTTAAAATTTAACATTTATACAAGAAGTATTATGAATCACAAATGTCACGAAGCTTAATTTCTGGTGAAAAGATGCCCTTACAATTGGCATTAAAAGAATTTTAAATCCAGAGTATTTTGTTTTTGAAAGAAATGCTCGTATAAGTAGCTGGTAATTCTCATTTGTGAAGTTAATCTGACATGAAAAGAATACCTTCAATTAGACAGTATTGCCCAAAACTGGAACAAACCACATATATTATCATTTCCAGACACTACTGCCAACATTTACAATCTGTTCAGGCTAAATCTCCAATCCATTTTGAAGTTCAAGGTAAATCAAAAATATTATGGCACTTCATATTAAGATTTATTAACAGTAAAATCAAATCTGAAATTAATATAGTTTTAAATAATGCATAAAAATTAGCTATATATCTAAAATTACATAGCCAAAATCTTTATGCGTTTTTCTGTACAACCTTATAAACGTATACTTTCCTATGATACATATATTTACATGTATGATACATTTATGTGTATGTATCACACCTATGCAAAAATACACAAATACATATTTGTGGATGCAATACATCTATATGTATATACAATTAAAATGTAAAATTACATGTGTGCCTGCAAAACATGAATTAGTGGTTGAGTCTGAATGCTGGTGATAAAAATAATAGGTGCTAGACTCAAGAAGATTTAAATATACTCAATAATCAAAATAGCACTGTAAGGTTATAGATGCTCTACATAGGTAGAAAACCCCCACTAAGTGTACTGCTTCTGTAACCTCAGTAATTAAGCAGTTTGTAAAATTTGACCTTGTTTCCATTCTCACAGTGAGTTAGAGTTAAGCTAAGCAGTCATCTGAACTTGGTAAATCAGTGTGTTCTCTAATTTAAATTCTAAGGAAGGACTAAATAGATTACATAATTCAAAAAAAAAAAAACAAGTATGGATACTAAAAATAATTATATCTTCATTTGCAGATTCCCTGGAATCCTATTGTTATTTACAAATATAAATTAATTACAAACCCTAAATTCATATATGCAATAAATCCCCAAATATTCCCCTGTGACATGGAAATGATTTATTTATAATCAGTATTATGAACTGATAGAATTCATGATTCAATGGTAGAATGATAACATGATACAATTCAATCATGACCTCTTGGAAGAAATGTGGGCTCAAGGAAGTTAAATAATTTCCCCCAAGTCATACTGATGGAAGTAAATGGTATCATTTGAACTCCAATCTGATGGCAGAGTCAATACATTCTAACTTTTATGCCAAGATCAGACATTTATTTTTAAGTGGTCCAGGCAAGGCTCAATGGTAAATTTAATGAACATTTACAATGTTTCTGTATTTTCCCATAGTTCTACAATAGCCATGTATTTATGACTGAAAGCATAAATCCAAAAATTACCTAAAACACACAGAGTAGGGAGATATTCTGTTACTGACTAGTGAGTTTGAGCACAAAGAGGGAGTCTAGAGTAGGAAAAAGAATTGATAACTTCTGAGGGGAAGACAAGGAGTGAAATTTGTTCCAGAGAAGCATGCTTTGTTTTTTTAAACTCAGTTCTTCTGTTTTATATTAAATGAGATACACCCCCTGTTAAATGTCCTGATTTGTATATGTATGCATTCATTAACCACATCTGATCATCTTTACTCATCACAGTCTTGTGTTGGCTTATACTACTAAATACTAAGAAAAGTGTAAAATCTTCCACTTGAATATTTATTATTAGGAACAGACATGTGCATGCTTGATATATTTTCTACATATTACAAAGCTTTATCTTTATAAAGTGGTCCCAATTTTCTTTACTGATGTTTTTTGTGTTAAAGTATTATTTGGCCATATTTTTATAGATAAAATTCTCTTTAGATTAAAATTTTAGTACTATTTTTAAAATTAATTTACTTTTAAGAGATTTGTTTTTATTTATGTGTATGTGCACATGTGTGCACATGTACACACACATGTGTGCAGTATCCCTGGAGGCCTGAACAGGGTGATATTATAGGCGTTTGTGAGCTGCCTGATACAATTCCATTCTTCTGCAAGAGGAGCAAGCAGTCTTAGCTCCTGAGCCATCCACCCAGCCCTTATTTATTTGTCTTCTAAGACAAGGTCTCCATCTGTCAAACAGGCTACATGCACAATCCTACACTTCCTCTGGTATCTAAGGATTATACATCTGAAAACTACATCCAGCTTTATTTTTTAAATGTTTCTTGTCATTAAAAGCTAGGCTTGCTGTTTTTATTACTATAGCTCTATAATAGAGCTTGAAGTCAAGGATGGTGATGCCTCCAGAAGTTACTTTATTGTAAAGATTGTTTTAGTTATCCACATTTTGTTTTGTTTTGTTTTACCATATGAAGCTGAGTATTGTGAAGCATTGTGTTGGGATTTTGATGGGGATTGCATTGAATCTGTAGATTGCTTTTGGTAAAATTGCCATTTTTATTATGTCGGTTCTACCTATCCACGAGCATGGGAGAGCTTTCCATTTTCTGATATCGTCTTCAATTTCTTTCTTCAAGGACTTTAAGTTCTTGTCATACAGGTATTTCATTTGTTTGGTTAGAGTTACCCCAAGGTATTATATATTATTTGTGGCTATTGTAAAGGGTGGTGTTTCTCTGATTTCTTTCTCAGCCTGTTTATCATTTGTATATAGGAGGGCTACTGATTTTTTTTTTTTTTTAGTTAATCTTGAAACGTGCCACATTACTGAAGATGTTTATCAGTTGTAGGAATTTCATCAGAGAATTTTGGGGGTCACATGTATACTATCATATCATCTGCAAATAAGGAAAATTTTACTTCTTCCTTTCCAATTTTTATCCCCTTGATCTCCTTTAGTTGTCATATTGCTCTAGCTAGAACTTCAAGTACTATATTGAATAGATATGGGGAGAGTGGACAGCCTTGTCTTGTTCCTGATTTTAGTGGAATCGCTTGGAATATCTCTCCATTTAATTTGATGTTGGCTGTTGGTTTGCTATAAATTGGTTTGCTATAAATTGGTTTGCTATAAATTGCCTTTATTATGTTTAGGTATTTTCCTTGTATTCCTGATCTCTCCAAGACCTTTATCATGAAAGGGTGTTGGATTTTGTTAAAGGCATTTTCAGCATCTAATGAGATGATCATGTTGGGTTTTTATTCTTTCAGTTTGTTTATATGATGGAATACAATGACAGATTTTTGTATGTTGAACCATCCCTGCATCTCTGGGATGAAGCCCACTTGATCATAGTGGATGATTTTTTATGTGCTCTTAGATTCTATTTGCCAGTATTTTATTGAGTATTTTTGCATCAATGTTCATAAGGGAGATTGGTCTGTAATTTTCTTTCTTTGTTGCATCCTTGTGTGGTTTGGGTATCAGGGTAACTGTAGCCTCACAGAAAAACTTTGGCAATGTTCATTATCTTGCTATTATGTGGAACAATTTGAGGAGTATTGGTATTAGCTCTTCTTTGAAATTCTGGTAGAATTATGCACTGAATCCATCTGGCCTTGGGTTTTTTTTTGGGGGGGGGTTGGGAGACTTTTAATGACTGCTTCTATTTCCATAGGATGTATAGGTCTATATAAACTGTTTATCTGGTCTTGATTAAATTTGGGTATGTGGTACCTATCCAGAAAGCTCTCCATTTCTTTTAGATTTTCCAATTTTGTGGAGTACAGGTTCTTGAAGTATGACCTGATAATTCTCTGGATTTCCTCATTGTCAGCCATTATGTCTCCCTTTTCATTTCTGACTTTGTTAATTTGGATTCTCTCTCTCTCTCTCTCTCTCTCTCTCTCTCTCTCTCTCTCTCTCTCTCTCTCTCTCTCTCTCTCTCTCTCTCTGCCTTTTGGTTAGTTTGGAAATGGCTTTGTCTATCTTGTTGATTTTCTCAAAGAACCAACTCTTTGTTTCTTTGATTCTTTGTACTGTTCTCTTTGTTTCTATTTTTATTGATTTCAGCCCTCAGTGTAATTATTTCCTGGCATCTACTCCTCCTTAGCTTGCTGATAGAAAACTAAAACTTTAACATCAGATAATCTTTCATTTATTGTTTGGCCTTTTGTTCCATTATCTCTCACTCTTAGATCAATGTATTTGAGAAAACTCAAATGTTTCTGGGGATTGCATTCATTTTGATGCCTCTCCCCTCTCTCAACTTTTTCCTAGATGATGACTATTTCATGTTTCCATACTTGATGTTCTACAGGCTTGAAGTTGCTATTCTATTATCATTAACGAATTCCCTAGGAGTTTCAAAATGCTTCTCAACTTTTCTAACTCTGACACTATTTTCCAACAAAATATGTATAAGCATCTACAAAAACAAAAGTTCAAATATACTATCTTGAAGTTAACACATGCATTCCCATGGGCCAAATTGGAGGAATTTCCTCTTACCCAAAGAACCCCTTCAGTGCATGATTAATGCCATCTGATGAAAGAGCATTTTCCTTAGCTCTGCTCGTGTTCATTTGCCTAAAATGTCTGTATAATTTGTTTATTCTTTGACATTTCTCCATTCCCTACATTTCTCTCTTCATCTTGCCCTCTCTCTCCTCCTTTCTTCTTGAAATTAAAGTTCAATAGTTTAATGACGATTGTGTCATTGTTTAAAATTTTGGAAGATGCTGGGTGGTGGTAGTGCAGGCCTTTAATCCCAGGACTTGGGAGGCAGAGGCAGGTGGATCTTTGTGAGTTCGAGGCCAGCCTGGTCTACTGAGTGAGTTCCAGGACACCCAAAGATACACAAAGAAATCTTGTCTTGGAAAAAAAAAAAAAAAAAAAAAAAGAAAAAAACTGAAAAAAAAAAAAAAAACGGTTTAGGGGCTAAAGAGATGACCCAGTGGTTAAGAGCACTGGCTGCTCTTCCAGAAGATCCAGGTTCAGTTCCCATCAACCACATGGGAGCTCACAACTGCCTATAACTCCAGTTCCCAGGGCCCTGACTGTAAAAAGAAATAACTTAAAATATTGGAAGACAACTTTCCCACCATTTCTCATACAAGCTAATAGCTGATTCTTCATGGAGACCATGCTTATTCTCATGCTCTTGGTTTCTTTGCTTTTGATTATCCCCAGCTGTACTCTCTGATGAACCCAGACTTGGGCAGCCCATTTTCTCTTCTTAAGGTCTATAGGGCATCTTGAAATTTCAATTAAAGTCTTTCAACATTTGTAAGTTTCAACAATATGTGTCATTCATTGTCTTCAGCCTGTTATTTTCTCTTTTCTTGCTATGATTTAAATTTTACATGCCAGATCATTATGCAGCACAACACACTGTGTTGAATTTTAGTTTTTATTGTATTTTCTTGTTGCCTGTCTTTCTACGAGTGACATGGTTAATTTTTTGCATATATCCTGCATATTTTTCCACATTACTCATTTTTTAAATTTCAAATTTATAAGAAATTATAATTAATAATATAAAGACATCTTATGTACTCTTGGCCTAGATTCTCCCAAAGGGTCTATCTTGGAAAACCACAGAGCATCACAATAAGGATTTCAACATTTCTTATAAGAATTTTTATTATGGTAAGAATACCACATTAAATACATTTTTATCCATTTCCTCCCCCTGTAATTCATGGAAAATAATCAGTTTTCATTCACACAGACATTAATAACAATCAGTTTTCATTCCTACAATTTTTTTATGTTAAAAATGTCGCAAAATGAAAGCAGAATCTACATTTGCCTTTAAAATGTCTTATCAAGTAATATGTGAAAAGTCACCAATATGTTGGATGCATCAATAAAAGGTTCTCAACTTTATAAGATTCCTGAATAGCATCTAATGATTTGGATATGCCAACTGTCTGTAACAATTCTCATGGTAAAGAATACTTGAGTTACTTCGTTTTAGTATATGAGTAAAATGATTGGCTGGGATATAGTGTTTGCTAACATACATGAGGTCTTGGTATCAATGCTCAGTATTCTAAAAATAAGCAAATGAATAAAAAGATAAAATATCTATACTATAAATACATATACACATACTATGAACATAGGTTTTGATTTCTCTGAGGTAAATATATACTCACATGTCCTACAATGAGTATAATAAAGAAATGAGCACTCTGTTTTTATTTTTCTCGGGGCAACTGTCCCTTCATTCATCCGTGGATCTACATTCTATAAGTCATTTCATTTCTCTCTATGCTTGCCAAAATTTGTAAGCCACCATTTTGCTTGTTTCTTACACTCTATTTGGATAAATACATAGTATCTAATTGTGATTACAATTCCCATGTCTCCAGAGACTGGTGATTTGAACATGTTTTATGCATGTATCTATCATCTAAATAGCCTTTTCTATGAAACATGCATTCCTGACATTTATCCAATTTCTAAATTCATTTATAAATGTAGAATTTTAAATACTCTTTACATAGTCAAGTAGTCTTTCTTCTTTTGATATTTGGCTAGGAAATATTTTTCAGGATAGTATACAAATGTAATCTAAGCTTCTTAAAAATAACTTGATAATATTCTTCCTTATTATGTTTTTCTGAAGGAGACCTCTAAAACTAAACTTATTTTGTTGACAATAGTAAAGGCCTTAACTTAAACAATTGATCTACTATACCTGGACATATTTATGAGCTTATCATCTTAAAATCCATGAAAGAACTCATACTAGAGTGAGACTCTATGAATGTAATCAATGTGATAAACCTTTTGCAGATTACAATCATCTTAAAATACATAAAGGAATTCATACTGGAGTGAAACTCTACGAATGTGGGAAAGCCTTTTCACTACAGAGTCATCTTCAAATTCATAAAAAGAACTCATACTCGGGGAAGACATCCAGGACCATCTGATGCCACTAGGCTCAGGCAGGCACAAACCACCCACAGGCCAGTCCAGTTCCTCAAGGGTTTCTCTCCAGTATGAGTACTTTTATGTGTTTGGAGACTCCAGTGTTTTGAAAAGACTTTACCACATTGCTTACATTTATTGGGTTTCTCTCCAGTATGTGTTCTTTTATGAATGTAGTGATAACTCCATTGTGAAGGTTTTTACACATTGACCACATTCACAGGATTTCTCTCCTATATGACTTCTTTCATGTCTTCCATGTGTTCTCAATCTTGGACAATGTTATTCAATATTGTGGTCTCCCCATTTGTAGCCTATAGCAGTGAGAATGCTGTAGGTCTCCAGGATTACATCTTTGTAGAGACTTTTCTGGGAAGGACTCAGAAAGCCCACTTTTCCAAAGTGAAGTTGATATGCATGTTATCATAGGTCACTACATTGTCATTTCTCTCAGGTGGTATGTCTTAAACCTGGAAAACACATACATGTTAGGCAGGGATACATTATTTTTCCAGCTTTTCTATTTTAGTTGAACTAGCGTAACTACAGTAATTTGGTTTCACAAAAGTTCAGTTCTTTATCCAGATTCTTGATTGCCTGGTCATGCCCCATCAGGTCCTTTTTTATGATGGAGAGTCCTTCAGCTTACTGCCCTAAAATTTGGTCTGTGATCTAGCTATTGCCAAGTCTGTTTCCCCCTGCAGTGTACACAGTACACCCTTCCTCCTCTTCTGATATGAAGGGAGAAGCCATGCTCCACACACAAATCTCTTCCCTGTTATTGCAATGGACAGTTAACTACACGACTCAAACTGGTAATTTTAGAACTCTGTGGTGCTACATACCTTTATGGCACACCAGAACTTAATGTTGGTTATGACCCTGTGGTGTTATATACCTTTATGGCACACCAGGACTTAATGTTGGTTATGACCCTGTAGTGGCCCATTGATCATCTTGTTCAAGGCCTCTTCTCTGATGGGCATGTGGGCTTTTTGGGTGGTTGTAAATCAGGGCTGTTTCCTTTGATATGGGAATATAGCTTAATGGCTTAATCCATGGTAAGGCTGCAGAGTTGGCCAGTGATCTCTCCACACCAGAGCCCAAGGCTCAGCACAAGGCCAATTTCCTCCTTCCTCAGCAAAGGAGCTGAGCCAGAAGCCTCTTGAAGAATTTTTGAAATAAGCCCCTCTATCTGGAAAGGATGGCCAGACTGCAACCCACAGCTCCAGAGAGGCTAGCTAACAGGGAAAGACCCCAGGAGTGACACATGAATGGCCCAGTGAAGAAGAAGTGGGTGAGATCTGCATGAGCAGACTGGGAGTGGGGGGGCATGAGTGGGGGATGAGACCATAGGGAAATGGGAGGGTAGAGCTGGAACAGGGACAGAGTGAGAGGGCAGGGTAGGAGATACCATGAGAGATGAAGAAATCATGGGAATAGGAAGAGGCAGGGTGCAGCGGAGGCTCTCAGAAATCCACAGATGACCCCACCTGGGAGTGCTGGCAGTGGTCTAGAGGGTGTCTGGACTGGTCTACTCTGGTTACCGGTCTAGTGAATACCTAACCACCATAATAGAGCTTTTGTCCAGTGACTGGTGGAGGCAGATACAGAAATCCACAGCCAGGCACCAGGCTGAGCTCTTGGAATCCAATTGATGAGAGAGAAGAAGGATTCTGCAGGTGGGAGATATCGACATCATGATGGGTAGACATGCAGAGATGACTGGCCACACTAGTGGAAGCCCATGAACTTGGGAGGCACCCAGACAGGGGGGATTGTGATCCATCCCTGGTGCATAGACAGGCTTTTAGGAGCCCAGTGCCAGTGGTGTGATGCCATGCACAGCCTTGGGGCAGTAGGGAGGGGCTTGGACCTGCCTATGCTCAGTGTGCCAGGCTCTGCTGACTCCCCATGGGAGACCTTGATTGGGGAATGTGGGGATGTGGGGTGGCTTGGGAGGGAGGACTAGATGGTGGGAGTAGGGAGGAGATGGGATCTGTGGGTGGTATGTAGAGTGAGTAGAAATTTGGCTTTTTAAGGGCTCCCAGTGAACACATACAGGCAAGTTTATGGAACTACACCATGCATGCACTGATTGTGTGACCACGCTGTGCACACGTAGTCGCCAGTTGCATACTGATGACATAAGATGCCATACTTTTTGCTTAACTCCTGAACTGCACATGTACTATCACGCAGCTGGAGTATGGGCAGAATTCTAACAGTGTGTGCTGTTCATTTGTGTGTATATTCATTTGGTTATGGGCATGTGCATGGGGTTGCATGTGCACAAGTTTGAGCATGGCTGTGGAAGCCCAAGGTCGATGTGAAGGGTTCTTATACAATTAGTCTGCTTTTTATATATTTAGGCACAGTCTCTCATTGAACCAGAGCTCAGTCAATTCTTGCAAGTCTAATTAGCAAGTATGTCAACATGATCCTCACCTACAGCTTTTACATGGGTTTTGAGAATCCAACTGCATTTCTCACATTTACATGGTGAGCATTTGATTGGTACGAAAAGTCTCCTCATCCTTCCTTCTGTTCTTTGGATCTGACTCTTCAGTCTTGCATTTTGTTTCTTAATTGTCTTTTCAATATTTTTTTTTGGTCTTCCTAGAATTAGTTACTTATTTTACTGATTTTTCACTATGGCAGTTTTATTTTTATTTCCAAGTTTCTTATTTCCCTATTATTCCTTTGATGTTTGTTTTTCAGTTTATTTCCTCTTTTTTTTTTTTTTTCATAGCTGAGAACCGAACCCAGGGCCTTGCGCTTGCTAGGCAGGACTCTACCACTGAGCTAAATTCCCAACCCCCAGTTTATTTACTCTTATATCCCAAGGTTCTATGAAGTAATCGCTCTTCTATTCCTCTCAAATATACTCTCAGGAATTGACAATACACAAACTTTTCTCTCCTCTGAACCTCCAAGAAACACACCTCCTGGTAGGGAAGATATCTCTAGTAACAATGAAATTATTTAGTGATTTAAACAAATGTTTATACACCATTTCTCACAAAGGAGTGGGAACACTGTGTGGCACAGCTTGTGTGTGAGAGATAGGTGGAAGGCTGCCTGAGGGATGGTTGGTGTTGGAGAGTCCTGAATAGCCTACAATTTCTCCTTCATGTACTATCCTATCCTCAACTACAAATAGCATGGGCTTGTTCAGTCATGGTCATGAGGTCCTAAGAAAAGGAAGAAAATGCTAGAACTCCTTTGAAGTGTAGGCTCAGAACTGGCACACTGTGGCTGCTGCCAAATGCCTTTGATCAAGACAAGTATAAGGCCAGCATCTGTGTAGGGACTGATTAGATTCCTCTGGTGAGAAATCAAAGACTCATGTTGAAAGGGTACTAACATGGAGAGATAGGAAGGTCACAAAAGGTATAAAAACAGACAGATAGGAAGCCTGGGACAATTTTTATAATTGCTCTACTGTACCTGGGAATATTTATGAACATATTCTAATCTCTATTACTATTAAATGTATATTTGGGAAAATAATATCTAGATTTTAATATCCAGATTCACTAGTTATACTCAGAAGCATAGTAGACCTAGTTAGTCAGTCTAGTAATAATGTTGAAAGGAAGTCATTTTTCTTTGTGTGGCTCTTTACTGTGCAGACTGGTTCAGCTATGAATGAGAAGTGTGTATGTATGTGTGTGTGTGTGTGTGTGTGTGTGTGTGTGTGTGTGTGTGTATGTGTGTGTGTGTGTGTGTGTGAGAGAGAGAGAGAGAGAGAGAGAGAGAGAGAGAGAGAGAGAGAGAGAGAGAGAGAGAATTAAGCAGTAATACCCATTCACAGCTGCAGAAACACTATGAGTAGGAGGTCAGGGAGTTGTTTATTGATACCCATTTATCCCCAAAGCATTCCTGTATCAGCAGACTTCCTTGTGCTCGCTTCAAGTGGATATGTCATGTAAATTTATTCCTTGACATGCAATTTAGGAAATTGAGTCTCTTTTATAGAGTTCACTGATTGTAAAGTCCATGAACAGTTTATTGGGTAGTTTCCACTCAATCAGGCTGCCTGGTATAATTTTTCCCAAGGGATTGAAGCCCCATGTTGTTATTTCCTTCCCAAGTAGCTCTACTTGCCTTGCAGTCCTGGGGAACTCATGATTACCATCTGCAGCGACTTTCACAGACTTGTTATTAAATGGTTGTTTCTCTTTTTTGAATCTCTTAGCTGCAACTCCAGAATATATGTATAAACAAAACTTGTAAATGAAAGAAGATTGTTTAGTGTATGCTTCATTAAACACAGAACCATCAGGAATATTTGTTATTTTTCTTATATTCCACATCAAAAAAAAAGGCAAAATCGTAATTTGGTACAAAGTTTCTATTCTTTCTCTTTCACAACACAGCCACCTCAAACATTAAGTCAATCAAATTGACCACAGGTTAAGACACTACACAAGTGCTTCAGAAATCTACTTACATGGTGAGCTGTGCTACATTCAAAGGCCATGTGGTATTATTCAGTACACTTAGGCTTTATACTTTTTAACATATCATTTCATAAATCTGATTGACTAATGAATAGAGCAGTCAGTATTCATTAGTCTGCTTCTTTATGACTTGTGCTGAACTCTTCACAATCAGGAATATAGCTAAAAATGTTAATGATGTCTCTCATAAGAAGAGCAGGATTATGTCAATGGTTCAGATACATAAATTTAATGTGTTATTTTTGCAATTTTTATACAGGAAGGCCATGTCCCAAGATTTTCTTTCTGGAAAATCAGTAGAACTTTCTTTGTCTTATTTTTGAAACTATAAGTATACCATTTCCCCCTTCATATTCCTCCCTCCCAACCCTGCCTTAAATACCTCTTTGTTCTCTTTCAAATTTGTGGCCTGTTTATTCATTCATTGTTGTTACATGAATATATATGTATTTGTATGTACATATGCATTTCTGAGTAAACCTGCTCAGTCTACCTAATGTCACTTGTATGTATGTTTTCAGGGCACCAGTGGGTATTGGATAGCTACTTGGTGTGTTCATCACTGGAGGAGTTAATTTCTCTAGATTTAAGCATTCCTTATTTGCTTCTAGTCCTTTGTGTAGGTTAAAGGCCTCCTGGCCTTTCCTCTGTCCACATTAGCATGTCTATTGTTATTGTCATTGTTCATCTCATGTTTAGGCAGCCATGTTGGTGTGACTCTGTGGGTGTAACCTCTGACATTACCAGGAGACACAGTCTTAAGCAAATGCCCAGATGCTTTGGCTTATACAGTCTTTCCATCCCCACTTTCACAGTGTTCTCTGAGCTTTAGGTACAGGAGTGTTTTTTAGATGCATCCATTGGGACTAGGTTGGACAACTCTGAATTTTGATTAGTTGTGCTTTTTTGTAATAGTCTATTTTGTAAAGAGACGTTTTCTTGATGGGTGAAGACTACATTTAGCTGTGGGAATAAAGACAAATATTTAGAATGTTGTTAGGGATTATTCTGGTTTAGGAAAGTTGTGGTTATAGGTTCTCCTCCAAGATGAATGACTTCACTATTCTTGGGTAGTTAGCTAGGTTTTCAGTATCAGGCATGATTTCTTTCTTGTTGAGTGAGTCTTAAGTCCAACTAGAGACCTCTTCCTCACCACCAAAGTATTTGTGCCTCTACCTTTAGGCATATTATGTCATTCTGGTCATTGGTGTGGTTCATGGGTGCCATAGCAGAACAAGACTGTTGGTTGCTTCCCTCTTTTAGAAGCCTGCACAAGCCTTCTGGTACCAGGAAAGCTAGTCTCCACAGAGGAAGCATTCCAATCAGTCAGTTCCAGCTCTGAGTCCTCTGAGCCCTGTGTCTAAAGTACATGATGACTTCAGTAATAGGGACTTGCCTTCCCTGTCTACAGGGCAACCAAGAGCAATAGCAATAGTCTATAATATTGGAGACTCTCTTGGACATCTCTAAACAACAACTCAAAAGAGGAGTGTTGTGTCTGCTGTTGGGTTTGTATCATTAGGTGTCATTAGCTTCTAAAGGGATCACTGTCAGCCCAAATAAGGAAATTTCATTTATATTGGTGAAATTATTAAGGCAACTCCACATAGTTAAAGGGGAGGTTCATTTTGTGGGGTAACTCACAAATGAAGGGATAGGTAACAGGGTCTGGGAAAGGTGTAGTGCAGTCCGACAGTGTTCTCTGGAGAACTCTGCTCAGTCTACCTCCATCGTCCAGGATCCAAGAATTAAGAGAGCTGGTGCATCTGGATCTCGGTTCTTCAGTGTCCTCTCTCGGGCCTGCCTTATATGCGTGACAGTTACTGAAGCCTCAATGGGGGTTGGAACTTCCAGATCAAAGCTGGAATGGCTACCTACTACACATTTAAACTCCATATTATAACTTTTTAAGGAGATAGTTAAGAGCATGTGTAGATGTAACCAACCTTATTATTGAGAAACACAGAACCAATGCAAAGAAGAAAGCCAAGAGATCAGAGCTAAGAGCCTTACCCACCTGCTGCAGCTAGCCTCTTAAGCCAAGAGACCTCTCCCAAAGGGACCTACTTCCTGTCTGTTTGTCTTTATATAGACTTTCTGTTCTGCCTTCTCATTGGTTGTAAAACCAACAACATGACTGCCTCATCACTGTCTGGTGGCTGTATCCTTGAACACACAGAGATCTACTTAACTCTGCCTACCAAGTGCTGGGATTAAAGGTGTGCACCACCAACACTCAGCTTTTGCTATGGCTCTAATAGCTCTGACCCCTGGGCAACTTTATTTATTAACATACAATTAAAATCACATTTCAGTACAAATAAAATACCACCATAAGCATGTGTAATTCTTTATGATTTTTCAGACATCCTTACTGTTATTTTACCCCTCTCCCTCCTTTTCTGTCTTTATCTCCCTCTATCCAACCCCTTTTTTCATTTCTTCAATCAGATCACAGGTACAATGTTATTCTCTTCCCTATTTATCCCCTACCCTCATACCCCAATAATGATCATCATTTACTTTCCTGGTTTCTGAAGTTACCCTGGTATATGTACTCATATCTGAAGATTTGTAGCCAGGAGCCTCCAATGAGAGACAGAGAGTACATGCAACGTTAGTCTTCATGATTCTGAATTACCTGACTCAACATGATTTGTTCTATTCCATGTATTTACCTGTAAAATTTGTGATTTTGTTTTTCTTTGCAGTGGAATAGTATTTTATGTGTATATGTGTCACATTTTCAGTATTTGATAGTGTTTATGTGTCACGTGTTCATTATCCATTCATCAGTTGTAGGGCACTTAGGTTGTTTCTATTTCCTAGATACTGTGAATAGAAAAGCAATGAATATACCTGAGCAAATATCTGTGAAATAGGATGTTGAGTGTTTGGGTATTATGCCAAGGAGTTGTATAAATAGGTCATGTGGTAGTTTTATTTTTGGCCTTTTGGGATTTCTCCACATTGATTTCCAAAGTAGCTACACCCACTGGCAATCTTACCAACAGTGAATAAAGGTTCTCTTTTAGCCACACCCCCTCTAGCATTTTTTGGGGGGGAGGAGTGTTATGTTGAGCTTTGCCATTATGACTGGGGTAAAATGAAATCACAATGTTGCTTTGCATTTGCATTTTCCTAATTCATAAGGATGAGAAGTTTTTTGACATATTTCCTAGCCATTTATTTCAAGGATAAAGCCAGCTTGATCATAGTGGATAAACTTTTTAATTCCTATATTCTATTTGTGAGAATTTTATTGAACATTTTTAAGTCCCCCCACCCCAGCCAGCATGGCCAAGAAGAGGACCCCTTAAGACTTGGGATGAGTATATGCTCACTCTCTCTTGGTAATCTTGTAGTCTTGGATGCTGATGCTGTGGATTAAGGCAGAGTTCTCCAGAGAACCTCATTGGACCGTGCCCCATCCTTCCAGGATCCCCATAATCAACTCCTTTATGCTTGTTTTGAGTTAACCCAGAATAAAAGCACAGACTCTGTGGAATTTCCTCATAATCCTGCACCCAACCTCCAGGATCTCTGCCCATAGCCTCTGTAGCTACTATGGCATACTTCCCATTCTTCCCTGTCTCTTTTAAAAATTCCTGCCCCTCCTAGGGACCCAGCACTTACCCATTCAGCTAACAACCACTAGGGTAGTGCCCCTTTGCTCCCTCTCCCCCAGCTCACTGGCCCCAGTTCCCTAATTGAGCTACAGCCCTGCCAGGTCTTGTATAGCCTTTTTTAAACCTATATAGAACTTAACTATGGGAATTTTACACACAAACACACACACGCACACACACACACACAAATATATATAAATTATAAAAATTCTATGAGAGAAGAGATGAGAATAATCTCTATGCCAATAGATCATGCAAAGATCCTTAGTTATAACAGAAAATGCAAAAAAAAACCATATAAAAGAAAAACCAGACAGATTAGACTTCATATCACATTCTAAGACTTCTTGTCTTCATATAAAACTGTTTTAAAATGAAAACAAGAGCCATGGGTTATTTTAAAGTAAATGTAGAGCATTTGTCTGCTACATGTGTTATTTGGGGAACGTTAATGCACAACTCTCTAACTTCAACCATAAAACAAGTAACCCAATAAAAATAGATCAAACACTTAATGACTAAGAAAAGAAACTTCACAAAGAAAATGCATATGGGTCACAAATTAGAAAATAAAAGGATATTCGACACTTTGTCACTAGAAAATGTGATTTAAAACCTCAGTGAAAGCTGCAAGTTTGTATAAAGCCAGCTGAAATGAAGCAATTGATCATAATAGAGTGCTTGACAAAGGTGTTGGGAGTTGTAACTCTGAAGGAAATATGAATATCATTCGGCAGCAGGCACTCCATACTAACCCAAAGGCCACTTCTGTCAGGGAAGCAGGTAGACTATCTACAGATCTTCATATCTCCTTCTGGTCCTCCAAATCCAATCCCCCAGTCTCATCTCTAGCTCTGCAATGGAACACCTGCCCTATCTCCCATGGATCCCACAGATCTACCCCTCCTAACCTCCATTCCCCCACTCATTGCTCTATACCAGGCCGCAACTCCAGCAGCAAACCCTGCTAACTCAAAGGCTGTGCCTCTCAGGGAAGCAGGGAAGCTGCCTACAGACCTTCCCTTCTTTGTGTAGGCTCTTTACTGAAGCTGAGTCTCTCTCTCTCTTGTGAGGTTTGGGGATCATTTTAAAGTTCTTTGTTTCTGTCCTGTGTTTTCACAGTAGCTCTGGTTCCTTCATCATCCTTTCATGGTAGAATAGGGCCAATGTACTAAGAGCTGACATTGGTCAAAAATAGAATAGGGCAAGATTTTGAGCTATTGCTGATATTACACACACATATAGTATCACCAGCTCTTCTTTTTCTGTGCTAACACTGTGATGACCCAAGCCTAGGTATCTTTAGAACAGCAAAGCTTGTGCTGGGCATTGTATTCATCCTTCATTTGAGCTCTGACTGAGGCCTGGCAGCCATGTTGTTACCTGCTTCTGCAGACTGAATGACTGTGGGTCTCATATGTATATTCTATTTTAGGAGCTACTTGGCTCTGTCAAGACTAAAGGGAATGGTAAAATAACTCAACACAAGCTATGCAATCACTAAAGACTCAGCCAAGATGAGCAGACAAAATATATTGCACCTGCATCTTATTGGCCAAATTACTATGTCACAAAGCCCTAAATCAATGAAATAAGGATGCAGTTCCCAAAAGACACGTGGGTGGATCACATGGCAATAAATAAAGTGATTTAATTCTGCTATAGGGTAAGTACTAATAGTTGGGGACAGTAGTATGGTTACAGACAGCAATTTTTTGGGACAGTTTTCTCAATGCTAGTTAAGCAACATTTTAAGAGACAAGTTCTGCTTTGGAGAACATAAGAAAAAATTATATTACTTAAAATCATATCAAGGATTTAGCTATTACCATGTTGCCTCTGAACTGAAACAACTTCATGCTGTAATTTATGAGGTATATTCAACATTCTTCATACATAGACAAACAAAATGTATTCTCCTGCTACAAACTATCCAACTTCCTCTGATTCCATTCTCCTCTGACACTAAAAAATTTGATCCTGCATTTAGTGCTAAACATAAAAACCGTCTTTGAGGAGATAATATCGGACTCTGCCACTCTGGTGTGCATTCAAATGTTACAAACACCAGCCCTGCATGCTATTTCTAATTCCCCTCTGGCAATGTCATTTCCTGTGTGATAGTCATGTAAATGCAACTGATCCACCCCTCTCTGTACAGATTTTTGCATTGTATGTAACTACAAATCAGCATCTATAAAGGTAATTATTCCAAAACATTTGAAATATCTGGGTTACTCAAAAAAAAAATTAAGCTTAATTTAACAAATCAGAATTTGTGAGGTTGAAGTTCTATCTTAGGATTCAAATAGGATTCCACCGTGTGATTCAAATGTACTTTTGAGGTTGGGAAACACGTCTGAGGGAAAAAATGCTTTTGCTATCACCAATTGACTGCCCGTTGTGAAGGAATACATTCACCATAGGGGAAATGTTGGCTTGTTCCATCAATGCTCATCTACAGAGCCCAAGATTAACTTTGTCCAGCTCCGGGTGAATCCATCTTCCCTTTTCTCTGTGGCACCTGGAAGAGTCAATCATCCTTCACAAGTTCCACAGATGACTCCAGAATACATTTCCAAGGCAGCTGCTTCAAGAGAAGCTGCTGAGCCCAACTGCTTTTCTAAGATCTTACAATAAATAAATAACCATAACTTTCTCTTTTTTTTTTATCTTTCCTGTGAATACCAACCCCAAAATTTTATATCCAGAAAAGTTTAGAGTTCATATCCTCAAGGAATTCAATGTCTATTATAGGTTTTGAAAATTAGCCAGGCAATGGTGGCGCAAACCTTTAATCCCAGCACTTGGGAGGCAGAGCCAGGTGGATCTCTGTGAGTTCAAGGCCAGCCTGGTCTATAGAGCGAGATCTAGGACAGACACCAAAACTACACAGAGAAACCCTGTCTCAAAAAGAAAGAAAGAAAGAAAGAAAGAAAGAAAGAAAGAAAGAAAGAAAGAAAGAAAGAAAGAAAGAAAGAAAGAAAGAAGAAATAGAAAAAAAGAAAAGAAAGAGAAAATTAAAAGGAAAAAAATACATCTCTAAGGTACTAGATACTTTTAAATTATGACTTATTAAGATACCTTAAGTTATTTGATTGGTTAAGATTTATAATAATATTAAAACATAACCATTAAGCTGTAATATTAATTGATTTATTCATTTTGAGTGAAAGCTTACATTTTGAAATTAGAAATAATGATCTGAGGGACAGACAACAGGTTTATTCTAAAAATAGAAGTCTAGATATTTTGTGTCCAAAATATCTATTGGCAAAATTTATTCAATAAAGAATTAATACAACCTCTTCATAAAATTAGCTTCTTTACTAATGATCTGTTATTGTACATTTTTATACTCATTTTATAATTATTAGTTAGACCCATGCTTGTAGATGTAACCATCTTTTTAAATAAGAAACACAGAGCTGATTGCAGAGTTAAAAAGCCCAAGAGGTCCGAGCAATAGCTAAGAGCTAAAAACCTTACCCTTCAGTGCCGCTGTTGTCCTCCTCAGCAAGAGTGCTACTTCCTGTGTGTTTGTCCTTTTTATTGACTTTTTGTTCTGCCTTCTCATTGGTTGCAAACCCAACCACATGACCTCCTTGTCACTGCCCATCTATACAGCCCTCCAGGTCTTCTATGGTAGGTATTGAGATTAAAGGTGTGTGTCTCCATGCTGGTGGTATCCTTGAACACACAGAGATCTGCCTGTCATGTGATCGGGATTAAGGGTGTGTGCTACCACTGCCAGACTTCTGCTATGGCTTGCTAATAGCTCTGACCTCTTGGGCTTTTTAACTCTGCAATCAGCTCTGTGTTTCTTATTTAAAAAGACGGTTACATCTACATTTGGTGCCCAACCACCACCGCCTGGCTACCCTTTTCTATATCTTCCTTTTTTTTTTCTTTTTAAAGAAAAGAAAAAAAAAAAAAACAAGAACTCTGAATCTCTGTGAGTTCAAAGCTACAGTGGAAACAGCCAGGCATGGTGCCACATGCCTTAAATCCCAGGAAGTGATGGCAAGAAGCAGAAAAGTATGTAAGGACTGAAAACCAGGAACTAGAGCTGATTAAGCTTTTAAGCTTTGAGCAGTACAGCTCACCTGAGATTCATTCTGGATGAGGACTGAGAGACTTCCAGTCTGAGGAAACAGGACCAGCTGAGGAACTGGCAAGGTAAGGTAGCTGTAGCTTGTTCTGCTTCTCTGATCTTCCAGCATTCATCCCAATAACTGGCACTGGGTTTGTTTTTATTAACAAGACCTTCTAACAATTTGTGCTATACATGCTGAATATCTTACTATTATTTTTCTTGACATTTTCCATAAAACAATTAAATGTGTAGATACTTTACCTAAGTGATTCTTAGGATACAGTATGATTTTACTTGATACGTGAGGTGCATATAAGATCAGCATCAAAATGTTACATGAATAAGGCTACTGAAGTTGGTTGCCTAGATTTGGACCTGTGTCCAAAGAACATGCTCTTCTCTCTACACATTCTGAAAGATATTTCAGAAAGGCTAACCCTGTGTGAGACAAAAGTATTATATACTCAAGAAGCCATTTTCTTAGAATTTCAACCCTGTAAAATGTTAGGTATTTTATTGATTCACAATTGATGTGAACTGAATCAATCCCACAGAAGATAGTGACAACACTAGGCAGGTGTAATGGAGTTATAGAAGAGGCTGAGCAAACCATATGGAGCAAGCCAATAGACAGCACCCCTTCATGATCTCTACTTCAGTTCCTGCCCTCCAGGTCCTTGCCTTGAATTCCTACACTGACTTCCTGTCATCTTGGACTATGATCCGGACATGTTAGATGAGGTAAACCCTTTAAAGGGTTTTGTGAGTGTGTGTGTGGGGGGGAGTGTGAAGATAACTCCAGTTGCTTACTATGCAATAGACATCTTGGAGTCAGATATTGGTAAGTATCTGTGGACTTACTAATTTCTGTCAGATTTTCACTTCCCTTTGTTGTGAATGATGTAGTAGTTGTAATGGGAATTTATCTCATATAGAAACATTTCAGTCAATCTGGATTTTCTATTTCTCCAAAGCATGAACTTAATGTATCCTTAATGATGCTGCCATTCATAATCAATTTATGCTGCAAATAAATATTCATTGGTGATTAAAAATAAGATAATACATAGCAAAGAAGTCATGCAAATGACCCCACTTTGCCTGAAATATTCTCATCTGTTTCTGAGTTCAGTGTCGAGGACAAAAGAATTGAGCCACATTTTATCTGGTCATTCTAAATGCCATTTGGTTGCTTGTTAAAATTATAGCTAAGTCTAAAGCTATTAAAGATAGATTTCTAAAGCCTATTTTGAAAAAAAGTGCCTGTAAAATCATAGTCGTATTATAATGATAACAGCAGAAATGCACTTGTGTGGATTTTCAGATTTCTGGTGTTTCCTCTAGGCATCTAAGTTCCTGACCATTTGATATACAAATCACACCACTGCAGACTGTTTCACAGGTTGAGCTAATAATTTTCTTCCTGGTCGGTGCTAACACTGCTTAGGTAGATCCACATAGGGTCTTTTACTATTATAAATGTTGCCATCAAAGGCAAATAACTGAAAAACAACAGAAAGAAGTCCAGGAAAGCAGAAAAGAGAAAAATAGATGAGGGTGCCTGATCATATTCTTTCACAAACAGCAGATGAGAGAAATGAAAAATGGCCATGAACAAGGATTCTGAAGATTGTTTGACTAATAGCCAACTCTAGGTTGATTCAGACCATTTATCTTTTTCTGATCACTGATTTTTTTTTAACTTTAAAATGGAATCTATCTTCCATGTCTTCCTTATATTACTCTTCAGACTTTCCCGTGGGTTTCAATAAGGTATACATGCTATTGTTCTACAGAAGTGTAAAATATTTTATAATGCACTGTTATGATTGTGTATGTAGGATGTGTATATTCCATGTCCAAAGTAGCTGCCTAGAAAATAGTTTAAAAATACTCTCAACACTGGCTGATAGAACCATGGTCTTTAACTATCCTTCCTTACCCCAAAGGGGAAAAAATCTGTTCTCACTGAACAGAAGTACAAAAGCCAGAAGGGTAGTTGTTGCAGCTAAGTCTCAGTCTAGTGTATTAAGTTCAGTACTCCAGTACCCCAGTATGGGCAGTCTACAATATTAGGCTTAGTACTCCAGTACCCCATTGTGGACAGTCTACTTTATTAGGCTCAGTACTCCCAGTACCCTAGTGTGGACAGTCTAAAATATAAGGCTCAGTACCCCCAGTGTGACCAGTCTACTTTATTAGGTTAAGTACCACCAATGTGGGCAGTCTACTTAACTAGGTTCAGTACTCCAGTACCCCAGTGTGGGCATGGACGCACAAACAACAAAAAGAACAAACCCACATATATTACAAAATATTATGTGTAAATTATGGTCTCTAATAATATTAAGCAGTTGTTAACACATCCTGCTCCTCTATTAGACCAACATTATCATCTGTTTCAGTATTCTTAGCATTTAAACATAACTTTTTAAAAGGTTGAGAATACACAATTTCAGCCTCAGTGGTCTTGTACAGACTGAACAGAAATTCCAGAATATTTGTGAAGGAAGTTCCTACATGACCTGTAAAGCAGCTAAAAGATTCCGTGGGCTGTTGAAGCATGGGAATATGGAGTGCCTGCACAATTCCTTGCAATTGCAAGACAGAAGACAAGTGTATTTTTTTGATAGTAAAATAATATGGAACCTTGCTATCGACTAAAAGGAACATTTTCCAAACACAACTAAATGGGCAGCAGTACCTTTCTTTATTGTTACCTTTCTGTGGAGAACAGATTAATTTTTGCATAATAGCGTAAGAGGTTACAGAAGGATCGGTTAAATTAGGAAGGCTTGTAGCTGCAGAGATACCATGGCTGATAAAGCAACAGCTACATAATGAAAAAGCTTTTCAGTCTATTCATAATAGGCAGTTTTTATGGCTCCTGTCATTTGTCTACAGGGCTAAAAGAAAACGAAAATCAAAGCATTACAATGCTCGTGAAAAATCATTCTATCAACTGCCTTCATTGGGAGGATAACATTTCCCTTTCAATAACTGACTATGTTAGTACAAAGCTTACATTTCCATACATTCTAGAAAATATTATGTGCACAAATATATTTTACACACTAGCCTGTTTTTGTTTCTTACTGAAATATTTTACTTCTCTAATCTCATCAACATATTAATGAATGGGTATGTTGTTCTGAAAATACTTGTTTTCTGTATGTTCCTTGCTGTGTCTAACTCAAGGAACATTTGTGAAGTGACATAGTCGTGTTTGATGGTGAAATATGGAGGTGGTAAAGGTAGGAATGGCTACTGTTTTCATTGCTATTGTGTACAGCATAGACAATTTGACCAACATAGTCAGGTAAGAAATAAAAACAACTCCCACTATTGTTTATTACATTTAACCTTATTTTCTAATCATGCATCCTCCTTACAACCCTTTACCAGTAATCTTACATAGACTCTTCCACTACTATCACCAAGTATTTTTTCATATTATTTCAAAATACTATCAGATTTACAATGAAAAATCTTGAGTTGTGAAAGTGAAATTTAAATTACATACCCTTAGGCCTGTGAGATGTCTCAGGAGCTACAGTAGTCTGCTGCCAAGCCTTGTGACCTGAGTTCTATTCCCAGGACCTGCATGTAGAAAGAGAAAAGTGACTCCCACGAGCTGTGCTCTGTCTTCCACTTGTACACAATTGCCTGAGCATGCACACACAATAAGTGAAAATGCAATTAAATCATTTTTGTGAAGACTACACATTCAGAAATTTAGACTTCTTTCTCTCCATGTAAAAATGCAAAACTCATAATATTTAAGGGAAAGGTATCTAAATGGCATAACCAAAAGAATTTGATAAATTAATAGAAAAGAATAATGCAACAAAGATCAACACAGAGAAACTTGGGAGTAGGCTTGAGGAAGAGACAGTCTTCTAAGTCACATTAAATAACTGGTTTAATTTATCTTCATATTGCTTTCTGCTGAATCTTTTCCCTCAAGTTTAAATTTGATGCATTTTTTAACATAGTGTTGAATAAGTTTTGTAGCAAAATGAATTTAAGGTTCATAGGGAGTTTTAATCTGGGAAATCATAACACATTTGAAACCTGAAAATATTTTCATGACATAATACAGAGAAATATTGAGTCTGTTAAAACTATGTCCTTTAATATTTTGAAATTTTTACATGCATTTTCAGTACTGAGCTTATAATAAAAACAAGTAAGATCAAGTAATTTGTGACTTGTACTAGTTTTGAGTTTATATAAACATCCACTCTTCTGATTACTGAATGTAAAATCACTTTGGTAGGAGGTTCCTGAGGCAAGCAATTTTATTATGCAGAGTTGAACATAAATAAAATGTAGATGATCTAGATACAAGTGAACAGGATGGAACACATACTCAACATTGTTATAGCTTGTGTTCTAGTTCTCTGAGTAACTTGTGACTAATTCTAATAGCTTGACAGCAAAACAAGAAAGTTTGCAAGTAAAGGTAAATTAGACACCATTTGCATTAATTATTCAAATGCCAATTAGTACCTCATTGCTATTTTAAAAAATTGAAAACATACAGAAGAAAATGCAGAGGCTTCCCTGGGAAGATACCTGGGAGTAAATTCCAGGGTACCCTCACCCCCAACTTTTAAACTGGTCATTTCTGCTTAGAGAAATCACTTCTGAGAATTTGATTCCTGTACACTGATCTCACATCAAACTCTATTCTGGAGAGAGCATATTTTTAGAACACTTTTCAAATATGGCCTTTTATCTTCATTGAAGAACGCTTCGTCACGAATTTCTCAGAGAATTTCATCCCGGCAGTCGGACAGTTGAAGAAGAACCATCTCAGAACTCACTGGTACCTAGCAGACAGCGAAGAGAGTAGTTCCCAGATAAACAGCATTGAGGTGGCTTATTGAAGGTTTCCTGGAATTTACTAAGGATCTTCTACATACCAAACTTGTTCTGCAACCCACCATGAACTTCACCATCAGGGTCATTGGGTTTCTTCCAATCGGTCTCTGTCAGTCTTCTGGAGGACTGCCTTCTGGTGACATGTTCCTTTCTTGAAGGATCTCCCTCCACATAGGGACAAGGGAACTTCCTCAAGCCCTGAATTCATAAGCATTCATTTCACTCTTTGTAGCTAGTGCCTTTGACTCATGTCATTCCTCTTTCTCTTTTTAAAAAAGATTCATTTCCATCCTAGCACTCGGGAGGCAGAGCCAGGCGGATCTCTGTGAGTTTGAGGCCAGCCTGGGCTACCAAGTGAGCTCCAGGAAAGGCTCAAAGCTACACAGAGAAACCCTGTCTCGAAAAAACCAAAAAAAAAAAAAAAAAAAAAAAAAAAAAAAAAAAAAAAAAGATTCATTTCCCCTAATTTAGTTATCCAATACAAAATGGTCAGCCTCAGAGAAATGGATGAGATCTCCATGAACAACATGGACGTTAGTGGGGGTAATAAAGGGCAAGGGTCCAGGGAAAGAGAGCTTAGGGGAGCGGGAGCTCCCAGCTGGATCAAGAACAGAGAGGGAGAACAAGGAATAAAAGACCATGGTAAATGAAGACCACATGAGAATAGGAAGAAGCAAAGTGCTAGAGAGGCCCACAGAAATCCACAAAGATACCCTCACAATAGACTGCTGGCAATGGTCGAGAGACAGCCGGGACTGACCTACTCTGATGACAGGATGGCCAAACACCCTAATTGTTGTGCTAGAAACCCCATCCAATGACTGAGGAAACTGGATGCAGAGATCCATGGCCAGGCCCCAGGTGGAGCTCCAGAAGTCCAACTGGCGAGAAAGAGGAGGTTTTGTATGAGCGAGAACTGTTGAGACCAAGGTTGGATAAAGCACAGGGACAAATAGTCAAATGAATGGAAACATATGAACTATGAACCAAAGGCTGAGGGGCCCCCAACTGGATCAGGCCCTCTGAATAGGTGAGGCAGTTGATTGGCTTGATCTATTTGGGAGGCATCCAGGCAGTGGGACCCGGTCCTGTGCTCATTGCATGAGTTGGCTGTTTGAAACCTGGGGCTTATACAGAAACACTTGTCTCAGTCTGGGAGGAGGGGACTGGACCTGCCTGGACTGAGTCTACCAGGTTGATCTCAGTCCTCGGGGGAGGCTTTGCCCTGGAGGAGGTGGGAATGGGGGGTAGGCTGGGAGGAGGGGAGGGGGACAGGAGGGGGGAGAACAAGGGAATCCGTGGCTGATATGCAAAATTAAATTAAATTATAAAAGAAAAAAAGAAAAAAATGGTCAGCCTAAAAATCATACACACAAAAACAGACTCAGAAAGTATTGTTTATACACTTCTGGATATATATGTGTGTTTGTAGAACAATAATCAAAGAAAATAAGGACATCATTTCAAGAGTGAGTAGGGGGCCTCAGGAGAGGGGTTAGAAGGGGGGAAGTGATGCAGATCTATTTTAATTAAAACACACTTTTAAATGAAAATTTTAAAGATTAGTTTTTATTTATGTGTGTGTGTGTGTGTGTGCGCCACGTGTGTGTATGTGTCCAATGGAGTTCAGAAGAGAGTATCAGCGCCCTCCTTAAGCTGGGGTTACAGGTCATGGTAAGCGCCTCCATGTAGGTGTTGGGAACAAACTCATGTCTTCCAGAAGAACAACAAGTGCTCTCAGTGGCTGAGCCATCTCTCTATACCCCCTAGTAATCCTGTTTTATTAATTCTCCAAATCACTGAGGTGGTTTCATCCTCATGGAATCATGACTGATAAATCTAAAAAAAAAAAAAAATGGTGGGGGATTTGGAAACCATCAGACTTCATGAATGGTATGTTCTCATCTTCAGTAAAATTCTTCTCTAGCCTGGAACTTGTTGATTTTTCAAGACTGGCTTTGAAAATTATTTAAGGCATCATATGTTATTTTAATAAAAGATTTTACTACATATTTTCAGAAAGCTACATCTTAATTTAGCAAAGTCATTTTCTAAACATGGTTTTCAATTTTTCTTAATTTTGCAGAAAATTCACCCAGAGATTTGATGTAATACTTGTGATTGGTAATTTGGCTTATATAGTATCTTTTATAGAACTGATCTTGATTAGTACAAATTATTTGAATTATCTATTAAGGGTACCCACCAGCCAGGGAGGAGGCTGAGGGTGGGAGCCATGCAGGCCTTTGGAATTTGCCCCTTGTGAGCACCAGATATTGGTGAAATTATTAAGGCCACTCCATGTAACTAAAAGGAAGATTTATTTAGTGGGTAACTTAAGGGATTGGTAGGTCGTGGGGTTTGGGGAAGGTGTATCACAGTTCAGCAGTGTTCTCTGGAGCTCTGCTTGGTCCTCTTCCACCGTCCAGGGTCCAGGAACAGAGAGAGTGCTGGCCCATCTAGAGCTCAGGTCTCCAGGTGCCTCCCTTGGCCGCACCTTGTAGGCGTGACAGTTGCCGAAGCCTCAATGGGGGTTAGAACTTCCAGATCAAAGCTGGAATGGCTACCCACTACACTCTGGGTCTGCAGGACCGGTCCTGCAGATCGCAGATGTGGTGGTGTTGGGGTAGGCCAACACATTACCCTGGTTCTGGGCCTAGGTAGTTGCAGGGTTAGTCAGTTTGCCAACCCTTCCTTATCCTCACCACCAGGATGAGCTCTCCTGCATTGCTTTATCAAGTTCACCCCTTGCATCCATGAGCAAGCAGTGGGGCCAGCTGTGCTTTCATGTCCTCAGGGTTGGGTCTCCCACACTTATACCTCCTGGGCCAGCTCTATTGTGTTGCTCAGATGTGGCTGGCATAGGGGGCCACTGTCCTGAGTGCTGCAGATGATGAGGGGCAGGGTCAGCTCTCCTGCCCTTATGATCTGAGGTCAGAGCCAGCTCTCCTACTCGCCTCAGACATTGATGGGCAGGGGTGGGTGGATGGGGAGCATCTCTCCCTAACCCATGCTGCCACAGGACAGATGAGTAATGGGGACAACTCATCCATGCTCACAACTTCGGGGCTGGCTCACCCACACCTCTGCTAATGGGTTTACCTCTATAGTGCTGCCTGGGCAAGGCCTGCTCTCCCAAATGTTGCAGCTGGTAACAGGCAGGGGCAACTTTCCTGCTCTTAGGGTCTCCCACCTACCTCATGCATTGATGGGTGGGGGAAGAGGAGGGTATCTCAACCCCACCTGTCTCTTTATTTGAACTGTAAACACTGGCCTACAATTTATATTTTCAACTATTTAACATACTTGTTTATTCACGTCAGTGCAATTTACTTTCAGTTGATACATGAAATAGAAAACATTTAGATACATTGGGGCTGGAGTGATAGCTCAGTGGTTAAAAGTGTTTACTGCTCTTTTAGAATACTCAAGTTCAGTCCATAACGTCTACATACTGGTGCATAACCATCTGTAACTCCAGTTTCAAAGGACATGGTACCCTCTTCTGACCTCCACAGGTACTAGACAAGCACATGGTTTACATATATGCAAACAAGAAAACACTCATATACACAAAATTAAAATAAATCTTTAATAAATCATGGGTTAAATTTATGTTTATGTACATACATAACAGGTACACTGTTTGAATCAAGTTAGGTACATGTATTTCCTCAAACATTTATGAGTTCTTTATCATGAATACTCTAGATATAAGCAGACAGAAGAAAAGAAAATTATTTTATTTGAACTATGAGCATTTGTATCAGTTTGACACTAAATCCATACCAAACCACAACACTGTGGATATTGATTTTGTGCACTTTAATTATCTTCATTCATCTCCTTTTTTGATGCATTTTCCCCTCCCCTCACTCTGCAGAAATCATCTCAATTTCCTGTCTCATAGTTCATTCCCCACACTCCTATCAATGAAACCACAGAAAGTTTAATAATCTTCAAGAGATCTAGGGGCAAGATGGCCACTGTCTGTGAACCCCAGTGAAATCCCAGCTAATAAGTGAAATACAAAGTGGAATGTGTTGAAAGAGGGAATAATAGAGCAGACCAGACAGTAATGACAATCAGTGCACAGTAGGCTCCCAACTTCTAAAATGAAGTATAAATCCAGATTTTTAAGGATATGTGGGTTCCGTAATTTAACCATAGATTACAGAAAATATATCCACAGCACAAAAAGAAATTAAAGAATTTTAAAGGCCAACTTTAGATGGAGATGAGATCCATTATTCTCTTTCCTGATGTCTTTCTTTTCATATTTTCCTTTTTTTCAAGTCCTTTATCTAGATGCTTATGTTCATTAAAATACCATATATTGATATTTTAAAAAATAAATGCTAAGAGGAACCAAGTAATGGCAGGATAGTGAACACTGTAGACAAGGTCCCCTGAAGTTAACACAAAAATTGTTTAGATCTTTCAAACCCAAACATTTGTGAGAAAAACCTTCCTCTAAAACCAGAGGCCTGTGTGAAGTATCAGATGAATATATTCCTACAGTAGAAAGCAAAACAAAACAAATAACATCCTCCATGGAAAAAGAATGGAGAAATGATGAATTCTCCCAGGGAAATGGCAACCAAATTCCCTCTGCATCTCAGACTTGCAGGGAAATGTTTTAACTAGTTCTAGAGCAATCAAGACCCCCCAGTTATATGTATAAAATAAATATATTTGTCACAGAAGAGTAAATGCATTTAAGCAAATCAAAAAATAAGTTATAAAATTAACAAAATAGAAGCCTCAGATACTGTTTAAAAAAACGCCAGAAATGTGATTTAAAAAATGGAATAGGTGGGGTGCTGTTAGCAAATTATAGTGCAATTGAAGTTCTCCCAGAGTGAGCAGTAAGGAGTTGTTGATTGCAAATCTTCCCAAATGGTGAGAATAAGAGAGACACCCAGCTATGAAGTCAAAACACTGAACAGAAGGGAGCTAATGGGAGATTTCATTTTTGGTTCCTCGGTAAGAGTCCACATGAATCTGGAAAATTCACTTAATGTCTGGGGATCTCCCTCAGGTTATCTATAGAATGAGACTTAGACTGGAGGGTTCCAGACGCATTCAAACTGTCATTTATAAAATGAATATACATTTTCTACAAAAGAATATGTGAAATGTTGAAAGATCAATTTTAATGTCTTTATATGCAAAGTGGGGCATGCTACCAGAGAGATATTAACATTATTCTGTCACAGTTAATTTTGATGCGTGGACCAGGTTCCATGCAACAATTGACAAAATAAACCAAGGTATCATTATTTCTTGTAGAAGGCTATTTTTGTCATTACTTCTTTCTACAAGTTTACAAGCTCTAGGCTCTCTTAATCATTTTCCAGAATATGTGTTATCTACCAGCAAAAATGTTCCTTTTATATAGGAAGCATCTCTTCACTCTCCATTAACAGAAGTCTTATAATAATTTTTTAATAATTGCTTTTGGAATTAATATTGAAAATTAGTCAAATGTCTCACAGCTAAAATGTATATGTATATGGACATCTCTCCTTTGAATTATATTAAAATAAGCAAATTAACATATCTTATACATTAAAAACAAACTTAAAATCTCTTGTCATAACAGAGCAAAATTCTTGTTATTTTGAGATAATTTCCAATAAAAATATTAAAATGGATGATAATGAATAACTCAGAGCAAGTTCTCACCTTTAGTGTTTATTAAAACATTTACATGATAAGTTTGCAGAAACTACAATTTCTTTATAAATAAGAACAAAGAAAAAGAATTACATTAAATTTCTAGCTCATCTTCTAAAGCAGATGTTTGAAATTAAAATTTCAACTCTGGTCTTTTTAACTCTAAATAAACCCTGAATATTTCAACATACTATTGTTGATTTAGAGAGAGGAATATTAAAGATGAGTTTTAAAAAAATAATTATATGTAATCTGAGATGCTTTTCCCTACAACAAAATGTCTATGCGTACAGAGACTCACAGCTGCCCAAAAGGCAGAAAATAAGTGAGGGCTGTGTGCCCAGCCTTAATAAGACATCTCTATACCACTCTATTTAAGGCTCAGGTAACATGGCAGAAGAGGGTGAGGGAAGTAAGTAAGAGAATAAAGATAGGTGAAGGACTACAGAACTCTATTCTCTGGAATTGATAGAAATGTCATGATTATTAACTCACAACTCTACTTACCCTTACTGAACCAACACCAGGCCAGCCTTATTAACAGTAAAACAAGATGAGGAAAAGATCCATGGATCCATAGTCCCTAGACCCTTTCTCTTCCCCTGTCTCTACTCCAGGTCCATCATGAGGTGACCAACCTTGACCCCATGCTCAAGTCACCATGATATTCTGCTTCACCACATAAGGATCCAGAAACACAAAGTCAAGTGATCATGACTAAATCCTTTGAAACCATAAGCAAAACCAAAAAGTATTATTTCTACTTCCCATAGCTAGTGTCAACTGTCAACTCAACCAACCCAGAGTCACCTGGGAAGACAGAACCTCAACAGAGGTGTACATCAGATTGGCTGTGGAATATTCATGGGGCATTTTTTGATTGCTAATTGATGGCACTGCCACCCCTGAATAGGAAGGTTTGTGTTTATAAAAAAGATAACTAAGTAAGGGGAAGCAAGTCAGTCATCAATTTTCTGCCTTGCATTTTCTCAATGATAGATTATAACCATTTATCCCCAAGCTGCTTTATTTTTCCAGAGAGAGGCCCATTAAAACAAACTCATGAGGTGTTTCCTCCTCTAAGTCAGTGGCAGTGATGAGAAGTAACTAGTGAATAGAGCTATCCTTAGCTTCATGTCCCTAACTTTAAAATAACCCAGATATCAACAGTCAAAGAAATACATGATACTAGTCTTAGGATGTTAAAAAGGTTTTGAGCAGAGAAAGACAACGTTAAATAGTTTGAATAGAAAACAGACCTGGTTGACCATGAACAAAATCATTCCACAAACAGTGAAATGATCACAGTTCCCTTGCTACTCTCGATAACTGTTAAAAGCTGCTAGCAAGACCAGTGAGTTGTTCCTCAGTGAACAAGTACAATATGGCCAGCATTTCACAGAGTGAACATATTGCCAATCATGGAATCTGCAAGTGTAGAGTAATTAAACGAGAGAGGTAAATTATATGAACAAAATGATGGTCAGTGACGATTACATAAAGGGCAGTCATCGAGACAGATGGTCCATATGCCTGCCCAAATCCCTTTAAGACAAAAGTGTCATTTCATGGCTAATGAAGAGCACTATTTGTACTAGATTCCTGCCACTGCAGCAGAAAATCTAAGAAAAACAAATTAAGAGAGGGAAGATTGATTTGGGCTCACAGTTTCAGATGTTTCAGTCCACGGTTGGTTGGCACCATTGCTGTGCGCTAATAGCAAGGTAGACCAACATGGTGGGGAGGGTGTTTAATACTCAAGATGGCCTAATGGCAGGCAGGATGCAGAGAGGGGGGGGGCAGACTGACAATAAATAAATAAATAAATAAATAATCAATAATTAATATATCCCCAGAAGGCATAGCCCCAGTGATATGTCTCATCAAGCTAAGACTCCTCTGAAAATTCTCTCACCCTCATAATGCCATTGGGTTCTAAATTCACCATCAGTAATTCATTGGTGATACCAAGTCTTCAGGAGCCAAATCACTCCCTTAAAGTCTACCTCTGAACATGGCTATAGCATGAGCAAATGCTTTACCACACAAGCCTTTTAGGTGTCTTCATATCCAAGCCATAACAGTATTGGTGCATGGCTATCTCAACATTTATTCCAAAAAACCCACTCCATGGTCCATTTCAGTGATAGTTACTATTTCTAGCTTCATAAGTACAAATGGGATTTTTTTTAAAAAAATGTATCTCATTTGAGGGATTTATTAAAAATGAATGCAGTAAGCAGTTCTCAGAAGGAGCAAGATTTCCATATTTTTTTCAGAACAAATTTGATGCATGAAATCATATGTGAACTAAATGACTTACATACTAGTTTTAGATTACCTATTATAGGATATATTTTTTTCAAATAATCACAATATGAAATTAACACATATATTTATATTTTAGAAAAAATATATATGTGCTAAAACTGATTGCAACAGTATAGAAGGCTACAATTATAATTTAAAACTATTTAAATTATTATGAATATTCATAGCAGGAAAAACAATGGTGGTAATCAAATTGCTGTCTGGTAGTCAATTCATGCATATTTTTATGGCAAGATTAGATTCATGAATTTAAGAATATTTATTTATATGCAACAATAAATGGATAGATAGATGATAGATAGACAGATAACAGTTGGATATTTATTTGTAGACAGAGATTTGTCCTGACTGTGGACAAGGCAGGAAAACTCTAGCTACAAGATGTTGCTTGCTCTCTCTCTCTCTGAAAAAGTGTCATTACTTAATGACATCATATTTGATAGAGGATTATGTCCTGCCATTTCTATGTGAATCTCTTCCAATTTCTCTTTTGTCTTGATTTAATAAACTGATTACCAAATCTACTTGTCACAAGAACTTTCCTATCCAAGTATAATAAACTATTTTTAAAACTTGAAAATCATTAAATGCTCATTTATAAATTCAACAAAAATATTATTAAAGTGTTTAAAATTTGTTTTCCACATATTTTGATGAAAAATGCTATATAATTCTCTTTAATTTCATTACAGACAGATAGATAGACAAGCAACCAGAAGCAGATCAAGAGAAGACAGACAAATATTCCTATTTGTGTTTGCTTCTATCTTTTGGAAAATAAACTCTGAGGTTTGTTTTGTTTTGTTCTTTTTTTTTAACACGAGTATTTGAAAGCAATAGATTGTAAAATAGAAAAAATTATCTACTACATGAAAACTGTGATTAAATTGAAGAATATTATTGCAAATTAAACATTTGGTTGAAAGGAAATGTTTGAACAATACGTGTGGCTGGAGAGGAAGGCAGTCTGATAGCTTTGTATTTGTTTTCTTGCTGCAAAGTTTGTGGAAAACAAAGATGGAAAGAAAAATGAGAATTTTCTTAATGCAAGAAAATATACTATCCATGCATTGGTGACACACGCCTTTAATCCCAGCTCTCAGGAGGCAGAGGCAGGTAGATTTCTGTGAGTTCGAGGCCAGCCTGATCTACAGAGTGAGATCCATGACAGCCAGGGCGACACAGCGAAACCTTGTCTTGAAAAACAAAAAAATAGTAAGAAGAAAAACTAGAAACTCTTTCCCTTATAAGTGTCCTGAAATTGAAAACACCCACCACCACTGCTGTATATGTGTGGAGCAGTTCCATTGAGTGTCACAAACTTTGCAGAATGGTGCCATCACTGGCAGGTTCTCCTGAGGACTGACTTCAGAGTATCCCACTCAGTTCAGAGGCAACTTACGAGATAGCTGTATGTCTTCACTCTAACTGATAAACTCTTACAGGGGAGTCAAACATGTGTTAGAGAGAATATGGGCTGCTTACATCTAAATATTGTTCCTAAGGTTTTGAACTACCTAGAGAATTTCTGAGTCATTCTAAATTCTGCATGTGCATAATCACACTTGACAACCCCTAAAGTACACATAATCAAACCTCAACACTCAAGAAAATGATGAGCTTTCATGATTCATGTTAATAATTGATCATAGCACCACTCATAAGAAATGGCAGGGATATAAAATGCAAGAGAGAAATAAAATCCTACTTTTATTTCATGAAGATATTTGACCATACAGTCAGCAAAAAAAAATAAATAAATAAAAATAAAAAAACATTTAATTTTCATGAGAAATAGCATGACTCTGTAGATGTAACCAACTGTCTTATTAAATAAGAAACACAGAACCAATGCAAAGAAGAAAGCCAAGATATCAGAGCTAAGAGCCTTACCGCCTGCTGCAGCTAGCCTCTTCAGCCAAGAGACCTCTCCAAAAGAGACCTACTTCCTGTCTGTTTGCCTTTATATAGTCTTTCTGTTCTGCCTTCTCATTGGTTGTAAACCCAAACACATGACTGCCCTGTCACTGCCTGTATGTACAGCCCTCCAGGTCTTCTATGGTATTGAGATTAAAGGCATGTGTCTCCAATGCTGGCTGTATCCTTGACCACACAGAGATCTACCTAGCTCTTCTACCAAGTGCTGGGATTAAAGGCATGTGCCATGAACACCCAGCTCTGCTATGGCTTGTTATTAGCAGACCCCCAAGCAACTTTATTTATTAACATACAAATAAAATCACAATTCAGTACAAATAAAATACCACCATATGACTCAATTCCGCCTTCATTCCCAATGTGATTTTCATGAAATAAAGTTACTCTGTATTATAAATGTTACTCTACATTCCAAATGACAGAGACTCCTAGTCACAAAGAATTGAGTCAAAAATACTTTAACAAAAGCTTTAAAACCTAGCTGTTAAAAATGTATCATGGAGTGGCCTTAAACTTCACAGTTCTAACACTGAACAAGAATTAACCAGATCTATAGTCTTCAGAATTATAGTTAGTTCCCTTGTGAGGAAAAATGATGCCAGAGTAAGATATGAGCAGTTCACCTTTGTCTATTCGAGTATATTCAGCCACTGAGCATATCTATAACTACAGTCCAGCTTACATTCTTTCACAAATAAAGAATTGCTACAGCTAAGCTACAGATGACATTTTTTTCAGTACTGTTCTCAGATTTGGAGGGCATTTTTCCCTTCAAGTGCTTTTATTTTGGGGTGATAGAGGCTGGGATGACAGAAAATCACTAAAGGACCTAGATTTGATCATCAGCATCTGCAAAAAATGCCAGCCAGGGTTTGTAAATCCAGTGCTGGGGACGGAGAGGGAGGTATGTTCCTGGGATTTGATTGACAGCTCCTTTAGCTAATCCGTGAGTAGCAGTTTCTAATAGGATCCCTGTCTCAAAGATTAAACATGAAAAGTGATAGAAGAAAGACATCTGAAGTTGACTTTTACCCCTCATACACATATACATGCACATACATTTGCAGCTAGCTGTACATGAACACATACATACACATACAAGAAAGAATTTACTTCTTATGCTGGTTTATTATTCTGTCACAGCAACCTGAAACTTAACAGAGCCAAGTAAAATCCGGTAGAACAAACATTGCATCAATTCAATTATAAATCCTATCACAAATAGCCAATGATTTCCATCCTGAAACAGAATTTATTCCTAACTTGCTGCTATTTAATGAATGTATGATTTATTAATGGTTGACAGCAAAGCAAATGGTAATGAAGTTGAACGAATTTTAATGGTATCTGACAAAGTTTCAAGATTTAAGACATAAAATCACCTTCCTGAAAAAATGAACTATCCTCATTTGCATTCAGAATGTCCTCTTTGAAACTCAAAAATGAACTGGGGAATGGGATAGTTTTATAATGATATTGCAAAGATTTTTGGAAATTCTTAGGAGGTTATTGGCTTGAGAGGCCAGGAGATGGACTAATTAAAAGGGAACCTCTTTTATTACTGTTTGGAGAACAGATTTGTCCCTCTTGGGATGGTCTTAAGATAAAAATTGGTGTCAAAAACAGAAAGGCTGTTGGTAGTCTGATCCTAAGTCTTGACCATTCTAAGGATTTACTATAAAGAGTGTGACTTGCTGTATTGCTATGGTAACTGCAGAAGTTCTGTCTAGATCCCTGGGATTACTGTGATGCTTAGTGTAGGTCTGCTTTATTGTATTTATGGCCTGGTCCCTGTTTGTATGGTTAGTTTCCAACACTTACTGAACTAGAGTGTATAAATAGTAATTGAAGGAGAGGGTTTATTCTGATTTTAAAATACAGTATATGGTGAATAAATGGTTTTATCTTACTCATGTATTTTTCTTAGCACTTTATGTGGAATTGTGCTTACTTTCGTAGCAATATAACAGTGTACCTTTAACTAATGTTATAGAGTTTTAGATAAATCACAATTTAAGTTATGACCTTCCGGAAATATGCTAGAGAGGAATTTGACACCATTTCATATCAATAAATGCAACTTGAAAATAACTCCAAGAATGTCTATGTCCTTAACTCAGTATCTTCTATTTTGATCTTCTTTATAGCAGAGTTAGAACACTTTTGACAACGTTTGTATATACGCAATAACATGAATCATCTAGTTGTTGTTGACAGCTCAACAGGATTTCAAAATATTTATACCACACCTGCTATGGTCATAGACTGATATTATGCAGAAGGATAGGATGTATTCTGTGTATCTATAATCTATACTCTTAACAATCAATCAATGAAAAATTCCAGAGTAAAATACTTTTAAATTAAGACAATTATATTTATTGTTTTCCCTTCTCTAGATTTCTTATGCTAAAGATGCAAAATGCACAGCCCAAGATAAACAGATTTAAGATAGGAAAATGAAGTCTATTTCATTTGTTTTACATATTCATTTTCATCTCGATTATGGCTAAAATTTAATGTGATTTGTAATGAGTGGAAAAGATGCTTATCACAAAAATGGAGAACATCTGGCAATTGAAAGAAGAGGCAGGAGTTTTAAAGCAAGTAAATATCATTTACTTTGCACAGAGTAGAGAACAGAAGAATATTCAGCAATGTTCTCTCAGGATTCCCGGTTCCAAGTGTCACAATAATCTCACAGTATCGTCCAAGACTTCACTGCAGAAGCTGAAGGACATGACTTCATGGTACATAGTTCAGTAGAAAAAGAAGGATGACAGATGTGGGAGACTCAGACTATGAAATAATTATTCATGGGTTTTAACACTCAGAAAATGTTCTATAAGACAGTATCTTTGCTACACCTCACTAAAAATGAAAAAATGACAGGAAACTTATATGATGCAGTCTTCCCTTCTTTCCTCTGTGTCACTCTTTCTCTTTGCTTCTTTTCTTCCTTTCTTCCCTCCTTACATCCTTCCTTACTTCTTACTTACTTCCTTACCCTTTTATTTCTCTATCTTTCTTTCCTTCTTTTCTTCCTTCCCTTCTTATTTGACCCATTAGACAATAAGCCCTGTTTTCAGTACTTGATAATCTCATGAGGGCAGAGCATAGAAAGTCCTCCATCCTTCTAGAGATGATAAACAGCCTCTGAAGATCTTAGTTTTAAGGGAAAGTTAACATCCTGACTAAAAATCAGTACTTCTATGATTTTTTGAAAAAGTCCTCTGAAACTTTTAGAACCTCAATTTCCTCGCTAACATATGTAACCTAATGGTAGTCCCTTGTAGTTGTAAGATAAACATGTTTAACTCCTCTTGGGGGACTGAGGAGATAGCTGAGTGAGGAAAGTGCCCACCCTGTTTGCACTGGGACCGCATTTGAATCCCCAGAACACATGGGGGAAAAAACAGCTTGGAGGCACACATGCTACCAGCAAAGTGGAGGCAGAGACGAGAAGGGTGGATTCCTAATATGTCCTATCAGCCTGCATAGTATACTGGATGAGTTACTTAGAAACCAGTGACAGATCCTGTCTCAAAGGTAAAGAGGACTTGGGCAGCTACATCCCAGGTTGTTCTCCATCCTTCAGAAATAAACTTGCATGCCCACACATAAATGTTTAGCTTCATTCCACAGAAACACAATTGCATCTAGGTATATATATACACACAGAGATAAAAACCTCTGCCTACAGATAGGAGCTCAAGATCTGTAACTGTTGCTCATATTCTCTTTCTCACTTAAAATAAAAAAAAAAAAAAAAGATCAAAATCATAGTTAAAAGTTAAAGGCATACTCCACCTGATTTGAGCCAAGTTATCTCTTTCTAGCAATTTTGCTTTAAGCAAGTACATCCAAACTGTGCTTCTCTTTGTCAATAGTTTATTTTTATACATGCATTAGATGGAATAAAAAGAAAGCTTCGTCCCATAGAGAGTTTAAAGGGCATGTTGTCATAAGGAAGTCCACAGCCCTCAAGGCCATGTTGACATAACAAGAAAAACCACACTTGATTTTCAAACTTTTGCCTTTTTGTAGTTGTTCATTCAAGTCAATGAGAGAAAACTCATCAATAGTACCACATTCCTGAGACAAGGGAACATATGAAACTCTGATTGATGTTGTCTCAAAAATAGATGAGGAGAGATTATGAGCATTTGGGCCATTATTGCTAAGCCATAGAAACTTCAAGTAACTTAATAATTAATTTGTGCCCTGCTCCTAGAATGAAGGTTCAGTGTGCATCTCGGGGTATGTCTGGTAATGTTGGAGATGTTTTTGCTTGTTATAAATGAAGAGTTAATACTGTTACCATGTGAATATACCCAACAATAACTACAAAGTCCAGATGATCTATAAGACAGAGAGTGGGAAACACTGTAGGAAAGAAATGTGAGATGAAGGGAACAAGAAATGATAGAAATCCCAATCAGCATAATGGAGTCATTTTTAAATGGATAATACAATGAAAATTTGTACAAATATCCTTACCTATGCATTTTTCTCCTTCATCCATGTTTTCACTAATCACAAATGTAGAGACAGTTAACGAACAGCTTCATGGCAATGAACAAGGAAGGCAGCATCCAGATGACTATCACTTTCCATAAATGACCCAGACATGAATAGAATAATGAATTGTAGATACTTGTGGAGGGAGGGAGAAAGAGGAGGAGAAGGAGAAGAGGAAGAGGCAGAAGGAGAAGAAAGAAGAGGAAGAAGGAGGAGGAGGAGAATCATTTCAATTTCAGGCAATCTAAAATGATGATAACTGAAACCCTTCATGTATTTCCCCTTATGTACATTTTTATGCATTTAATATTTGGTTTTAGATAGAGGACAATAAAACTGGGGAAGTTGGATGAATCATCACCATTTACAGAGGAAACTGAAAAAAATATTAGTAAAGCAGAATTATTTAAAGTTTGCTCATTTTCTCTTTTTCTCGCTGCTTCTGAATCATTTCCGTGTTAAATAAAGCAAGAATTTTCAAGCATGGTTGTCAGCAGCTTTGTTACTATCGGGATAAAAAAAAGTTTTAGTAAAATACAAAAAAATCTGAAATGTTTTTTGTGATTGACACTTTACATTAGTCACGAACTCTGATGACTTCAGAAGAATATCAAATACTCAAAGGGATATATCTGAGTCATTCAGAAATAAATGCTTCATTAATCATTTCTATTTATCTTCTACCACAGTTCCTCAAGGTCTAACAAAGGCTTATGTCTCATTTACTGGGCTTTCATTTTGGTGTAATTCACATATGGTGCTTTTCATTTCAAGTCCCCTTTACATTAAACACAAATAGGCTTTATACTTGAAACAAACAAACAAAAAAGCAAACAGTAAAAATCTGAGTTTCAACTTAAAGATCAATGCTTAGAAAAGGATCAATGTGCTGTGGGATGTTCTGTATGTCCTCTGGGAGCCTGTTCTTGGGTTCCTCATGGCTTTACCCAGCAGGTCCACATAGAGGATGATTAGGACCATGGGCCTGAGTGCAGGTGTCTGAGATGGTCTGCACTTGGCTGTGCTGGAGAATGGTCTGTATGTCAAGTTGCTCTGATTGGTCAATAAATAAAACCTGATTGGCCATGGCTAGGTAGGAAGTATAAAGAACAGGAAGGCAGAAGGAGTCACTGCCAGCCGCCACCATGATAAGCACCATGTGAAGATGCCAGTAAGCCACGAGCCACGTGGCAAGGTATAGATTTATGGAAATGGATTAATTTAAGTTATAAGAACAGTTAGCAAGAAGCCTGCCATGGCCATACAGTTTGCAAGCAATGTAAGCCTCTGTGTTTACTTGGTTGGGTCTGAGTCGCTGTGGGACTGGCAGGTGACATAGATTTGTCGCTGTGGGCAAGGCAGGAAAACTCTAGCTACACCAATGGGTCTTTAGTAGCATCTCTAACAACCATGTCTGACTATGGAAAATGAATGATTTTGGATATTTTTTGTAGTGAATTAAAACATTAGTTATATTGTAAGAGGTGGAATTGAGGTTATAATAAACATATCAATAGATGATCAACCATTTATAGATATATGATAAATGAATGAATAGACATGAGTATAGATATACTGTAGAACTAACTGAATGATAATTACTGAGGAAACATTAACATGTAAGTACAGATGCCAGAAATGATCATATGACCTCTCATTTAGCAGTGCAAAGCATGGTTATGTTTTTATAAGATTTTTTTTTTTTTTTTTTGTGTGTGTGTGTGTGTGTGTGTGTGTGTGTGTGTGTGTAAAGGACAGAAATTGAAATGAACTTGCCTTGAATCTAACCCCACAGTTTCTGAGGAGGTGTTTAGAAACCCCTATAAAAAACTAGTGGTGCTTTAGGGCCTTTGAAGAGATGGTAGGACTAGAGATCAGAGTACCTGTCAGGGTGACTGAATACTACCCAGAGCATGGCCTGGAAAACCAACCAGAACTTATTGTTAGGAAACATTGAAATATTTCTTACCCTTCAGGAAGAGTGATGTACATGTCAAGCATCCTGAGCAGAGCACCTCCCATTTCATCACAGGAATATACAGCATCCTCACCCCCTGATCAAAGAGGAAGGACTACAATTTAGCATGTGGGGATCTACCATGCAACATTTCCAATAATAAATTAACTGCTATGACAGCTTAACAATAAAAGTGCCTAATAATTCAAAACAATAAGAAAAACTATATTTATAAAAATACTGTAGTGATTTGTTTGAATATATCTCAGTCAATAAACATTAGTCGATATAAACATACAAATATGACATTCTGGATCCAGATCAGTATTGTATCCAGAAATTCAGGATACCTATTTCATTTTCAAGCACATGTAAAGCATTATTTTTTCCAATATGGGTTTGTAGTTGCCAAAAGGAAGACAATTCATTTCAGCAACCGACATCTTATTTGAGAAAGTGTGTAGAATATTATATAAATAGAAGAAAGCATTGTGGGATTGGGGGTCATATGTAGTGTGAAACCAGCCACTGTAACAGATCAAAGAAATGAGCATGTGATGTCCACCAGCAGCTTAATACAGTAGAGGAGTGGGCAGGGTTGGCCACTAAGATATAGCTTCCTAAATCACTAAATACTACAGTAAACACATAGTTTCCTGGGCTGTTATACATGCCAGTCAGGTAAAACCAAAATTGGATTAAAAAATGCTAACAAAGAGAAAAGGAAATTATCTCCCTCAAGTATATGAATGAAGAAATCTAATAATATGTATATGTGTATATGTTCAAAAAAAAACCCAATGTGGCATTAAGGAAAATGAATACATAATAAAATAAAAAAATAAATGAATAAAATAAATTAAAAGTTATATTACTTTCTAAAATGTAATATGATAGAGGTTTGTACAAAACTAACTAACTCCATCTCAGGACAGAAAATGCACTAGGTACCCTACTATGAAAAAAGAAAGTGAAGACATTGCTCAGAAGCCTCTGGAGATACCAAGATGCCTGAGAGGGCTAAGTTTCTAAGAGCATTTTCCTCTCTGTTGAACTCAAACATGTTCCTTTTATTAAGCAGGAATGTTAGCAGTCGTTGGTAATAAAAATACAGTTAAAAACAGTATTCCCACAAAATTGAGATTCTTTGCATCAAAAGTTGGATGAGATGGAACATATTAAGTTAATAATGAAGTAGTAAATTTATAGTATCTTTAGCTTTAACTAAATTATATACATTACTAACAACCATCATTGTGTAGATGATATAGCTCAATAAGATTTAAAAGAATAAAGCAGGTCAGTCACAGTGGAACCACTGTCAAGTTCCCAAGTGAGCAAACAGAAACATTATGCACATGAAGGAAGTACTCGATAAGATCTATGAAACATCACTTACAAGTTTAAATCTTCACCTCATTGGGCCTACAGACTTAACTACTGTTTATATACATTCAGAGACACTGGGAGCATGTTAAACAGTGTGAATTGCAGTGGACAATATTCCATTACATACATATAAAATGTAAAATATATATATATATAAAGAATAATATACATATTACTATACTATAGTATATAATAAATATATAAAAATAAATTACAATATACGTTCATAAATATATCACAAATACAAAAACTGAAAATCAAGGACTACAGTTGAAAGGATTTTCTTTTTTCTTTCATTTTTTTTTTTTGTTTTTCATACAGTGTTTCTCCTCCATGTAGTTTTGGTGCCTGTCCTGGATCTCACTCTGTAGACCAGGCTGGGCTTGAACTCACAGAGATTCACCTAACTCTTCCTCCAGAGTGCTGGGATTAATGGTGCCTGGCTTGTTTAAAGGATTTTCTAAATCCCAAACAACATAATACACCATATGGTTCTTAAATTCTGTTTTGACCAAAATAGATGTAAAAGAAAAATAAAAATGTAAGAAACCTTAGATATTGACTGGAAATGTGTGTGTATCAAGAAGTTATTATACCAGGTAAGAGCTGCTCCTACAGAGGACCTGAGTTTGATCTCAAGAACCCACAGGCAGACGACAGCAATGTAACTCCATTTTGAGGGGATCTGGCTTCTGAAGGCAATGCACACACATGGGTATTTATATACAGATATACTGCAGGCAATGCACCAATGTGCATAAGATAAAAATAAATACATATTTTTCTTTTAAAAAAGAAGTTGTTTACAAGATGGAGAAATGAGCTAATAGTTAAAAATATTTGTTTCTGTTTCAGGAGGTGAGTTTTCTTCCCAGCACCTACATCGAACATTTCTTGTCTTCTTATTAATCCCAGCCTTAGGGACTTACTCTGGGGGCACTCACACACAAACACTAATAAAAATTAAAAATAAAGTATCTATAAAGATGTTATTTAGAAAATTAGATATGATGATGTACTATACGTTTGAAAAATCAGCCTATTTTATTGACAATTACTATCATATCTGTGGATATAATTTTATTGTATATGAATGTGGGAGACCAGCCTCCACATTTACTTAACCCTGGGACACTTGAGGAATGAGGGATAAGAGACTTAGTTAGAAATAAAGATGGGAGAGAAAACATAGACTCAGGTGGGCCTAGATCCTTATCCAAATGGGCCCAGAACTTTATTTCAAAGGTCTATTTTATAACAATGCCAAGGGGTGGAGCAAAAGACCTCCCCCTTGCTAATTACAGTCACCTGGTACCCAGGTTTGTGGTCCAATCAACATCTTATGCAGTCCTGCTGGGTACAGCCACTAGGAAACCTAGTGGGCTATAACATATGAATATCTCTTAGAGTGGGAGTACATACCAAATAAAACTGACCATGAATTGGTCTTAAGTTATATATTTTGTGTGCATGTCAAGGCCATACCAGAGGAAACAATATAGCCTAAAGTTCACACATAAAATATGAAAATGTGTCTAGAGTGTTCACTCTGAAATTTTAGGAAAAGGATGTCAAACAAAATTTCCTAAAAATGCAAGAAAAACTGATGTAGATTAGTAGTTAATAAAGTAAAATGGAGGGATACAATAAAGAGACTAATTATGTTTTAGAAAACAATCAAATTGATATAATATGGATCTATGAACACTCCAAGCCAAATACAAGAAAAGTTGCAAATGACAAAAATTCATGTCACAAGTAAAGGTGTGATAAGATAAATGAAGGTGTTAGAACAGAATTTGCACATTGTACAATAAAAGGAATGTAAAAACATTCCCATAATCTTTTATTAAAATACACTCAGTTCATTTAAATGGATAATTTTCAAGAGAAATAAAAACCTTGTAATTATGACACCTGAAGGAAAAGCTCATGAGCCCCATTTGTTAAACACTGAATTCATAATTTCAAATCTTTTGCAAGCTTTGGTGAGGAGCCGTATCAATTACTCAAAATGTTTTACAGTCAATATTACTTAAGTCTGCCACAGACAATTGAGACTGGGGTAGAGTGACTAGCTTGTCTTTAATTTTTATGAATCCAGAATAAAACATATTAAACAGAGACTATTAAGAATTTAAAATCATTTGACTTTGCCCTCTTGAAATTGTAGCAAAGATCTCTACTTCCTCATTCAAAAATACACATTGTACTATGCTGCCTCTATACATGAAAGACGCACAGGTCAGGGGACCAGGATAGAGAAAGCCCAGGAGGTTAAGGTGCTCGCCACTAAGCCATTGGAATCTGCAAAATTTGAAGAACTGATTGGACTTCCACATGCCCTTTGACCTCCAAACACTTGTCATTGCACACATGCACATACACACACACACACACACACACACACACACACACACACACACACACACGTGTGTGTGTGTGTAATAAAGTACTTAAAACACACATACAATATGTATAATGCAGTATTTAAAGCACACATGGTATAATGATTTCATTAGACACAAGTAAAGCAGTTGGTAAAGATTGCCATCCAGTTTTAATAACACAAAACTTGGAAAAGAAGGCAATGTGTTTGGAATGATACCATGTATTTTCACAAACTGTAAAGCAGAGGCTATGGTGAAACATCCAAAGCTTTCTGCACTCTGGAGCATCCCCCAGTCAGGTGAAAGCAGCTCCTGCTCAATTCCATCCAGCACATTCTATTGCCAAAGGGTCTCTCCTGCTGCTGGAGTTGTTGGTGCTCCTCTACTTAGCCAGATTCGCCAGGGACTGAATGACTAGAGAGGACTGGCAGGTTTAGAGCACCAGACACCACCCTGTGAGCCCGTGGGTGGACCCACTGGGAGAGAAGCAAGTGTCCCACAATGTACCTCACAGAGAAGGTTGTCATTCTTCTTTACCGGTTATTCTACCTGTCCTCCTTCCCCCATTGCCTTCAACTGTTAACACTTCAATCCTTGTCTCAGTGTGCTTCTGAGGGAGCCAAACTAATTCATAGCATAATTCATGAAGATTATTCATTTTCACACAATAAATCCCTACCTAAAGATAACATCCATAATGTTTAATTAATGTTTCTCTGCTTAGCTTTCTATTAATCATTAGAAAACAACAAAATTCCTAATATACTCATTCATTAAGTTAGTAACAAAATACCTTGTTTTACTGCATTATTTTGTAGCTAGATTCGAGTCATTTATTGTCATAGAAACAAAATTCAATAGGCAAATTTGAATGGGAGTTCATGTGTTTGTTTGATTGATATCAGAAACTATTACCACCACCTCAAAATTGAAATCAGAGAGGAATTGGAGAGATGGCTGAGAAGTAAAGAGTACTTACTTCTCATCTAAAGAATGAGTTCAGTTCCCAGCACCCATATCAGACAACTCACAATGAACTATAGTTCCAGCTTGTTGGGATAGATGGATGAATGGATAGATAGATAGATAGATAGATAGATAGATAGATAGATAGATAGATAGATAGATAGATAGATAGATAGATAGATGAGAGAGAGAGAGAGAGAGAGAGAGAGAGAGAGAGAGAGAGAGAGAGAGAGAGAGAGAGAGAGAGAGAGATCTAAAGCAATCTTAAGGGGATAGAAGTAAAATAATGTTTGTGCTGAATCCTCACAGCTTACCGATTATTTCCATCTGGAGAAAAGACTTATGTCCAATATTTAGGAGAAGGAATTCATACTCACCAGCTCACCAGCTTTCCCTTTGGTACTAGCCTTTTCACAAATGCTTGAGGCTTCCTCTCCAGCAACGCCTTGGAGAATTTGCACTCCAAATGCCAGAATGGTGATGCCTGCTAATTTGGAGCCAAGTCTGAGTCATCCTCCTAGCATCAATTTGTATCTGTATTCTTAGTAATGCTGTCAGTCCAAAACAATATTTCTATCCCAATCTGTTCAATTCCTACATGTATCTCTGAATTCATTTTGAACTAAGAAGGGAGGTAGTGCTATGCATTCAAGTCCTAAAACAACAAACCATTTAAGAAATATCTATCAAAGTGAATCTGAGCCTTTTACATTAACAAGCTCTGCAGATAATTCTCATATACCCTAAATTTTCACATTCTTTATCAATTATATGAGTACACCTATAGCTCTGTTGCGAATATTATTGTATTAAAATCTTACTTTCTTAATTTTGAAGGCTCCATTCAGATTTTTATTAAGTGTGCAAAAGGATTTCTAAGAATCACTATTTTATCCATAGCATTGGCAGAAATTTCTATCACTTGATTTCTTGAAGACAGCCATTATGACTATTGATGGTATTGTAAACTGGTACAACCTCTATGGAAATTAGTGTGAAGGTGCCTTTTAAAAAGGTAGAAATGAAAATAGCATAGCATCCTGTTCTATTATTCCCTGGTATGTACTCAGTTTTGTATGGCAGAGTGACAGAGTATACCTTTACTGTTATTCATCCATGTTCATTGCTGCTGTGTTCCCAACAGCCAGGGAATGGAACCAGCCTAGCTGTCCATCAAATAATAAATGGATAATGAAAATTTATGTATTCACAGTGGAATTTTGTTCAGCTGTAAGAAAATGAATTATAAAAATTAATTGTAAAAATTACTAGGATTGGCTTACATACTTCCATACATACATCCACCATCTAATCATGCCTTCTACTCCTGAATCTCTATTTTCTCTCTTCCCCTCCCTTAAAAGTCTCTTTGATTCCAGCAAGGTTGTCTTACTGGGCTACTGAAATGCATGACAATGTAGTGTTTGACTTTCCGTGTCTGGCTTGAGTCAACACGATGTTGCATCAATATTAAGACAAATGGTGAATTGCCTTCCTTTTATGGCTGAGTGGAATTTTATTGTGTAAACACACTACATTTTCTTCATTCATCTGCTGAAGGACATCTGCACCAGTTATACAATATGGTTATCAAGTGCTGCCATGGTAAACACGATGTGCAAACATCTTTTTTGGCATCAAAACTTCATCTCTGGATGTATATACAGTGAGGGAATTGCTGAGCCAGATGGCGGTTCTATTTTTTGTTTTGTTGAGGAATCACCACTCAATTTGCTATGATGGTCACACCAAACTACATGACCCACTGGCAGTATATAAAGTATCCTTTTCTCCACGTCCTCAACAGCATTTTTACTTATCTCTTGTCTTTTGTATGATAACCAATCAAAATGCAATGGATTTAATTTGCATTTCTCTGGGAGTTACTAAAATACCCATTTGCATGGGTTTGCTAGCCATTTCTACACCATTTTAATAACTGCTTGCTTAGTTTTTGGCCCATTTTAAAAATAGAATTGCTTCTCCTGTGTTCATGTTTTTCTTTGTTTGTTTCCTCTGTTTTCTGCATGTCACATTTGTCAGGCACACCATTTACAAATTATCTCCCACATTCTGCAAATTGTACTTAATCCTGGTGGTTATGCCTTTTGCTATGTTGGAATAAAATTAATTTTAACCTCTGTATTTGATGCTTCAGTGGGGGCTTACCTGCTCCATATTGCCTGCAGACAAACTCAAATCACTTTCATTACTGATCTAAAATTCATGCAATTATATTTCAGGAGATATTTAGACATAATACTCATCATCATAAAAGTGGGTGCAAATGTTCCATAACCTTGTAGTTTAATAAACACACCACTTAGAAATATAAAAGTTGAGCTAGAATGGGAGGCACTGTCATTATCTGATTTCCTTAATTTATTTTTCATTTTTGGAAATCACTAAGTTTGATTTCACTTTTCAAAAAGAAAGGCTAAAAGGGGTTTAAGTCATAACTGAGATCTTCAAAGTTTAATTTCACGAGAACAGAAAAACATACTGCTTGCTTTTGAGGATGAATTTCCTTTCACGAAGAGTGCCATCTGCCAAGGTGGCCCTACATACCATCAAGGTAAGCTCCACGCATAGCAGCAATGAAGCCAAGGTTTGCCTGTTGGGAAAAGTAAGCCACTTTAATTTGCTAAAAGCCAGCAGAGGAGACTCACTAAAACCAGGTAAATGGACCCTTCTACACATATTGTTATCTCACATATGGATTTTTACTATAAATAACAGACATTTAAAATATCTGACAAGATAGTGTGTTTGAATTCCAGAGTAAAACAATGCATTAGCAACCCAGCACTGAAGTAAAACTCATTAGGAGAAGTGCATCGAGAGTCAGCATTTCTCTAACACGAGAACGCAAAAAAATGTCTAGCAATAGTTACAAACACCATTATAAGAAGATACATTAAAAAAACTGTATTTCACTGACATGATTATTATTAGCTAGGACAAACTAAACATAGTCATATACACTCTAGCATAAAATAATGAGTTTCTGTACAGACTTGAATCCAAGCATATCACCGTAAAGACATAGCCACGTCTGTGAACATGTCTCTTCATTACAGAAATGATTCTATCCTGAAATCCCATATGAGTCATTCTTTGACTCATGCAGACCACACATACATAAAGTCAGTATTCTCCTCCCACTCTACATAAAGAACTACAGGCAATTAAGAAATCCTAAGAGTGGGAGAAAATCTTTCCCAGGAAAGAACCCACCAACTAGTTATCCAACACCAACTGGGCAACCCTAAAAATATACGTATGTGTAAGATTATACAGACCAAGCAGATTACATTTAGGAATATTTATGTATAAACATGTACAGCTATATCATATACTGATACATCATAAACATATACATGCCTGTATACATATATGCAAGAAACAACAATTAATGGAAAAATAGGCCGTGAATTTTAAAGAGAAAGGAGGGGTATATGGGAGGGTTCAGAGGAAGGAAATGGAAGTAGAGATGATGTAAGCACATACATATAATCTCAAAAAAGAGAAGTATTTTTTTAAATGAAGTGCATCTGAGTATGCTTTTTACTTTTAAGTTATTTTCAAGTCTCTATAATTGAGAACAAACTGAATAAACACACCCAAGATCATTTCCAAAGCTGCTAACCCACGACTTCTAGACTGAACCTGACAGGCACAGATACATCTGGAACCCAGTGCTCTCTCTTTTAAATAGAACCTGAGATTACTACTCCAGTGCTTTGAAATAAAAGTCTCTCATACTTTCACGTATTTGAACACTTGGCTCACAGCTGGTGGTGCAGTTTGTAGAGGTTAGGGAACACTGAGGAGGTGGCGTCTTAATGGAGGAAATATGCCACTGGGGTTGGGTGTTGAGGGTTTTTAGTTATCTTGCTCACTTTCTTGATTCCCTTACTGTGTGCAGATGAAAATGTGATGAGTCAGCTCCCTACTCTGGTTATCATGCTTTTCCTGCCTGCTGCCTTATCTTCCCTGCCATAATGGACTCTCTGCGCTGGAATCATAAGCCAAAATAAACCTTTCCTTGAGTTCCTTTTAGTCATGGCATTTTATGAGAGCAACAGAAAGAGTCACAAACACAAACACTTACATCAACTGCATATGCTTGTGTTTGTGCTACTTAATTACTTATATATAGATCATAGGAAGCCCATGTTTGATGATTTATGTAAGTAATTTAAGAAGCTGGGTATGTTTTCATTTCACATAATGAAAATCTCATTTTGACAAATTGCATTGATGCTTATGATTGTATGAACCAGATAATAGAAATTAAGATTTTTAAACTTGTATTTTCATGCAATACAACACTTCTGACAATTGTTTTATTTCTAAAATATTATAATAAAGACTTGAGAAAAACTAGTTTACATGAATCTAAGAAATCTAATGGGAAAAGACAGAAAATTTAAAGATTCACTTATACAGGTAAGCAAATATGCATATTAGAATTTTTAAAGGAAGAAAGTAATACCCAAGAATTTGATGGAATGTTTTGAGAGAATATAATAATTTTCACACACCAAACCCATAATTAAAACCTGGCAACTTCATTGCAAGTGCCAGGCATCCTCAACCTGGACTGTATTCAAATGTTCACAAACCAAATCCAAATATTTTGATGTCACTGATCTGGAATTGAGTCTAAATATTAGTAATGTTGGTTCACTATACTACTTACCTGCATTGGAAAATATTTTGTTGTAGATAAAACAACTTTACATTTGGATAAGACTTATGGCATTTATTTTAAAAATAATATCCTAGTTAACACACTGAGGCTTCACAAACCAGTTTAACATTTTAAAATGTTGTTTAATGATTTTGTTTTAATAACCCCCCTCCTCACTTTTTTTCTCCTTAGTATTAATCTCTGTGTGTTTTCACATAGTAGACATGTACTTTGTGTATAAACCTCTAAAGTGATTTATTAGAATAAAACTAGTTGGGCACATCCTTCGCCTCTATAGACATTTTAAATGAGGCTAAAAACATATATGTGATCATGAAACCAGGAAATATTTATTTATTTACTGATTGGTGGATATGGGATCTTTTAATAGGAGTTAGAATTGTTAAGAGTTTAAGTTACAGTGGATCCAATCCAAGACAAATTGAGACAAAATCAAGCTGGAGCACAGTGATTTTAGATGTTGATACATTCCCTAGCTGATGTGATGAAGGTTGTTGGAGTAGAGGGTCAGTTTACACTGAGTTCAGAAAAAGCCCAAACTTTTAGCTGCCCTTAACCCAAGTAGGAGAAACCACCTCAATAGACATGACCTAGGGAACAGCAAAGAAGACAGAGTGGTTGGGCTTTATTGAGCAAGAACAGGCGGGAGAAGAATACAGAAAGGTCAGAGAAGCAACCAGAAATCAAATACAGCAGTGTCTTCAGGGCTTATCAATGAGGTTTGTCTTCAGGGCAAGAAGAAGCCTATTAAGAGTTCTAGGCAGGGAAGACACAATCAGATTTATACTTTCAAAAGGCCACAGTAACTTGTGCAGAACAGGATTAAAAGGGAACCATTGAAGGGGGAATCTAGATAGGAAATTAATTTTATTATCCAAGCAGAAAAGAAAATAGAACATTAAATGAGATTTATGTATCCCATAACATGAGCAAATAATATCAAATATTGAAGTAAAAAGAGACACGACTCTGGGTACAGATGGTATGTTTGCAAATTTACAACACAGAAAAGTCTCAACACCATAACTCTTAGTTGGTTCATTACCCAATAAGCATCTTATAGCTGATAACCCACAAGCCAATGTTTTGGACTTTCAAAAGCATATCAATATTTAACTCTTAGACCCAGTCATTATGACAGGTTGATAGCAATATTTAGCAGCCTAGAGATGTTGTTGGGAGATACAGATGACTACCATAGAGAACCACATGGGGCTTTTAGGTAAGACAGTTCTAAGGATTGGCTTCTGCTTTAACAAGTTTACCCTTGCTGGAGTCTAAAAGAAACGAGAATCATGTTGCCTTTCAAAAGTATAAATCAGGTGCCACTGTCTTGCTGAAAATTCTTTTCTTTTGCATGCATAATTCTTTATTAAATTTCTCCTTTGATAATTTCATATGTGTACAAAGCACACATTTTACTATTCATTCCCTGCTCTCTCTTAGCTCCTTCTTATCATTGTTATCTTTACCTGCCCCCTACCTGTTCATTTTCTGAATTTATGCCTTTTAATTTTGTTTTGTGAGCCACTGATTTTAAGTAGGGCCATCGGCATGCCCATGGGTTTGAAATTATTGATTAAAGCCTCATGCTTACTGTTTAGTATACAACTGAAGGCAATAACTGTCCTTCCCCAGAATTCATCAGTTGTCCAAGTTCAAGAGGGAATGATAGGACTTCATGAGCCCCTCCCTAATTTGTGATTGGCTCTTGACAGGATCAATCATATGCAGGCTCAGTACAGTCAACAGCAGCTGCTATGAGATGTTTGCAATGGCTATGTTATGTCCAGAAGACAGTATTGAACAACTCTTCCCCATGGTCTACCACTTCTTTCTGTTCTCTATTCCACATTGTTTCCTAAGCCTTAGAGGGGTAGTATAAACGTATAAATATTATCCTTAGGTCTGAGCATTCAAATGTCATTTATTCTAAGCATCTTGAGCAGCCATGAGTCTCTGAATTTACCAGCATTCACAGCAAAGAGAAACTTCTCTGAGCCTGTTCAGGCACCAACATGTAAAAGGTCCCCAGAACCCCATCCCTCTGCCCAAACTTCTGCCCTAGATCCCAGCTCCAACAAGCAAAGGTTTCCTGGACTGAGCAATAGCTCAAGCTTTGCTGAGGCCCCCAGCTCCTGGATGGAAAGGTAAAGTGTCTCCAGAACCCAAGCATAATCCCAGAGTCTCTCAAAACCCTAGGTCCTGCCACTGACAGGTATCCTTGAACCCTGAGTTGCCAGCCTCAACTTCTGCCATGCTCTAGCTCCTGGAACAAACAGATAAACCATCTCTAGATGCTGAGCAGACAACTATCCAGGTGCTCTACTCCCAGGATTGACTGGTAAGCACTCCCTAGACCATCAGTACTTACGTATCTATCACATTTCCACACAACCAACTAATTCCAGATTCACAAGTCTGAGCAAAGAAATAAAAACAGCATGAATATCCAAGACAATTCTCCTCCAAAAATTACTAATCATTTAATAATGGACCCCAGTGAGAATGACCTAGAGGGACTCTGTGACAAAGAATCTAAAAGAATGATTAGAGCTATGTTAAAAACAACTCAAAAAAGAAAAGAAAAAAAAAGACAGGAATATTCTTCAAGAGAGTAAAACCAGAGGGGGATGAAATACAAAAGTCAATCCAACCCGTGAAAATAGAACTCAATAGAGAGTTGAAATTACTAAATAAAAAAATAAATAAACTAAGATGATGTTGGAAATGAAAAACTCAATAATCTAAAATCGTCAGTGCAGAGCCCCACTAATAAATGGAGCATTTGGAAAACAAAGTATCAGGACTGCAAGGTGAGGTAGAAGAGTTGGGCCAAAAAGTAAAGATCAATGTGAAATTTAGAAAAATCCAGGAATGGGACATGGGAGAGCCTTGAGACACCATGAAAAGGCCTGACGTTCATATTAAGAGCAGGCAAACTGCGCTTGCTGGTGCAGTGGTGGTACAGCTGTTATAGGCTCTCTAATCACTTTCTAATTGGATTGATGCCTAATACACAGAATTTTATACCTGGTAACACTGGACCAAAGCCAGTGGATGCTATTGTTATTTTGCTAAATATCCATGCCATCAAATTTACTTCTATATATGTATCTTCATATTTGTAGACCTGTGCTGTTTCAATCTTGGTAAGAGAAACAAACTTCTTTATGCAATAAGCAGCAATCAATGGAGAGATTCATGACTAGTCACATGATGAAGATCTGAGATTGAGTGCTTACCCCCTAAGGCCAAGGCTCAGGGACCACTGGAGAAGAGACAGACAGAATGTCAGAGACAGAGAATGGGAAGGAGTGTTATGAAATTCTATCTTCTGGGCATGATATGCTTACCACATTCGTGAACTCACAGAAGCCATGGTTAGCTCCACAAGACTCCCACAAGAGCAAGCCAGCCAAGATTCTGAGAGAGATTGATTAGATGAACTCCAGGCTCCATCTCTTACTGAAGAGCTATTGACAAAAAAAAAAAAAAAAAAAAAAAAAAAAAAAAAAAAAAAGATTGATGGGGGAGGGGGCACAGTGAAGTTTTATTTTTTGAGCATGTGGCTACTTTTAGGTATCTAATGCTCAAGTGAATGTCTTAACACCCATGCATATATGGGCAACTAACTATACTTAAGGGATCATATTTTTTTGAAGGCATGAAGGTAGGAAAAAGCATATATATGAAATTCACAGGGATAAGTAAAATCAATTTATTTTTAAAGATCAGCTTCTCTGACTAGAGATAAGAGTAGTATTTGTATGTATTGGTATTTGCTTTGCCCATGACCTTGGGCTATAATGCCCAAAGGTGGTGCTTCTTGCCATTGTATGTGACTTTTTTTTTCCAATATGAGCTCCAAGAGTCCAGTCAGAGAGAGAGAAGAAGGATGCTATGAGCAAAGGCATCAAGATCATGATGGGAAAACCTGCAGAGACAACCAAACCAAACTAGTATGTGACCCTTTAAAAGGAGGAGAAGGGTCACATGCCTCTTCTCCCTGCTCCTGCCTGCCAGGTGGATTCGCTCCCAGTCAAATCAGAGGATGACTTCAGCTGCCTGCTCCATTCTGTATTCGTGAGTGTATTTCCTCAAATTATATCTTAATAAATCCCTATAACCCATTAAATAGATTCATGTGGATTGATCATAATATTTGTATATGAGTGCAACATATTCAGACTACAGTGTGGTGTTATATCAATTTACCTACACGACAGTCATGAATATCCCCCCAGGGCTTATGACCCCTCCAGCCATTGTTTTACAGATCGCAGACTTAAAGTGCCAAGCTGAAATTTTCATAAGTCCAAATAAAAAATTAATTTATCTTAGGCACTTATGACAAATCATCGGACATAGTTGTATAAGACCAAAATGAGTCAGAAGCAGGGAGATGAGGACAGAAATAAAAGATATTTCCTTGAGTTTCATACTAATTAACTACATGACTGAACACCACAATTTGAAGTAAAGTCTAGAAAGAGAATAGTTTAAAAAAAGGTCAGAAGAGACATGCAGACTTCTACGTAGATGATGCTGTTTTTAAATATATTTAGAACCAAGGAGACTTATTCAGAGCTGGACATATAGAGTAGCATTTGCAAAGAGAGGCATCTGAGATGAGCCAGACAGAAACCACCCAGGTAATAATAACCATAAGGAAGGCTGAAGACTGATCTCTCAGTTACTCTAACACTCAAGGAAGAATGAGACACATGCAAAGCAGTCTGAAAGGAAGCAAGAATGGATGTGTGCAGAGGCCCAGGTGTGTTAGCTTGGAATTTAAGGATAAAAACATTTCAAGACAGTTACAGCAGTAAACGAGATCAAATACGTTTTGGTATGAACAAATATTCTGAATTCCCCATCCAAGAACAGAAATTGAGTAAGAATCAGTTGAGGATGTTTCAAAGGAACTGATGCTAAGTACATAAAGGACCCCTGAATTCTGTCAGGTAAAGTAGATAATCTGAGGACCTGGGTGGTCTTGAACATCTCCATCATCTGCTGGTCCAGTCACATGAGGACTGAAGGATTCTGGGAATTATCTGCATCTAAAAAAACAAAAAGAAGGGAAAAGAGACTGAGACAGAGAATAAAAAGAGGCTGTTAGCCACTCTGGATTCTAAATGATACATCACTTTGGCCAACTTTCCACTAAAAAGGAGGAATCAATATGGCAGGCAGGGTGAGGTATTTCTTCATTCTGATGTCCTGTATCTGAAGATAAGCTCAGTGGTGTCTAGAAAGTCTCTTCTACATAAATGTCTTTCAAGTTATTTCACTGTACCAAGTTAATCATATAAAAATATTGAGAGATTATTCTATTGATCATTTTAAGCACCCCAATTTAAGACATCTCATCTCTGCTTCCCATTCACCAGGTACAGACCTTAATGATGACATTTACATGCAATTTAAATGTTTCAATATTCTAATTATTTTACTAAATACTCTTGAATTTGATTGGCAAATGAAATGTTATATAATCCTTTTATCAGATATATTTTATTCAAACTGTCTCCTATATAACAAAAATCAATTTTATCATACACTGCCTTTCCATTATCATCTTATCTGCCACATTAGAATACTACCTTCAATTCTGCTTTCTTAATTCAGCCAAAAATATTGTCATTAGACAGTAACATAAAAATAGAGATTTATTTTTAGTGTTGACATTATGTGCTACTAACTCAATTTAAACGTTTATCATAGTATGGGAAATCTGATTAATCATAATAGAAACAGTATTACAGGATAGTCATACATATGAATTACAACTATTGTGACAGCATGCATGAGACTTGGGAATGGTCAAGACAGATGAGATTCCAACTGAAGAGGAGAGAGACATGGAACTCTAACCATAGCTAAAGAGTTATTGGTAACTGATAGCTGCTGAGAAAAGGGGAGTCAGTTTTTAAGGTTCTGGCCCTTGTAGGTTGACCATACTCTGGTGAGGACCACATGGCCAAGAATATATGGGCATCACAAAATAGACTTGATGGGTTAAAAAAATGGGGGGGGGCACAAATTGGGTGACCTACAATGGTGGATGATGAATTTGGGAGGAGTGGAGGAAGGAGTGAGTATTACCATAATACATTGCATGAAAGCCTCAAAGAACTAATTAAAAATGAGACAGAGCACAAAAGGAAGCAAATTTGGGTGTATAGGGAAGGGGTTGTGGATCTGGGGGGAGCTAATGGAGCTAGTGGAAGGGGGTGAATATAATGAAAATACATTGTATGAAATTCTCAAAGAACCAATAGAAAACTTTAAAAGAGGCATGAGAAAGATTCTCTGGGTTCATATTCATTTGAATTCAAATTTTTAATACAGTTGCTTGCAAATCTAGTATTCAGGATGTTGTCTCCCTGATAATTACCTTAACAACAAATTAGATTCACTTCAAACTCTGCGTCTGTGACTCAGAGGTGCACTCCACTAGCTACATAAGAGTGTCTACTTTAACATGAAACACATCATTCCTTTGAACTACAGCATTTGAAAAGACATCTTTCACAATATCACCACTACAACTGTGTGAATAGTTCTAAAAAGAACTGGTTAGGTGAGCAATGAGGCCATTGACCTGCTGAGATTGGCTTGAATAATTATAATAAACATGTACAAATTAGCTGCAGCTGGTGTAACAGCAGATCGTCCCTACCACACAATTTGTAAAATAATACCCATGAGTTCCAGGGACAACCTAAGCCTATGATATGTATTACAGGTCATGAATAAATTCCAGCTGAGCTTATTTACAACACCATGAACTTGAGCAGCATTACCTAGGAAGTGCAGAACGGGTTTATGCAAACTAGCTGGTGTATAAAGCATTCCTTTGTTCCCTACTCTAAATTAAATTTTAGTGTCTTGACTTAAATCAGGCTTGGTGATGAGATGATTAATCATACTCACCCAGATGTTCATATACTAAAGCACTCAGAGAAAGTAAAAAAAAAAAAAAAATGAACTTATATAAAGTTACTTTATTTGTAAAACTTAGTCCAAAAATGAGTTAATCTACTATATGGATTTCTCTACAACATAAATACATTAAATCATATATCAAGACCTATACATATTCCCATTTATATTTTTGGTTGTGAGCCTAGGTTTTAACGGCTGAGCCATCTCTCCAGCCCAAATGTTATATATATTTAGATTCATATACAAACAGGTACACATACATACATTTGTACATCATGCATGAGTATGTAGGCAAGTATGTTCAATTTTAAATATATATATATATATATATATATATATATATATATAGTGTGTGTGTGTGTGTGTGTGTGTGTGTGTGTGTGCATATGTGTGTTGCATTAGTTAATTTTGTGTCACATTTAGCCAAGTGCCTGAGAAAACAAGTTAAAGGCCAAAGATTTATTTTGGTTCATGGCTTTCCTCCATCATGGTGGGAAAAGCAGAGCAGAGTTGCTTGCTGGATGATAGAGAAGTGTATGATGGAGGCTTGTTCACATGGTGGTGGATAAAGAAGCAGAAAGCATGCTAGAATGAAGAATGTAACTATCATCATCGTAGGCCCTCCCCTACTGACTGACTATTGTCATCTAAGCCGGCCTCCTAGAGTTTACACTGCCTTCCAAAACAGTACCATACACAGAGGAACAGATGCTCAACACATGAGCCCACAGAGGCACTTTTGATTCAGACACCCATATAGCCATAAAGAAAAATAGACATAGATTTAAATAGTAAAGCAAAAATACGCTGGAATTAACTACCGCAAACACTGGGTTAGAAACTGTATCAGCCAGGGTTCTCTAGAGGAACAGAAACAATGTGTACAATTGAAACAGCAAAAGCAGAGCTGTCTCATATGTGAAAGACCCTGCAGAACCCTGCAGTCCGAAAGGTAAAAGATCTCCCTTCAGCAATGCCCTATTTTCATCCAGGCTGCTACCAAATGGAGCTTCACATATTGAGGTGGGTCTTCCCTTATCAGTTAAAGTAATCCAGACAATGCTTGAGGTAACATTCCCCTCTCAGCTGATTCTAATTTGTGGCAAGTCACTATTAAAACTAACCATTCCAGAGAACAAGTAACTGTGGTGTGCTAACTTTCACCTACAATTCCATGAAGTGACAGAATAAATGTAAAAGATAACAAAATAAACTATATAGAAAAATATAAAATATCATAGAAACAAAACTCAGACATATAATAAAAGGGGAAATGGGCTTTGATACTCAGATACAAGGGATGGAAGCTCCAGGGTATCAGAGAATTAAGGGTGAAATGCATTTAGATGAAGCCCTCCACACTTGTGATCTCCGAAGATTAGTCCAAATCATACAAGGCGTGGCAGAGGGACCATTCGGAAAAACAGACTGGCTGACCTCCCTCTCTCCTAGACTTGTGCTAAGCTGTAAGTAACAATGCCATTAACCTGGAGGTTAAGCAATTAGCATGGAAACAGAAGAGCAGAAGCTGGGAGGTGGTTCCCATTTCTGCTAAGTGGGAAACAACCACCTGAGAAGATGCGGCCGGAGCTAAGAGGACTACAGCAGCCACAGTTTACTACTGTTTCCGTCCTAGTATACATGGACTTGGTCTGTAAGCTAGAATCACCAATGTTTTAAAATATGCACAGCCAAGAATCATAACAGAAGAAGGAGAATAATGCAAGCAATCTACCAAACCAGATACAATGAAATATGCTTAAAAAGAAGAAAAAAAAAAAAAAAGAGGCCGCTGGCTGGGCTACAAGATGGGTCAGCAAGTTCAGATGCTGGCTACCAAGACTGACAATCTGAGTTCAATTCTCAGGATCAACATGGTGGAAGGAGAATTTCATCATGTAGTCCCCTCACTTCCACACATGTGCCTATTGCAAGGCACCTGTGTAACACACATACACACATGCATATACAGATAGATACACTCACACAAACACACATGAACAGATATTAACACATAGACACACAGCCATACACATACACACACATACACAGAGAGATGCACACATATTCATACACACACACAGAAATACACACACAGAATTTTTTAAAAAGAAAAGAATAAATTTAGTGTAAATGCATTCAAAATAGAACAAATGTCAATACTATTCAAATTAAGTTAATTACCACTCTCAAGCCTCACACAAAAACCAATGCAATAGAGATTGTGTGTAATAATGAACATGATAGAGAGCAAAGATCTCATGAAAATGTGTGACAATGCATCTGTGTAGGTGAGCAAAGATTATTTAAGTAGAATCCTGTAACTGATAAAGGACAAGCCAATTAGAAATTCTTTATGCAGCTGGCAGATGTTGTCACCAAAATGTACAATTAACGGAATAAAAATGCAAATCAAAGTCTGGAAGATGTCATTTGTGTTCATCACCTTATAAGAAGTCAGTGTATTCACACTTGATCAAGACAAGTTACAAATTAATTAGATAATAAAGCAAAATTAGACAAAATACTGATGTGGTATGTGCCCATAGCAGAGGAGCTGCACATGGCTTATAAGAGATAAAAAGGTGTTTCCTCTCACAGTCATCACAGAAAACAAACAAACAGACAAACAAAAAATAGAGCTTTAGTTATATATAAAGCTACAACTCTCAAAAGAGTCATTGTTAAAAGTTAAAAAAAAAAAGGTGTGAGGAGAAAACTCAAGATTTTGGCAATAACATATAATGAGAACTCTTCCTCATATCACTATATCTCAACATGGGGCCATTTATATGTATATAGATATAAATTTATTAATATTTTGTATTAGTAGACATTTGTGAACAGACATGGAAAAACTTAGAAAACAGCTTTTAAATGCATGCTTAGTTGGATTTGGGATTTTCCTTGGCCTATTTTCATTATCTCTGCAAAACTGATTCATAAATGTCCTGACATTGGCTTCTGTATCTTTATGTTGTTTATTGATGATACCAAGACTATAGGCTTAACTTATTGTGCTGGCTAGTTTTATGTCAACTTGACAAAAGCTAGAGTTATCTGAAAGGATGGAACCTCAATTGAGAAATTGCCTTCCTGAGATCCAGCTTTAGGTCATTTTCTTAATTAGTGATTGATGGCGGATGGCCCAGCCAATTGTGGGTGGTACCATCCCTAGGCTGGTGGTACTCGGTTCTATAAGAAATCAGGCTGAACAAGCTGTGGGGAGCAAGTCACTAAGTATCACTATGCCATGGTCTCTTCATCAGCTCCTGCCTCCAGATTCTGCCTTGCTTGAATTCCTGTCCTAATTTGCTTTGATGATGAACTATGATATGGCAGCATACCAAATAAACCCTTTCCTTCCCAAGTTGCTTTGGTTATAGTGTTTAATCACAGCAATAGTAACCCTAAAGCACTCAAAATATTAGAGAAAAAATGATCTCTCTCTCTCTCTCTCTCTCTCTCTCTCTCTCTCTCTCTCTCTCTCACACACACACACACACACACATACACACACACACATACACACACACACACACACACACACATGCACACACTGCTTTCATGCATATACTCATGCACACCTCCTCTACTACATACATCTGAAGACTAGGGCAACAGTTCAGTTGGTAATGTGCTTGCCACACAAGCATGAAGACTTGACTTCAGTCCCCAGCACCCAAGTTAAAAAAAAAAAAAGAAGGTGGTGGCATGTGCTTGTCATCATGGAGGTGGAGAGGAGGAGACAAGCTGATCCTGGGGCTTGCTACCCAGCCAGTCTAGCTTAACTGGCTAGACCCAAGTCTTGGTGAGAGAAACCTTGTGTTAAAAGATAAGATGTAGCATCCCTGGGAGATGACACCTGAAGCCAACCTCTGGCTTCCATGCATATCTGCACACACATATCACCCCCTCACACATAAATCTGCACACATACCCATTCCTAGACACTCAAAGCTGCTGATAAACACGTATACGACAACAAAGTACAACAGTGGGAATGAAAATATAAAATTGTTACCATTCTTACTTAAATAATTAAAGGAAATTCACTTTAAGATTTCATTGAGCCTTTGAAGAAATTTTGCTAAAAGGCAGAATGCCTGCCTTTCAAAGTTTCCATTCTCCATCTGCTACCCTGCTTTGAACACCTTTTCATTTATGTTATTATAAAAAAAATTGGATGTAAAACATTCCTTGTGAATAACAGTGTCTGTTTCAATTTGTTAGAGGAACTATAAAATAAACCCAAACATGTAGATAATTGACATTTAATGAGAGTTGCATGTTGGATTAAATAATAAATCACAAGGACTTTGAATCACAGCCTTTCATCAAGCAAGTATATAATAATCCCTTAACGCAGATTAATATTCTAGTCCTGAGTATTTGAAAAAGAACTGTTAGGCAAACATGCCACCATACAAATTATTCCTACTAAATAAAGGTAGAGTGCTATTGCTAGTTTTCTCACCTAGGAAGGCAGATAAAAACCTAACATTTCTTTTTATAGTTTGTGAATATAAAATGTTACAGTTGCCCTATACCAACTGAACCTTCTCCTCGAATCAGTTGTTTCTCCACTGGTGACCCTAAAAGGCAGACTCCTGTGAAAAGTCCCACTCTAATGGTCACTAAACTAAATGGGTCAATAAACAAGTCATGAATCTGGGAAAGGAACGAGTATGAAAAAGAGTGATTGATAGGGCTGAGAGGGAGGAAGAGAGGAGGAAGCAAGACAGTCACCAGAATGGACTGCACACGTGGATGAAATTGCTGAAGTACTAACTTTATTAGTACATTAAAAGTTTCAATCGTCTACTGAGACCAAATAAGGTACAATGCGTTTATTATGTGGCAGTCTTGTAAGGAAGATTTCCACCTTTAAACATATTTAATTTATTTCTAAAGCTTTTCACTTTAGTTCATTTAAAATGCTAATTTACATAGTGCCTTCGTTACTGCTCTATTGCTGTGAAGAGACATCATGACCAAGGTAACTCTTATAAAAGAAAGTGTTTAATGAGAGCTTGTTTACAGTTTTAGAGGATTACTACGTGAGTATCATGGCAAGAAGAAGACAGACAAGGCACAGGAACAATAGCTGAGGGCTGTAAATCCTGATCAGCAGGCAGCCAGCATAGACAGAGAGCATGACTGGGCCTAGGGTGGGCTTTTGAAACCTCCAAGCCCACCCGCAACAGCAACAACACACCTCCTCCAACAATACCGCACCTCCTAATTCTTCCCAAACAGTTACTCTAACTGGGGCCTAAGCACTCAAACATATGATTCTATGGGAGTCATTCTCCTTCAAACCACCATATCCCACTACCTGGTCCACATAGGCTTGCAACCATATCTCAGTGCAAATGCTTTAGTCCAACTTCAAAAGTCTTTATAGTCCTTTCATCTTAAGCACTGTTTAAAAGTCCAAAGTCTCTTTTGAGACTGAAGGAAATCTCTTAACTGCAACGTATGTAAAATGACAGAAAAAGCAGATCATATACAACATATAGCAGCATAGAATATACATTACCATTCCAAAAGGGAGGAAATGGCATAGTGAAAAAATACTAGACCTGCTGTGGGATGTTCTGTATGTCCTGTGGGAGCCCTTTTTGGGTTCTTTGTGGCGTTACCCAGCAGGTCCGCATAGAGGATGATTAGGACCATGGGCCTGAGTGCAGGTGTCTGAGATGGTCTGCACTTGGCTGTGCTGGGGGATGGTCTGTATGTCAAGTTGTTCTGATTGATCAATAAATAAAACCTGATCGGCTGTGGCTAGGCAGGAAGTATAGGCGGGACTAACAGAGAGGAGAAATAAAAGGACAGGAAGGCAGAAGGACTGACTGCCAGATGCTGCCATGACCAGCAGCATGTGAAGATGCCGGTAGGCCACCAGCTACGTGGCAAGGTATAGATTTATGGAAATGGACTAATTTAAGCTATAAGCACAGTTGGCAAGAAGCCTGCCACGGCCATACAGTTTGTAAGCAATATAAGTCTCTGTGTTTACTTGGTTGGGTCTGAGCGGCTGTGGGACTGGCGGGTGACAAAGATTTGTCCTGACTGTGGGCAAGGCAGAAAACTCTAGCAACATGGACCAGAGCAAGACCAAAGAATACAGCAGACCAAACTCTAAATCTTATAACTCCATGCCTGATGTCAAACAGCTTAGATGGCTCCACCCTTCCAGCTTTGACCGCAACACATTTCTTTCTCTTAAGCTGTTTCCTTGTCTGTTCGTCGGCTCTCTTTGGCTATGTGTGTCTGTATCCCATGGCTGTGGCATCTACAGTATCTTGGGGCCTTCAGTGCAACTCAGGTTTCACCTTCACGGCTTCAATCATGGCCTCTCCAGGCCTCCATGCTGGGACTCTTCCTGCCACAGGCTTGCCACCAGCAGTTTCCCTTAAATTAAGAGGAAGATTCCACAGCCCCTTTATTCTGGTATACTTCTTGACTATAAATCTAGGAGCATGCACCCAAAGCTGCCAAGTTCTTCTGCTTGCTAGAGCTAGAACCTGGCCCCCTCCTTGACTTGTTGATGGTTTCCTTTGCTGCTTAAACTTTTCTATAATTCCTTTTCACAAGTTGGAAGCTTAGATGTTACAGTGTTGCCCTAGGGGCACTACTCCCTTTACTTCTTTTTGAATTTAAATTTAAACTACTTTAAGCATCTCATTTCCTTGAGAATGGAAATTTGCTCTACCATTGCTTTCCCTGGTGTTCTTTTTCTCCTTAAACTGTACATTTTATATTTCTATTTTCCCTGCTTGCTTCTATTATTGCATATCTGCATAAGAGTGATCAATAATAGCCATGTGACACAATCAATACTAGGCTATCTTGAAATCTCCTCTGCCAATGACATTAACCCAAAACTCTTCAATTAAGCCTCAGGTAGACTTTTTTGTTTGTTTGTTTGTTTTTTCTTTTTTGACAAGCACATGAATCAGCTACATTCTTTGCCAAAATATCACAACAGTGTTCTCTAGGACACTCACTAATATTTATTACCTCTGAAACCTCTTGAGGCCAGGCTTATACAGTCCAAATTGCCCTTAGCACTACTGTCTTCAATGTTCCTACTAGGATGATCCATTAAGCCCCATTTAAGTTTTCAACCACTTTTCTAGTCCAAATTCCCAAAGTCCATATTACTCCAACAGACAACATGATCACGCCTGTCATTTCAATAACCCACTCCTGGTACCAGCTTCTGTCTTTGTTGCTATTCTATTGCTGTGAAAGGCACCATGACCAAGGCAACTCTTATAAAAATGAAGCATTTATTTGGGGGATTGTTTTCAGTTTTAGAAGGTTAGTCCATGATCAGCATGGCAGGAAACAAACAGGCATAGCACAACAAAGACTGAGAGCTTCCCCTCCTAATCTTCAGGTATCAGGCATGAAGAGAGAGCATGACTGGGTATACAGTGGGCTTTTGAAACCTCCAAGCCCAAGCCCCCACGGCACATATCCTCCCATAAGGCCACACCTCCTAATCCTTCCCAAACAGTTTCACCAAATGGGAGCAAAGCATTCAAACATATAACCCTGTATGATCATATTCATTCAAGCCACTGGAAGTGGACATACTTTTAAGATATATTTATTCCTCCCACCCCATAAGGAAATGAGCAAGCCAACAGTAGGGAGTATTGAACTAGCTGAACACATCTTAATTTTCCCCATTTATCAATAATTGCAGCTTAATGTCCTAAATGCATAATTTTCAGTCAAATTTGTCTTGAGAAATATTTGATGATGATTGAATAAACAAGCTACTTTCAGCCTGAAAGTCTACCAAACCTCTCGTTTATTGTATCTTTTTAGCTTTTTAAAGTTCAAATCACAAAAATTTAAGCCAGTGAAACAATTAAAAAAGTAACTACATATGAAGCTAACCAGGTGATACTACAAATCATGTGTTTTCAATTAGATGCCCAGAGTCTGCAAGTTAATTTAGTTAGGCCAGTGTATCCACATCATCAACAAAAATATTCATCATCATTATCACTTTTCAGCTGGCAGAAATTAGCAGCAGATGTTATGGAAGGTTTCCACGTTTATATTCGGAGATGTTCAACATCCCCCTGTGAATTCAAAATAGGAAAACACAATGAATCATGTTACCCTGTCATAGCAAACCATATTTTGCATCATAATAACCATTTGTCTAACTAAATTCATCTCAGCTTTGTTTCCCCCTCAAAGATAAGGGAGCCAGAGAACACTTTGGTGTCAATATAAGACATTGCTCAGACTTGAAAAGAGAAATTGTGTTTGTTTATAAAATGTTCTGTGGAGTCCAATAAAAAGAGGGCCTAAGATTCACATTAATTGGATGTTGCACCATCTTATCAGTATTTATTTATAGTTTATCATATTTTATTATAAGAGCCTTCCAAATTAATAACAATAATTTGTTTGGAAAAGGCAAAAATGATCGACCACCCCAAAGATCTCAGGCACCAAGGAAGAGCTTATAACTATATTTTAAGGCCATATACTTTGCTCACAGCAAGGCCAAACAGAGTTCACCTTATGGGCATGTTGTTTTCTATCATCAATTTAGAAAAGTAATTACTGCATGGGTTTTTTTTTTTTGTGTGTGTAAGAAGATGGGATAGGGTCAATGCCATTTTCAACTCAGTTTACTGTTGAAATAAAATCATTTTCTAAATAATGTCAGTTGCATCAGCATTGGTAAACACTGGAAAAAATACATTTAATTATAAGCCTAAAACACATCGGAAACAGTGGATGCATTAAACCGGGTATATAAATTTCTAGTGATGTATGCAAATGGATTATGTATTTTAGAGGGTTAGTTCTAGAACAGCTTCCCAGAGTCATTCCTTAAGGAACAATATCACCAAGACCTTCTTTTTTTAAATCACTGTGACAGCATCCTTCTCTGCTATAATGGCCACTGAAAAGTCAATGTGATACTTGCTATTTTTTGAGTGATTAAGATAAGTTACATAACTGGTATAGCATGTGGTCCCATGGGCAAAATAGCCACCATCTTCAGCAAGGCATCTTCAGGAAGGCATCTGTGCCTGCATGCAAGAATCCATCGCAAGCAGGCTTGCTGGCAATCCTTCTTAGGAGGAGGATTGAAGGTGGTCACTAGATTCTATGCCAGGAGTCCAGCTATACTTCCTAGCCATTTGTATGCACTGGTCATAATTGGACGTGGTTTCAGGAGATGCTAAAGGATATAGACTATGGATTGCTGATGGAAGACAGGTTCCATCTATGCAGTGGAAGAGAATCAATTGTCCATATGTAGTGACATGCACTGTAGCTGCATTGATGTCACACATGTTCCTACAGTAACCTCCACCCCCACTCTGTCAGTAAGTCAAATAGACTTAGTGGTATCCCAGGATGGACTCTGATAGAGTCCAATTTTGTCAGGCTTGGTGGCAAGTGCCTTTACCACTGAATCGTCAATGCTAGCTCCACTTTCTCTGCTTTCATTACATCATTTTCACTCATCAACTGACTCCTAAGGTGTCACCCTATAATAATATACTGTCTATCTTCATCTCTGGTGTTTGAAGTAAGTCTCAGCATTGATGATTGAAACCAATGTAACCTTTGTAAGCAGGCACTCCAAAGGGGTTCCTAAATGAGTCTGTCTATAGTGCCTGGCCACACTCAGGTGGTTGTGGGTGGGACTTGATGTGCTGTTAATTCTCTGTAGTTGAAGCTGGGGATGAGAGAGATGCAGACTAAAGTGATCCTTAAGGAAGTAGTAGTTGCACTCAAACATTATGGACCACCTTGTCATAATTTTCACATTACATGTCATTCTCAGTTCTTTATCTTATCCTAATTAAACCGAAGTGCCATTTGACATTCTTGACCACTTGCCATTCATGGTTAGAAACTGTCCTTCAGTCTCATACTTTGAAGGCACTTGTGATTTTTTTTAACATTTATTTATTCATTTATTTATTTTGTTTTTTTGTTTTTTGGCAGTTTCATATGTGTATAATTTTCGTCCTTTTTGCCCCGTCTCACACTCCCTACTTACCCCAGTAAGATTCTTTTACTCAACAAGTACCCTGCTCCCTTCACACCTTTTGTGAGTGTGACTACCTACCATGAGTAGGGCGGTCTGCAGATGTGGGAGCAGGAGCCATTTACAGGAAGAAAACCTCAACATGCACTTTTGAAATTTTGTTGGTTGCATTGAGTTTGAGCAACCCCCAACTATAAGAAAACTCAGACCAGCTCAGGGAGCAGATTTTCTCTCTGTTTCTTTTCCATCATTACTCATACATTTACACACACAGAGACATAGACACACACACACACACACACACACACACACACACACACACACATACACATACACACACAGTTATTCATACATACATATATATATCTCTAAGATGCTGTTTATGTTCTAATATATATTCATATATTAAATATACTATATGAATATATATAAATGTGGGCTTTCTTAGATACAATCTATCAGTACTGGATCAATTCCTATATTATAGTAAAGTCACTACAACCACTTCACTGTCTTTAACTGTACATTATGTAATATAGATAGGTACATTTCTCATATTTCTCTGTCTTTGTTGAAATTTAAAACAAATGCATGAATCCAAAACAAGAAAAATATAATTATACAAGGCACACAGATATAAATGTACATATACATATACATATAATTCCATGTTCCACCTCCTGAGTATTGGTTTATATAACAGGGAATCTTTTATTCATCCCTGATCTCTTAACCTTGTAGTATAAAACAATAACCAAGTGGCTACTTAACAATTGGTATTAATGAAAACTGATAACTCTAGTACTTGGGGTAAAATAACTCCCATTGTAAACAACTGTCAAGTTAACTTCAATCAATAACGGTGCTGCAATCCTACAAAAATGGTTATGATGCTATTCGCTATCAAGTTTCACTCAATAAAATTTTATTATAGAAAATTGCTATAATACAAAAATTTAAATCAACATTACAGCGGATTACTTCATTTCATTTATGTTAGCACTAAAATGTCCAATAGGATTACGGAATAAAATTTCTATAGCTGAATCTCAAGCTATTTATGACACACACACCTCACCTCTTGTAACCTCTAACTTTATTCCACATAACTCCAGTGTTCACAGCTACACAACAGAAGAGCCATTCCTACACGGCTGCCCTTTTGACTGTGGACTAAGTCACATTCCTCATGCACCGAGAAATCAGTTCAGCTAAGAGTAACATAAACTTGTCAATGGTAACATTAAAGAAGGCTCATCTTCTTAGAAGAATGATAGAGACTTGGGGAAGGAACTGTGCCTTAACTGACCCTGCTTCTGTCTGTCTCAACTCTCTCTAGCCCTTACTTAGGATATTGGACATTGTACTTCTGACTATTGCCCTGTCATTTAAAGATGTTTGCAAAGTCATCAGCATTCAAATACATGGTCTATGTAGGATGAGGAGGAAAAACAACAAAAGGAGAGGCGAGGGACTTTCCTTCACAAGAGCCTTTAGATGTACCAGGGTCTTTGACTACCTAACATATACATAAAATGTGACAACTCACTCCTTTTAGTGCATGGCTACTAAGCTGCCTTGTGTGGACCGTGCACTACACTCTGAGTGATGTATCATATACTATAGCTTTAAAAAGCATAACTAATATTTTCCACATTCTGAGACAAAGTTGGCTCTTATTTACATGAGGAATATACATTTTTTATGTTGGTTCTGTCCACTTCTGTACAATTAGTCAGAACTGATTTTGTTTTTACTTGAGCATTCATCCTAAACTGAATCATGAAATGGACAAACAAAATTAATGAGCCACATGGGCCCTAAGATGTTACTACAGAACGTACAATTTATTTGGAGACATAAATGTGATTAGAAGGATTCATGGATGACAAAGTGAAACACTGAACCTCCTCAGAGACTTTGTACAAAATCAAGACTTTCAACACTTCTGAAGGACAATGATTAAAATATGTGTGCATAGGTACAGAGAACTGGGAGAGGGCTTGTAGAGCCACTGACATTCTGTAAATAAGGCATTTCTCTGTCTGCCATCTCACAGTGGAGGTATAGCTGAAGCACACTTTTCCACAGTAGTAAGATAGAACTTTTATCCTTCAATATTTGTACCTTTATCAATTCTCCCAAAAGCAGGGTCTCTAACATCATAAAATATAATTCTTAGAGAAAATCTTGCAGCATTAAATATATAGGTTAGAAGGATAAGAAGGAAGGAAGGAAGGAAGGAAGGAAGGAAGGAAGGAAGGAAGGAAGGAAGGAAGGAAGGAAGGAAGGAAGAAGGAACAGAGTGAGGGAGGGTGGGTGGGGAGAGAGGAAGGGAGGGTGGGGAGAGAGGGAGGAGGGGAGGCAGGGAGGGAGAGAGAGCAGGGAAGGAGTAAGGAGAAGCATCAGAAGTCTCTGTGCACTGGCCAGTCTCAGTTTCACAACATTTCGAGGGAGGGGGGGCGGGGACCTTTGCCCTCACAGCCTTTCTTTCTTATCCTGTCCCAGCAGTGCAGAAATGTATGTGAATACAGCTGAACTATGCTGCATGGAGGTTTAGGAAAGATGCTCATTCTGGGAGAATAGCAGGCACTTGGGAACAGAACCCCAGTATCATAAAGAGTGTCTAGTTGTGGTACAGTGTGAACTGTGTTTGAACTCACCTCAGCACAGCTTCAGTGAGCACCATTTCTAGGCCTTTAGGGACTAGGAAAGACTATGCTTAATCTACAGTCTGACATTTATAGGAACCCTCACCATTGCACTCTATAACCCAGTTGCCAGAAACAAACACCAGAAAAAGAAAGTATCTTCTCTCTCTGGGACTATGTTATGTTCAGAGATCTGCAGGCAAATAGGCACAAAAGACTAGATAGTGAGATCTGGAATGTAAAGCACAGCATAAAAGCAGTATGCAACAGAAATAAAGCAATAAATATAAATAAGACAACGAGTACATGTGAATCACATATTTATTCCACTGCTGTTAAACAGTAGCATGAATAGTCTAAAACTATGTGTAGCAAAACAAACAAAAAATGGTTTTAATAGCACATGTAAGGACTAGAATTAGGAAAAATGTGTATGTTTCTTTTATAAAATTTACTTTTATCTATGTGGGGGATTCTAAATGTGTTACCTGTGTGCAGTTACCCAAAGATCAGAGAAGTCAATGCATCACCAAGAGCTGGAGTGATAGGGAGTTGTATACTAACCAGTGTGGGTACAGGGAACAGAACTCTGGTCCTAGGGAGGATCACAAAGTGCTTTTAAAGATTGAGTCATCTCACCAGTCACGAGAGTCTTTCATGTAGAAAACAGAAGCACATATACATAGTATAGAATAGAAGTTACACTTGGGAGTGTGATGTGTCAAAAGGAAAGGAAGGAAGGAAGGAAGGAAGGAAGGAAGGAAGGAAGGAAGGAAGGAAGGAAGGAAGGAAGGAAGGAAGGAAAAGAAAGAAAGAAAATTCCTTGAGCTGAGTGTTCACTACATATATATGCTGATTTTACTATAAGCATATATAGTTGTGTTTGTGATAATTTATTGACCCATGATATATATATCCCTTTATAGTATATTATTTCTAAATAAGAACACTTTATAATCTTAAACATTTAAGAATATGACCTTGGGTACAGATAAATAATGAGAAAGGTATTAGTCACACACAGAGAGGGTAAGAACTTGTTTGGCTGGTGGAGGAACTCAAGATAATCTTCCTGGGAGCTTCCTCCCCAAAATCATGTCCTCTCAGGCAAGCCTCATAGCTCAGTTATTTCTTTTAGACGTGAAAAGCCTCAATTATTTTGTAAGTTTCTTATTTGGGTGTGAAAACAGACTAAAAAGAAAACAATATTTTCAGAACGAATATATCTTACTGGTAAAAAGCAACATTATATCAAATATGCAGTCCTAAAACTAAAGGTTAAAATATATATTAAACAGAAAATAAATGTTTGCTTTACTGATGTCTAGAGATACAAAGATAAGTACTCTGAGTATAGTGGGTAAACATGTTAAACCATAAAAAGATAACTTTTGGAGTTTTTCTTGTAGATAAGTATGAACAGTTAACATGAATTCTAAGTTCTGTCAGTGGTTTAAACAATCTTTCTGTTTTTACATATAAAGTAAGAGGATACAAAGAGAAAGGAAACAAATAATTAACCTCTCTGATACTCACAACTACATCATTTTCTACACACACACACACACACACACACACACACATCTTTTCACTGAATCTGGTTGTGAAATAGTTGGAAATGACTGCATGTGAGGGATCCACACGGAAGTGGCTGTGATGTCACTGCTGAGGTGACAAAGCTGTGCCACAGGCACCCTCACTCACCTGTGTGGCTTTAAACGATGAATCTGATGAATCTAGATAAGTTAGAAGTCACTAGGCAAAGCAGAAGAAATGGAGTTTAGTTTCAACAATCATTCAACCCTTGGTTTCTCTAAGCAGCACAATTAGCAGGCTTTTATTTTCAGCCCTAAATAAACATACACAAACGTTCTGGAAGGAGATTTGGGGAGTTTTGTAACTTTGCATCATGTAGGCCACTCACTCCACCAAAATAGAAACCTGAGAATCTGAGAGTGATCCCTTTGCTTATGCCAGTTTTGAGCCAAACAACATTTCAACCTTATGTCTTAGCTGCTTAGCAAAAGTTTCTTCTAATCACTTGGTAAAAAAATGCTGTAAGTATGGTAAGCCTGTAATACTATATTAAGTCATTTTGCTTACGTATTAGGAGGCTTTTGTCACAAACACTTTTAATATTCTTTGTTTTATCTTTCACTCCGTTGTGGAATATTAGTTTTAAATGTGTTACTTTTTTTTGCTGTGGAATATTTGTTTAATGATGCAAAGATGTGCTGCATTACTTTATGTTGCATTTGTTTACCTCTGTAAGCTGTGTTAGTTTGCCTGCCTAAAACACCTGATTGGTCTAATATAAAGCTGAATGGCCAATAGCTGGGCAGGAGAAAGGAAGGTGGGGTTGACAGGCAGAGAGAGCAAGAGGAGGAGGAGTGGGGGGGGGGCAATGTCAGGGCCAGCCACTCAGCCACACAGCCAGCCACAGAGTAAGAAGGAAAGAAAGACATGTAGAATAAAGAAAGGTAAAAAGTCCAGAGGCAAAAATGTAGTCAAAGAGAACAGGATAATTTAAGTTAGAAAAGTTGGCTAACAACAAGCAAAACTAAGGCCAGGCATTTGTAAGAATAAGTCACCATGTATTTATTTGAAAGCTGGGTAATAGGCCCCCAAAGACCAAAAAAGAAGAAGAAAAAAAATTACACCACCCTGGTTGTTTTTTTGGGGGAAATTTCTCAATAAACGTATACATTAATGATATAAGCAAATTAATCTACTTCTGAATTCTGTATTTTCAGATATAGCATCATGTTTTAAAAACAGTTTCATCTAAAGTCATATACAAAATATCAAACTGTGAACTATTAGTCTAAGAACTTTTTATTTTGTTGATTACACCAGTGATGTGTGTGGAAGTTATTTTTCAAGAATGGGTAAGCACTGAGTTTTTATTTTCCTTTGGGGTAGTCTATTATTGTAATCTCTCTCTTTTTTTAAATCTCCCACCCATTTATGCATCCGTGTTTATATTTGGGTCCATTTATTGACTTTTAGTACCATGTCATTGATCTAAGTGGTATAATTTCACCTATTTGTTTGCCATTAGTTTGAGATATTTCAGTATCTTCCTTGGTATCACAACCCATACTTTTTAGCATTTTAACAAAATCCATTCCAAACTTAATATAAAACAAGGTTAAAGACATTATTCCTTACCATTAAACTTAGAAGTGCACCATCACTTGTAGACACAGGTCACAAAGAGAAATTATAATGTGATTCCCACTTACAATAACAAAATATAAACTGTTGTTTAATGTTGGGTACAAATTGCAGTGTACCGGGCATTTGTTGAAAAGTATCTCTAGATTGTTAGTCAGAAAATGGATAGATTTGTTCTTTTTTTATGTACTTCTGTTTTCTTGATTATTTGCAAAATATTTAAATATCTAATCCTTTTGATTTTAAAGGCATTTCTGCTCTTCCAGAATCCCCCTTCTCTCAATGAAAAATAAGGACTCTAGGGGCTAAGGAGATGGCTCAATGGTTAAGGGCACTTGCTGCTCTTTTAGAAGAGTGAGTTCCCAGCACTCACATGGTGGCTCACAACCATCTGTACCTCTAGTTCCAGGAGATCTGGCACATTCTTCTGAGCTCCAGGGTTATTTGAAAGATATTATTTTGTACCATCTGCCATAAAATGACTTGTTAACCACATAGCTTTTAGTTTCTCACACTGGTCTGGGCACCCCATGACTTTCCCTGTCTGCATGAGCTCCAGCATCTTTTGCTTTGTTCTTTTCTTCTCTGAGAGTTTCCAGATCTTATAAGCAGTTTTCTCCCTTTTCATACTTAAATAATATTACTGGTATGTATTATCATCATATATTATGTTACACTGGATTGTTTTCCTACACATGATTAGAAATCTCTCCCTCCTGCATGCTGTGTGCTCTGGACAGAATGCTCTGTGTCTACATTTGTATCCCCCATGAATACACTCAATTGGGAGTGAGGGAACAAAGTGTGTTGAATGAATTAATAATTGAATGGGGATCAGCTCAGTACAACACACTGGTAACTTAATCTCAGCTCGACATCTTAGAATACAGCAAAGAGAAGTATTCTATAGTTCCCAAAATGACATCGAATAAAGAATGTGAAGTTTACATTTTTATTTGGCACCACCAGAGCATCAAACTTGTATTTATCGCTGCTATTGTTTTTAGTTTCTTGTAATCTTAGAATACAAAAAGAAAGTAACCCAGGAGGGAAAAGCTGATGAGAATTTGAAAATTACTCAAATACAGTTAGCTTCTAATGACTGACCTTCCCTCCACTTGTGAAAAGAAAAGGCACAAATTCACAACTTGAGTGTCCATTTCATGTAAGTTAATTTAAACAAAGTATTATTTTCAGGATTAAAATTTCAAGACAGACAAAAAAGACAAGTCAACCTCAGAAGAATGTGACTCATAATCAGCTTGTCTTGCTCTACTGATGTTATTACTCTTACTTTTGCTATATAATACTAGCAAAGTTAAATTCATCTAATTATATTTTAATTTTACCTTTTATAGCACAAAAACTATTAAATATTATTTATTCATAGCATATTTGACTAGCCAAAATAAGTATCCTATTTACCATTTTATTATACTATATTACACATTCTATTATACATTGTTTTCACATAGTATTTCATTTATTTATTTAAGGCTATGAACACTACATACTAATATTCACTACTACTCTGGAAATTGAATGCATCTTGGGGATTTCAGACATAAGCACACTTGTACCAGACCTTCAGCAAGTCTGATAAATGGACCTGTGGGGTTTTGTTTTTTCTTATTTTTTTTCTTTTCTCAAATCAGCTGGGACAAGCCAGGTGACAAATGATTTCCATTAGCTTCAGTAGAATGGAAACAAAACAGATCAATACGAATGATTTGCAGCAACTTAAGATCATAAATTTCCATCCACCCTCATACATCATTTTAATATAGAATCTTTTTCTTTTCATAGCAAAGGGAAAAAAGTCATTAGGGAATTGCAAATTGTGGTTACAGAACACTGTCCCTGATTTAAGGTGAGATCATTTTAATGCACTATTAATTTTAATCCAATGGTACACAACAATATTATTTTAAAATATGGCAAACACTAAAAATGTTAATGAGCCATGTTCTAGAAAATTAATTTAACCTGAAAATAAGTTGTGTAAAAACATCATAAACTGCCTATGTCTACACAGTGAGGGTTTTGTTTCTATTTTAGTTTAAGACTATTGTTGTTTGTGGGAAATTGTTTTTGTAATTATTTTCTTCAGTATTTTTTATTATAATAAAAATTTGTCTGAGAAAAGTACTTTCATTCCATTGTTTCAACAGTTGTGCATCCTGGGTCGTGTTCCAATAATAGAAAACTATAGAAGAGAAGAAAAGGATGGAGGAGAGAAAAGAAGTATAAAACAAATCACACAACAGAAAAGTCAATCAGAATTATGCTTGAATTATCCCATACTTTCTGATGAGATTGTGAGGGAACCTGCAGAGAGTCACAGAACTACACCGAATGATTGCCAAGGGAGCTTTGGCAGCTAATAGAATTATTTATCTATAGGACTTCCAGACCCATAAAGATCTGAACATAAAACTGTCAGTCATGCCCCATATACCAAGAGCATCACTGTGCATGATGCTCAGCTGTACCCAGAGAGAATGATGGAGCCTCTTGGTGCACTCACAGGACTTCCCCAGCTGCTTTTAAACAAAGATACCTTTTGAAGTCAGCATGGTAAAGGTAGTTCAAACCCAACACTACTCCCTTAGAGAGCACTAGAGGAAGGTAGCTGGGAAGCTCTCGGGTCTGTTCATATGAACAATATTGCTCCAAAGAACAAGGCCAAAGGCGCTGACCCCACCTTCTACAGAAACCTAATGTACCACCCAACCCCAGAACCTAGGTTCATCCAAGAAAAGCCTCAACTAAGGAATTTCCTTGATCAGACTGGCCTGTGGGCATGCTTGTGGAGAATTTTCTGGATTGCTCATTGGTGGGGGGTGCTCCAGTTCACTGAATATGGTACTGTGCCTAGGTCAGTAGTTCAGAGCTATACAGGAACGCTAACTGAGCATGAGCCAAGGAGACAGCTAGAGAGTGATCCAGGGAGTGTTTCTCCATGGTTGCTGCTTCAACTTCTTGTTTAATTTTCTTCCCCAACTTCCCTTAATAGTGGGCAATGATATAGAAGTATAGGTGAAACATACTCTTACATCTTCTAAGCTGTTTTTGGGCAAAGTGTTTGATCATAGCAACAGAAAATAAACAGAGAGCCACAGCTAGTTAAAATGCTGAGAACAAGTGACTGTAGGATGCCCAGCCCTAATTCATGCATCTACAACATAGCCACTACATCGAAGGACCAGGGAAAATGTCAGAACAGGGGGCATAAAGACTGTAAGAGTCTACAAATTCCCTGATGGCATTTTTTTTAACCTCTGTGTAATATTCCATTGTGTAAATGTACAACATTTTCTTTATGCATTCTTCAGGTGAGGGGCATCTAGGTTGTTTCCAGGTTCTGGCTATTATGAATAGTGCTGCTATGAATATAGTCGAACAAATGTCCTTGTGTTGTGGTTGAGCATCTTTTGGGTATATACCCAAGAGTGGTATTGCTGAGTCTTGAGGTAGGTTGATTCCAATTTTCTGAGATACTGCCATACTGATTTCCAGAGTAGCTGTACAAGATTGCACTCCCACCAGCAGTGGAAGAGTGTTTCCCTTGCCCCACATCCTCTCCAGCATAAGCTGTCCTCAGTGTTTTTGATCTTAGCCATTCTGGCAGGTGTTAGGATGGTATTTCAGAGTCATTTTGATTTGCATTTCCCTGATGGCTAAGGATGTTGAACCCTTCCTTAAATGTCTTTCAGCCATTTGAGATTCTTCTGTTGAGAATTCTCTGTTTAGATCTGTACCCCCTTTTTTAATTGGATTATTTGATGTTTTGATGTCTAGTTTCTAGAGGTTTTTATATATTTTGGAGATCAGCCCTCTCTCAGATGTAGAGTTGGTAAAAATCTTTTCCCATTCTGTAGGCTGCTGTTTTGTCTTATTGATAGTGTCCTTTTCCTTACAGAAGCTTCTCAGTTTCAGGAGGTTCCATTTATTAATTGTTGCTCTCAATGTCTGTGCTATGGGTGTGATATTTAGTAAGTGGCCTCCTGTGCCAATGTGTGCAAAGCTATTTCCCCTTTCTCTTCTATCAGGTTCAGTATAACTGGATTTATGTTGAGGTCTTTGATCCATTTGGACTTGAATTTGTGCATGGCAATAGATATGGATCTATTCGCATTCTTCTACATGTAGATATCCAGTTATGCCAGCACCATTTGTTGAAGATGCTCTGTTTTTTCCATTGTACAGTTTTGACTTCTTTGTAAAAAAACATTTTAAAAATGGATAGAAGTAGAAAAATCATCCTGAATGAGGTAACTCAGACCCAGAAAGACAAACACTGTGTGTGTACTCACACATAAGTGAATATTAGACACAAAGCAAAGGATAAGCAGGCTACAATCCACAACCCCAGAGAATCTAGGTAAATGGGGAGACCCTAAGTAGGACATGCACAGATTGCCCCAGGAAGGGGAAAGGGGTAAGATCTCCTGGGTAAACTGGGAAGGGGGAATAGAGAGGAGGAAATGAGGAGTAGGAACACGAGGGCTTGAGATGGCCTATTTCAGGGAGGGACAGAGAGGGAGAATAATGAAAGAGATATTTAGACAGAATGAGCCACTATGGGGTTAGGGAGGAATATGGTGCTAGGGAAATCCCCAGGAACCCACAAGGATGTTCCCAGCTAAGACTCAAACAGTGGTAGAGAAGGCGCTCGAATTAGCTTTCCCCTGTACTCAGATCAGTGACTACGCTAATTGTCATCATAAAACTTACATCCAACAACTGATGGAAGCAGATGCAGAGACCCACACTTGGCCAAAGTCCTGCAGTTCAGTTGAAGAGAGGGAGGAGGGACTGTAATAGCAAGGGGGGAGGGGACAAGATCATGATGGGAAAATCCACAGAGACATCTGACCCAATCTAGTGGGAGCCCAAGGGCTCTGGACTGACAGCTGGGAAGCCTACATTGGACCTCACTAGGCCCCTTGAATGAGGGTGACAGTTGTGAGGCTTGATCTGTTTGGGAGTCACCTGGCAATTGGACCAGGACTCATCCCAAGCACATGAACTGAATTTTATAGAGCCCATTCCCTATGGTGTCATGCCTTACTCAACCTTGATGCAGAGGGGAGGGGCTTGGGCCTGCCCCAACTTAGTATGCCAGCCCATGTTGACTACCCAAGGGAGGCCTTACCCCCTGGAAGTGTAGGTGGGGTAGCAGGAGATGGGGAGGCAGGAGAAGGGGAGGAAGGAGTAACTGTGAGCAGTATGTAAAATGAAAAAAAAAATTTAAATAAGCAAGTAAACCTAAAAAAAAACAAAAAAACAAAAAACTGTAAGAGTCATAGGACCAGGATGTCTGGTGTGAGGTAATTTCCTCTGTATGACAGGGAAAGTGCCCTTGTGAAAGCACAATTTGATTGCCAAAACAACAGCTGAAAAATGACAACACCAATCGACACTCCAGAATGAATGGGGAAATTCTCACAAGTCCCCACTCACAGTTGAAGAGCTTTGGGTAGGTACTTAATGGCTGTTGAGAAAAGACGAATGAGCGTTCTCTATGGACAAGCCTCGTCCTACATCAAAATATAATAGACTTTAAATCTTTGTCACATTTATTTAATTTTTCATGAAAATCCACAATGAGCCAGGATTCCTTTCAGGAATACAACATGGCAAAATTTGGTATAGATTTGGTGCCTCAAGATGAAGTCATCTTTCTAGTGTGACATGGCGCTGTTGGAAGGGAAGGTTAGCTGTTGGAATTTAATCAGTATTCCTAGAAGGATTTCCCCTACAAGCGGATAGCTGATTTAAGGCAACAGACATACTGCAAAGAAAGAAGTTGGATAATACACTATTTTTAAGATGCTACGGTATCTTTACCTTTTGAAAAACAGGGTACAGTAAGGCAGAAGGGATGTATCAGCAGTTGAGAGTATGGTCTGCTCTTCTAGAGGACACCAGTTTGGGTCCTATAACCCACATGGGGTTCACATAGTTTCAAGGGATCCAATGTCATCTTCTGGCCTCTGAGGGCACAGGGTACACACACACACACACACACACACACACACACGCACGCACGCACGCACGCACGCACACATGCGTGCACGCATATATATATGTATACATATATGTGTGTATACATATATATTACATATGTATTATATAATTTTCCCTGAAACTCATTCATATATAATCTTAAAAAATGAGAAATAGGACCCAAATTACGAATTTACAATAAAATATAAAAGAGCAATCTAAATGATCTGTATATTAGCCTTGAATTTAGGATGCAAACATGTTTTATTATGATTTTTATTGATGCTTGAGACTTGCATACAAGAATTCAATGAAATATGCTATCAACCCACATTTCCTTTCTCCAAATTCTCACATACAATGTGTCTCCTCTCCACTTCATGTCTTCTTTTTCTCCTCCTTCTTCTACCCTCTCCTCTTCTTCCTCCTCCTCTTCCTCGTTCTCTTCCTCTTCCTATTGGATAATGCATTAAGTCCAAACAGAAGATGCATGCAACACCATCCACTACTGCAAGGGAAAGCCACCACTGGGAACATCCTCAAAAAATAGTCCTCTTCCCTTCCCTAGCAGCTTTCAACTAGTATTAGATCCTTGGTAAGGGGTGGGGCCTGGAGAGGACCCCACCTCTCTTATGCTGGAATTTCAGCTGGCTTCCTCTTGGGCACTCATGTGTGGTAACCACAGCTGCTGGGAGAGGGGAAAGTCATTAATGAGGAAATACACTAAGTGAGGATTTGCTCATAAAAGAGTTTTTTAATAAGCAAAGGATTAACATTAATATTTGACTATCATAAGAAATACAAAACACATACATAGAAAATTGTGTATTTTCTATGTTTTTATTGAAAATAGGCTTTTTTATGCGTACAATCTGATTATGGTTTCTCCTCCCCTAACTGCTCCTAGATCCTCCTAAACCCTCCTCCCACCAAAACCCACACCCTTTCTTTCTTTAGAAAGCAATTGTCTAAACAGTAATGGCAAAACATAATAAGGCAAAAGGTAAAGAAGCAAAGTAAAACAGCACAAAATGAACAAACAGAAAAAGGAAAAGTGCCAAAGCAAAAGCACAAGAAACACATTTAAATGCAGAGACACACACAGCAATCTCACAAAGTCACAAAATCATGAACTAAAATATATACCCAAAAGTTTCATTAGGTAAAAATTTAAAATAAAAAAATTAAATTAAGTAAATAAAATTCTACCCTGACAAAGCATTATGTGACACAATGAATCTCCAAGTTTGAGTTTGTTTTGTGTTTTCCAACTACAGCTGAGTATGTGGCCTGCCCTAAAAAGTGGTTTTTATACCCAGTGAGACTGTTGGAGAAAACTAACATTCTTATATGAGTGGTTATCAATTGGAGATAACTTTTGGTTTGGGCTTGGAGGCTTGTATCCACTTTCTCTCTCAGAGCTGGGACCCCGTGTGGCCCTGACCCATATAGGTCCCGTGCATGCTGCCACAGGTCTATGCCAGCTCATACATTGTACTTCCAACCTGCTGTGTCTAAAAGGCCTTGCTTCCTTGGTGTCCTCCACTCCCTCTGGATCTTATAATCTTTCTGCCTCCTCTTTTGCAGGAGTTCCCTGATTCCTGACAAGAGGAATTTGATGGAGACATTCCATTTGTGGCAGAGTGTTCAGATGTCTCTCACTCTATAAACATTGTCCTGTGGTGGATCTCTGTATTTGTTGCTGTGTACTTCAGGAGGAAGCTTCTCTGATGATGGCTGAGCAAGAAACCAATCTATGAGTAGAGCAGAATGTCATTATAAGTCACTTTATCACTATGTTCCTTGAACAGAACAGTGATACTTGGTTTTCCCTTAGATCCCTGGCCTATCTAGTCTCAGGTTTTGGGCCACTGAGCAAGGTTTGAGTGGGTTTTATATCATGGAGTGGGCCTTAAATGCAACAGACATTGGTTGGTTACTTCCTCGAGCTTTGTTGTGACTATTGTGCTAACTAATCTTGGAAGTAGGTCACCATTATAAATTGAAGGGTTTTTGCCTGGGTTGGTGGTTACCTTTCTCCTTTAGTAGCAAACAAAGGACCCTCCAGTACCAAGAACACTACTCAGTAAAGGTGAAGGCTCTAGATTCAATGAGTTGTGTGGGACTTGTCTTCAGCAACAGGGCCTAACCATCTGTTTGCCAAGAGCAGGCGATAGCCTGCTTTATTTGAGGTTCCAATGGGGCCCCTTTGGCCAACAACTTGGTTAGATGTAATTCATTCCTGGAGCAGGAGGCTTCCTTTGGTGACAAGAGATGTCCAGTTGGGGCTCTATTTCCCATTATTTGGTGATTCCATTTAGATAGTCTTCATGCATGTATATATTTTAGGAAGCTTATACTGTATTAAGTTTACATAAAACCCCTATATGGCCCTTAGTTTTAGTTGTTCCTCCCCACATTCCTTCCTCCAGGCCCCTCTGCCCCTCCCTGTTGGATCCTCCCATTCTAGCCCCTCCCCCTGTCCATCCATAACTATCTATTCTTGTTCTCCTTCCTAGGGAGATCCATCCCTACTTCCTGGACCGTTACTCTATAGCTAACCTCTGTGGTTATATAATTTGTAGCCTGCTTACCAAACACATAGAATCAAATATCCACATATAAGTGAATATATATCAGACTTATCTTTTGAAGCTGGGGTTAACTCATTCAGGTTGTTTTTTCTACCTCCATCAATTTACCTGTGAGTCTCATGATTTCATTTTTAAATAGCTGTGTAATATTCTAATGAACATCGTTAGCAAAGTGTCTCTGCCATGATTGAAGGGGGTGCAGGGATGGCTAGCCAGACTGGTAGAGGTGCATGATCTGTGGACCTGTGCCTGGGGAGCCCCCATGGTACTGGACTGGACCCTCTGGATAAGTGAGACAGTTGTTTGGCTTGAACTATTTGGGGGGCCCCCAGGCAGTGGGATGGGGACCTATCCCTGGTGCATGAGCTGGCTTTTTGGAGCCTGATGCCTATGGTGGGACACTTTGTGCAGCCTTGGTACAGGGGGGAGAGGCTGGGACCTGCCTCAACAGAGTGTGCCAGGCTCTGCTGACTCCCCATGCAAGACCTTGCCTTGGAGAAGGTGGGAATTGGGGGTGGTTTGGAGGGTAGTGTTGGGGGGCAAGAGGGGGGGGAGACAGGGGAATCTGTGGTTGGTTTGTAAAATGAATAGAAAATATCTTAATAAAAAAGAGTGTCTCTGTAGTAGATTGTATATTACTTTAGTATATACCCAAGAGAAGTATAGCTCAGTCTTGAAGTAAATCTATTCCCAGCTTCCCCAGAAACTGACATACTGACTTCCCCAGTAACTCTACAAGTTTGTACTCCCACCATCAATGGATGACCCTTTCACCCACATCCTTGCCAACATGTGTTGCCATTTTTTTTTAAATGATTTTGGCTGTTCTGTACCAAGCTTTCTTGTCATACTATCTTTGGACCACCAGTCTGCAAATAATGACCCAGAGACTTATTATTAATCATGAAAGCTTGGCCTTAGCTTAGGTTTTTTTTTCCAAATTGGCTCTTGTAACTTAATTTACACACACACACACACACACACACACACACACACACATATATATATATATATATATATATATAAAATCTACATTCTACCACATGGCTCGGTTACCTCTTAGCACAGCACACCCCACTTGCTATGAGTCTGCTGATGAAATCACACACATGGATTTCTCCTCCCAGTTTCCCCCTCTCTGCCTCGAGTCCCACCTATACCTCCTGCCTAGCTATTTGCCTTTTAGCTTTTTATGACACCAATCACAGCAATACATTTTCACACGGTGTACCAATATTGTGCAACAATAACATGTAGCAGGAATCTTAAAAGTTCTTATTAATAAAATCAAACCCGAGGCCAGTTATTGGGGTGAATACTGGAAGGTCAGAGAGACAGAACAAGCCACAGCTATCTCACCTTGCCAGTTCCTCAATTGGTCCTGTTTCCTCAGACTGGAAGCCTCTGAGTCCTCATCCAGAATGAATCTCAGCTGAACTGTGTTGCTCCAAAGCCTGAAAGCTTAACCAGCCAAATGCTTCTAGTTTCTGTTCCTCATGCCTTATATACCTTTCTGCTTTCTACCATCACTCCCTAGGTTTAAAGGCTTGCTTCCTGGGATTAAAGGCGTGAGTCACCAGGCCTGGCTGTTTCCAATGTGGCCTTGAACTCACAGAGATCCCAGATGGATTTCTGCCTCTGGAATGCTAGGATTAAAGGCGTGTGCTATCACTGCCTAACTAGTGGCTTTTCTGTTCTCTGACCCCAGATAAGTTTATTAAGGTACACAATATTTTGGGGAACACAATACCACCACAATAACATGAAATCTCAAAGTAAGTTTAGTTGTGATTTGCACATCCCTGATGATTAAGAATGGTGAACATTTATTCACGTGCTTCTCAGCTATTTGTGTTTCCTCTTTTGAGAACTCCCTGTTTAGATCTATACTCCATTTCTTAAATTGGCTTGTTTTATTGACATCCAGGTTTTTGGGGTTCTTTATATATTTTTGATGGTAGCCCTCTATCAGATATGTAGTTGGTAAACATCTCCTTTTCCCACGCGATAGCCTCTGTTTTGTCCAAATGATGGTGTCCTTTCCATAGAGAAGCTTTTCGGGTTCATGGGGTTACATTTACTACTTGCTGTTCTTAGCACTTGTACTCTTGGTGTTCTGTTCAAAAGTCATTTTCTGTGCCAGTGAGTTTAAGGCCATTCCCCTCTATGACTTCTATCAGATTCGGCATATCTGGCTTTATGTTTGGCCCATTTGAATTTGAGTTTTGAGCCGTGTGAGAAGTATGGGTCTATTTGCATTCCTCTACATGCAGCTATCCTGTTTGACTGGCACCATTTGGTGGAAATGTTACCCTTTTTTCCAGTGTGTATTTCTAACTTCCTTATCACAAATCCGGTGTCCATCGGTGTGGGGACTTATATGAGTCTTCAATTCTATTCCACCGATGAATGGAATGTTTGTTTTCATGCCAATGCATGCTGTTTTATTACTATTACTCTGTAGCACAATTTGAGATCAGAGATGGTAATGCTTTCTGCAGTTCTTTTATTATTCAGGATTTTTTTTTTTTTTAGCTATCCTGGATTTTTGTGTTTCCATATGAATCTAAAACCTTGTCTGTCCAAGTTGTGTGAATAATTGTGTTAGAATTTTGATGGAATTTTCTCATAAAGGACTGTTTTTTTTAGGTAAAATAATAATTTTTATTGAAAAAAGAAAAGTATAATTTTAAAAACCATGTGGTGCTTTAACTCAGTTCAAAGAATTACTATCTCTAGTATTAATTTATTATAAAGAACAGAAGAATTTGTGAAAATGTTCCTGGTCTTCAACAAGTTAAACTCTAGCAAAAACACGTGAGGGGTATCCATTGGTACTATTTTTTTTTAATTTTATTTTACAATACAATTCAGTTCTATGTATCAGCCATGGATTCCCTTGTTCTCCCCCCTTCCACCCCCCCTGCCCTTCCCCCCAGCCCACCCCCCATTCCCAAAAACAAATATTAGAAATAATATTTGAATATCATAAAAAAATAAAGCACAGGCCCAAAAAATATTTCTTTAAAGAATAATGTAAAATTGCGACCATACAAATAGGTTAAAGATAAATAAAGAAGAAATTTAAACATGTGAACAAATATTAAAAAGTAATCCCAGTACATTAGTCATTAGAGAAAGGCAGAAAGACATTCTCATTAATTGCATATGAAAGGATAAAATGAGCTTGTGGGAGTGGGGAAAAGCTCACAATGTAGCAGTGAGGAAATATAAACCCAACAGTCCTTTTGGAGAGTAGCTTGGTATCTAGTAATTGGAGGATATAAAAATCTGAACAGTTCACATAGCTATATGCACAGCAGGGATGCATTCACATACAGATCAGAAACACATAGACATATGTTTATAGCTTTATCATAAAGGTTTTAAATGGGAAACTATCCTAATGTCCATTAAAATAAAAACTGACAGATAAATTGTGGCATATTTATATGCTGAAATGCTGTAGAGGAATTACAAGAAAGTGGATCAAAGTTACATGTAATAATTTAGATACCATAACAAGTTCAATACCCAAGAATATGATCCAGATCCAGATGCAAACTAGTATGAACTCTGATGTTCCTCTCACATAATTCTGAAACATAAATAAATAGTTATGACATACCTTCTTGGGTAGTTCTTCTACAGCATGAGGGGAGTAGTTATCATCAAATTAAGAGTAGCAGATGCCTTAGAAGAAAAAGGAGGTTTATTATTGGAGGCTCTAAGGTGATTATAAGATTTCACACTTGACCTCGAAAGTGGTTATAGGGGGATTCACACACAATACATCCTTAGCTGTGCATTCTGGTACTATGCAGATAATGCTAAATACTTTATTTCAACACAAGAATGGTTTAAAATACCATCAGTTCCTTAATTATTCTATATTTCTCCCTTCAATGGCTGCAATAGTTTTGTTTAAACCATGGTATCTGCATTTAAGATGCTGAAGTGATGTCTTGAGAACTCCTCATGGGAAAAAAATTTCAAGACCCATACTCACTGTTGGTTTAGTAATAGGAGGATCATATTTAACTAGCCTGCTGGAATTATTTGAAAATATTTCATCCATAACAGAGGATAACAATTCAATGATGTAATAATCTTGTACTTTTCTGTATGAAAATTATCACATTACATGTAAGACATTAATGGCTAAGATAACAAGATATTAGATATTAGATTAAAGGTTGCTCTATGTAGGAAACTACCAAGAGCAACATTCCTTTTATCCACAGTCTAGAGTCATATAACTTTTCCTTTGTGTCCTCTCTGGAGTATCGTTATGGTAAGAAGCCAGGCTGCCCATTGTAGATAGAGATTTTAGCATTGTAGGAGTCAAGGAAGCCAAGTGTCATTTAAATTTCCACTCAGGGTCACATATCTAAAACTTATGCAGGTCTTTACTTTCCTCTGCTGCCCCCTTTCTCCTTTTCCTTCTCCTTCTCCTCCTCCTCCTCCTCCTCCTTCTTCTCCTTTTCTCATCCCTTTGTCTTTGCCATCCATGCATCTTTTTTCCCTGTTAGGGGCAAAGAAGGGATGGTCCTTCCATCCAGTATAGAGGGAAGCATTACTTGCTGGGTACATAGAAGTCCTACTCTAGAAAAGAAGATTCTGTGATAGTTTTGTAAGGAAAATCATGGTTTGGACTTCAGAGATTTGGAAAATCCCAAATTAACTGAGGAAAAGTTCCTTTAACAGGTACTGTAAAAATCTTACTTACCAACATGGTCCAGATTGATGAGCTGCATACTCAAATATTCACTACAAGTATGTCATTCCCAAATCCTCATTTTATCTTTGTTTTCATTGTTGATTTCAGAAATCTGTTTATTAGAACTTAAACAGATATACACTCTCATGCATACATATCAATACATACACATATCTACACCACACACGCACACACACACACACACACTCACACACACACCCCTACATGAAGGCACAAAGAAGTACTATGTAGAGTTTCAAAAGAAATATTGCAGACATTATCTGTGGCAGCTATTCTTGATTGTCAACTTGATTACATCTGTAACTAACTAAAACCCCAAAATGGAGGGCATGCTTGTAAAGGACTTTTGCTTAATTTGATGTGGGAAGGCCTACTTCTAATCTGAATTATTGAGGTAGAAAGACACACTTTTAATCTAAAACTTTTGGTCTTGGTAAAGTAACCACTAATCTGGGCCATACTTTCTGTTGGAAGCCTATATAAGGACATAGAAGAAAGAAGCTTTAACTCTTTGCCTGCTTGCTATCACCCCAAGAGTAAGTCCATCCCTTCACTAGTATTAGAATTTGTGTCTTCAGAATTCCAGCATGCACTGAAGACCAACAGAGACATCCAGCCTCTTGGAATGAACAACTGAATTCTTGGACCTTTTGTTCTTATGCAGCCATTGTTGGATTAGCTGGACCACAGCATGTAAATCATTCTAAGAAACCCCCTTTCTATAAACATATAGAAAGATTCATTCTATAAATTCTGTAACTCTAGAGAACACTGACTAATATATTATCTTAATTTGTTTCCAGTATTTAAATGGATATGGAGTCCAAATTGTGCCTTTGGGGAGCTGATTTTTGCTACATATTTTAAATGAAACCATTTTTAAAACTTTAACAGATGTTGTTCACATAAGACTTGTTTTTTCTAATGTCTAAGAGTTTGATTTGCCAAAACTAATTTTATTAGCAAATTAATTGGCTCCATAAGTATAGGTTATCATATTAATTTCTAGCAAAAGACTTTAAAGCAAATTAACATAGTGTTTAAATCCCTCAAATCTAACAGTTTTCTGAACCAAATTTACACATGGAGGGTAGAAGAGTGCCACCTACAGGAGTGAAATACAATTACCCACGGATGTGTTAGTGATGTCTCCATTGTGCATTATCTGATATCATAACTAATGTGTACTTTACATCTATTTTCTGTCCAGACTATCATCTCTAACATGCTTTTGATGACGGAACTGAATTTTTGTGCAGTTCCCAGGAGGTTTGCTATTAGACAAGTACATGAGGTCATGATGCACTGTAAAGATAGCTTATCCCTTAGTATAAGGTACACACACACATCATGTCTCAAGAACTTACAGCAATAACCGGATGCCACTAGTATACCATTAGTATACTATTGACATTGAATTCCTTCTGAAGTGATAACTTTTTGAACAATCATCTGTATTATTTGGATTGTCAAGATTAATCTTAATCCTTTCATTCTTATCTAGGAAATTGAAAACTATATATGTGACAGGAATTGTGGATTACTGTATCTTTAACACATTTTTAAAGTTTATGTTCTATTAAATATTGATGTACTTTATAATTAATAGAATATCAAAGTTTATTGACAACATTTTTTCTTTCTCAGTCTATCTTATCATTGTCCATAACTTTATAATGATAAAAATGATTCCATAGAAACCTTGCCACAATGAAATCAACTACAGTGCAGATCAACTGTTTACCAGGCCTTTAGATATCTCTCCCAGTAACTTTACGGAAAATAGCATCATGTTAACAGCTGCTTGAGAACAAGTGTGCTTGCCAAGAGATAATTATTCAGAAGAGAGTATTAAGGGAGTACTTAAATAAAATACTACTCTCTAGAGGAATGATTGAAGTGGGTCATCACTTCATCCACTTGGAATATTATCACAGCCACTTTGTGTTAGTCTATGGTATTTCCTGAGCATAAGGGAGAATCTCAATGAGGCAGTGAGGTTTGTTGATAATATGTCTAACTGAAAAAACAAACTGGTTTTATTTTGCATGTTTATGTTGGTGGGAAAAGGGTTTTTTAAAGTAAACTTATTTTTAAGTTGATGTATAAAATGTAACAATTATAGTTACTTATGAATTGAACATATTTCAATGCATGTATATATTGTGCGATGTTTTAAATAAGTTAAAAGTACCCGTTTATTCAAATATTTACCATTTTTATGATAAAATCTTTAAAAGCCCTTTCTTGTATATTCTTGAAACACACAGGGAATTAGCACCATTTGTAGATGCTTTATTGTCCAACAGCACAGCAAACCATTGACTTCTTCCTACCTGGGCCTTAGTGCCCTTCTTCAAACTTCCACCATCCCTTCCTCTCCACATCTCCAGGCACTGGCCACAGCCCTCCCACTCTCACTGATCATAGAATCTAAAAAGAAACCATTTCTTCCCATCAACCTCCTGCTTAGTTTGTCTGTTCCATTTGTTCATGTTCTGCCCTTCCTTTGACTTTTTTTTTTTTTGCATTCCATAAAATATAGCAAAAGTTATTTATTTGTACCTTTTCTTTGGTGGCTGATACTGATCACCATGAATTCCATCTTATTTCTGCTTTTCCTTTATGCCTCAGGTTCTGTTATGCTGTGTCATACTTGGTTCAAGAAATTTAATTTTTTTCCAGGTTGGGTAATATTGAGGGAAAAAAAAAGAAGAAATATACAATGGTGTAAACTTGTTTCAATACTAACATTTTTTTTCCTTACAATAAGAGCTGGAGTTGTGTATGGTTGGCACACATGTGCAATCTTAGTACTTGGGAGGCTGAGGTAGGACCATGAAAAGATTGAGGGCAGTCTAGGTTACATAACAAAACCTTGTCTCAAAAATACAAGAATAATGAAATAATATCTGAAGCAGTATAAAAATACAGATAGTATCTATACAAATATTACAACCACACACCTCCAAAGTGACTCCTCAGAAGGAACTCAATTCTCTGCCACACCAATATCTCTCCACATTAATTAACACAATATAATTCCACATCATATTAACATTATTTTTTAATTTATCACATATAACAATCATCTATTATCTCACATCAATTAAAGGCAGAAAAAAACCTAAATCATATTTGACATCTCTTTCCCTTGATGCGCTATCAGTGCCAATAATTATATAATATTAAATTTCTTTGCAGATTAGGTTTGAACCTTGAAAACAGCATATAGACTATGCTATGCTGTGCAAAATACAAGCATAAAACTCTATATAAACATCAAACTTTACAATTAGTACATCTTGTTAATTATCCCATTCATCTATCATAGTACCTCCCAAATCATTGTGTCCTCAGTAGACAATGAATGCTTTCTCATTTCACCATTTCCAGTTTTGATCATTTCCAATGAAAATTACTGTTTTTAATAACTTTAATAAAGGGTTTCAAAGATTAATTTTTCTATAATTGAATCCCAATAGCCACATTACATTCCTATAACTATGAAAATATAATGTTGTCAAATCAAATCAAACGAGGCGACATCTGTTTACTCTCTCAATTCAATGCCTTTATATTAAAGTGGAAAATAACTGTTTCTACTATTTACAGTATACATGTCTCACCAGTCCATTTCTGTAATAGTTTGAGATACCTCACTCTAGAAAAGTGATTCATGAGCTTCTGTTCTACACATACACCACTTGGAAAAATGTAATCCCATGAGAGTTCAATGCTCCAATTTAATAATATGCAATCCTGATAGTTTTAAAAACATCTGACTAGATGAAAGAGTAATAGTGCTGATTTGGTGATTGATAGATGTTAAAGATACAATTGTTAAATGAATGATAAAAGTCATTTTTAAAAGTACATTAAAATGCCTGGTAAAATGTACAATTAAAATCAGAGTGATGTTCTGTTACAGTGAACATCAGGTAAGAATAAGTTGTTTAAATGATTGTTAATATACATTTGATATAAAGAGACTAAGAAAGAGCTAACTAGATCTTTAAGGTCAATGATTTTAATTACACTGTTCAACCCAATTAAAAATGTACATTTGGCAAATTATGAGAGTGGTTGACCACAAGTTTAATCAGACAATATTCTGTAATTAAAATTAATTAGAGAAGATATTTGGTCATTAAATACACATAAAAGTTAAGCCTTAATTTAAGAGAACATTGTGGCTCTTTGAAGTATTACAAGTTTTTAATTCTTTTCAGAAGAAAAATATGCTCTTGATTTTGATAGAGCTGGGTAGAGTCTGGGCTACAGCTTTGAAGGATACTCTGTCATAGATTCCCCTTTCCTCTTCTCAATACATATTTCAGTTCCTAATGGATTTGAACAACCAGTAAGCTATCTAATAAATATAATTACTTACAAAATGGTGTGGGCTACTGTGAGGGAACCATAATAATAACAAGTCTCCACACAATCAAAGACTGAATTGGGCTACAGAATGAACGTTCCTTTTAAGGCTAGTCCTTGGAAATGCCTCCTGGCTAGGATTGAAATTAGAGATCTTAGATGAAGAAGTTAGAAGAATTTAAGAAAAGTAAGCCATGAATTTTAGAAGGCACAAAAAGGAGCCATGGTAAGGGCTGGAGGGCGGAAAGGGAAAGGCCTGATATGACACAATTAAATTTTAATTTAAAAAATAAGTGAATTTCTTGGTATTTCAAGAATAGAAGAACAGACATAAAAGAACATTCATATATCTTATTGTTAGTTAATAGGAGATAAACAAATTTCTCTAATATAAATGGACAAAGCCCACACAATGAATTTAAAATTATTCTTGGCTTCATATTGTAATCCAGCAATCAATGTCATTCCATATCCATAGAAAACAGTGAATAATTTCAATCCACATTATAAGCCTGAATCAATTCGCATCTTGGAAAGTCTCACCTATCTAAGCCAATATTAAATGTTTTGACAGATTGCTAAAATATATACCAAAGAGTGGGCTGGTTGATTGAAGCTGAACTGTGAAGAAATGCTCACTCTCACTTTAGAGTCCTGAGAAACAAAAGAGGAAAATCTAGGGATGGGTCAAGACAGAACTTACAGCACTTGGAAGGAAGTAAATTGCCCCAAGAAATGGTAATGTCCTGACCATCAGACAAGGATACCTATGCCTCTTTTTTCACCTAGATGAGGATATCTTGCCTTTTATCTTCACTGGCCTATGTGCAGCACTCTTTGGGGGGAAGGCAAAAAATAAAGGCTATTAATAGTCTAGAAATAATCTGCAAAACTTGGGGATCTGCTCAGCACACACTTCTGAGAATTTGTTGCTCCACCACATTCCCACTAAAATGCAATAATGTTCAACCACATTCTAAAAAAGAAAAAAATCGCACTTACAGCAATGACATAGGAAGTATTTCTTCATGAGAGAAAAGTTTCTGATTTGGCAATTTTATTTGTTAGAGTTACAAATTTCTGTAAATGCCTTTATCTTTGTGGTTGTGAATGCCAAAAAAAAACTCATCTACAAATCACAATACTGTAATGACAAAAATTGTTTGGAATTAATCTATCTATCATCCAACTATCTGTCTGTCTGTCTGTCATCATCATCATCATCATCATCATCATCATCATCATCATCATCATCTATCAACTTACTATACATCTGTCTTAGTTATGGTTTATATTGTGACAAAACACTATGACCAAAAAGCAAGTTGGGGAATGAAAGGTTTATTTGGTTTACACTTCATTACTGAAGGAAGTCAGAAAAGCAATTCAAATGGGGCAGAATCCCAGAAGCAGGAACTGATGCAGAGGTCAGGAAGGAGTTCTGCTTACTGGCTTGCTTTCCCTTGCTTGCTCAGTCCACCTTCTGACAGAACCCAGGACCATCAGCCCTGGGATGGCACCATCCACCATGAGCTGGGCCCTCCCCTATTGATCACTAATTAAGAAAATGCCTTACAGCTGGATCTCAAGAAGGTATTTCCTCAACTAAAGCTCCTTCCTCTGATGACTCTAGCTTGTATCAAGTTGACACACAAAACCAGCCAGTACAGCATCCCAGGCCATCTTTGAACTCCAGATGCTCCTGTCTTAGTCTAGCTGAGTGCTGGGATCATAAGGCGCCTAGCTAAGATTAATTATCTTTAAAACTTTGACAATTCTAATGAAAGTAAAATGATAGGAACTACAGAAAAAAAACTTTGATATACCCTAGATGAATGACTGATTATTGTTACATTCTATACATGGAATTTACACAGTCATAAAATAGCAAATGTGAGGTTTTGATCCATTAACACTGCTTTACTCATTCATTGAATTTGAGAAACATCTCCAAAGAACACCTTCTTCACATTCTATTGACATACAGAGTGACACTACTTTTAACATTTTAGTCCTTTATGTTGAGACATTGGTTTACTAAAGACATACAAAATATGATGCCATATTGACTGGATTTTTCATGCAACAGTGTGTCATTCTGACAGTGGTTTTACATTGGGGGTAAAGAAAAATAAGAATTTCCCTAAAAACCATTTGTCCTCTGTCAACAACATAAAGATACTGAGGCCTGGTTTTACAAGGTACCCCGCCCCAAATACATATTTAACATAAATTGGCAATCCTAACACTACATTGACACTTTATTACCCTTGTGATAACTAATTTATCCACAGATGTCATTGCTTGTCTTTGCTATGTAACAAAACATCTTAAGACTCAAAAACAGAAAATAAGAATCATTAACAAGCTCATGATTCTAGGGATCTCCAGTTTGAGTTTGAAATACCTGGGTGGCTGTTTGGCTAACATTTCTCAGCAGCAGTGACCTATGCAATAATTTGTCTATAATGAACATCCACACAGGGCTAGAATTTGTTCTCATAGTCACCTAGAGTATGGACAGTGAGTTTCTCTGTACTTTCTCAACTGATGCTCACAGTTTCCTTAAGGGCAGGAAAGCAAGGCAAGGGTCAATCTTGTGAGTTCCTGGAATGCCTACCTGTGGACAGGTATTACTACTACTGCCTCACCCAAAGCAAGTCACAAGGTCAAGCCAGATGTACAAGACCTTTAGGCTTTTGAGGAGAATTAATAGAGAGAATTGTGAATAATTTGAGGGTTTTTATTCTAATTCACACTTAAAATCACCCACAATGAAATACAAAGAACTTTATATTGTTTTGACTAAGCCTAATTAACATATACAATTATATTTACATATTTGTCAATGCCTTAATAAGTATTTATTAATTTAATGCATGCTGGAAGGTAGAATCAAATGACTTTAATTAGAGTCCTAAGAAAGGGTTATGTACATTTTTTCTTTCTAATTCAGAATTTAAATATTTGAAGTGGAATACTTAAATTTACAGCAGAAAACCTAAAAGGTGGCTGGGCCTCAGTAGCTATTCTGAACCAATATGTAAACTTAATCACAGAAGATGGGAAAAGAAGAAGATTTCTCATAAAATATAGGAAGACAAAATATGAGAAGCAAGGCAGATCAAGGTATTTTAATTTTACTATTTAATCATGATGGACAGTATTATGGATATCTATAGCAATTAGAAACTCCTTTTATATGAAAGAGCCAGGGAACTTCCACAAAGTGTAGGTAGCTTTGAGAGTATGTTGAATAAATGAAGAAATTCATTCAAGAAATAATACCACAACAAATGTTTCAAATAATGAATCCTGTTTTGTAGAAGAAGAAAAAAAAAAAACTTGTGTTCAGGGATGAGAAAATGTTAAGCAAAATGATCACATCTAAGAAATTCCAAAGGAAACCATTAGCAAAATGGACTCAATCAATAAACTATTTCTAAAATGTATTTTAATATGTATTTATTGTGGAGGTAGGTGGCATGGGTGTAAAATTACTCTTGGGAGCCAGGAGAGGAGGTCAGGTCCCCAGAAGGTAGGGTTACATATGGTTGTGAGCTGAATGGATGTCAGTGCTTAGACTAAGTCCACCTCTGCAAGATGCTTTTAACAACTGGGCCTTCTCTCTAATACCTAATAGGCTACTTTTAGTAAACAAAACAATGAAAATAAACACAGTTTAACTTATACTTAACACAAGATAATCAAGTATCCATTAACTTTGTAACTATTATTTTGTTAACATTAAATTATTGAATATATAATATGGAATAATGTTAGCATATATGTTGTAGAATATTATTTAAGATGTGTTACATTTGTTTGTGCTGTAGAACATTTGTTTAATCATAAAAAAAGATATGTTGAATTCTTTTATGATACATTTGTTTAACTCTGAGAAGTGGTGTACTTTGTCTGAAACACCTGATGGTCTTATAAAGAGCTGAACAGCCAATAGTGAGGTAGGAGAAAAGATATGTGAGGCTGGCAAAAAAGGAGAATAAATAGAAGGAGAAATCTGGGAGGAGAAAAAGGAGGACTGAGAAAGGAAGGGACCAGCCACATAGCCAACCACAGAGTAAGAGTGAAAGTAAGATTTAAGGAAGTAAGAGAAAGGTAAAAGCTCAGAGGCAAAAGCCAGATGGAATAATTTAAGGAAACCTGGCTAGCAATAAGCCAAACTAAGGCCAGGCATTCTTAAGAAATAATAAGTCTCCTTGTGTATTTATTTGGGAGCTGGTAGATGGGCCCCTCAAAAGAGCAAAAACAACCAGCAACACATATTATGTACCCTCATATGAATGCATAGACACACACACACACACACACACACACACACACACACACTCTAATAATTCTGGGGTTATATCACACACACACACGTGTGTGTGTGTGTGTGTGTGATATAACCCCAGAATTATTAGAGTGGTTGACTTGGAGACTAAAGAAACAAGTGTTCATATCTCCCTATATGCCTAAAGTAACTATGTTCTGGTTTCCCAATAAAATATATTATCCTGAATAATTACATCCTGAAATAACTACACCCTGAAAGTAACAATTGTAAATTCATTTAAATTTTATACAAGTAATCTAAAGATAAGGGCAAAACGTGAGATAAGTTCTCCATACCCATCAATTTTAAGACAGTCATTGGCCCTGGCCATGTGTTCCTAGGCTACATAGCAGAATAGAACAGTCCTTAGGATGTCTGTGTTCAATTGGTGAATTCTAAAACAAAGAGTAGAAAGCATATGAAATTATTGTGATATTCAAAGCTGAGCAATGCCATAATAGTCTCAAACAAGCAGTAGTGCTTACTTAATATAGGTAACCAAAGTAATGAATTTAATACCTTACTTTTTTGTGCACTGTGCTCAAGAAAATATACTCAGTTCTTTAGGGAGACCAGGCATCACACACTATTTATATCTCACCTGTTTCTAGTTGAAGAATGCTTTTTTTTCAAATATTAAGTAAATTTTAACTTTAGTTTCAAGCCATGTTATTAGTATTTCTAGACTATACATCTCCTTTGCCCTGCTGTAAAATTACTCAAAATGTAACTCCAAGTCATCAAGCTCTGGAAATGGAAATGGAAATTCAGACGTGGGCTGTTTTCAGTGTGGTTAGGAAGCATGCAATTGAAATTGAATGCTCAACAGTAAATAGTGCTGGAGCCAGAGGCCTTCTGAATTTTTATTATGCTGCTCACGTAAATGATTAAAGCATTTGCATTTGCAGATGCTGTCTCCTCTTTCTTCTGTCAATAAGAGAAGCACTGGAAGTATTTAACTTTGACCCAGAAACATAATGCTATTCCCACTGCAGAATCTGTGAAGTTTAGGAGATGTGTGACAGACACTATTTGTGTTGTGTTTTTTACCTGAAGGAAACAGCAATACATATACTATGATGAAAAGAAAAGGCTCTACATGTTTAGGGAAAATAATATTCATTCCATCTTAACTTAAAACTTTACTTAGTATGGTGTTCAGTTGCTAGTTTGGTTTGAGACACAAATATCCTTGAGGCACACAGACAGGAAATGTGGGAAGCTCTGGTGTTGACTTCAGGAGATTTCTTATCTTGGGCATAAGCAGAAAAATGTGTCCAAACTACAAGAATTTATAGTTGCTAACAGCTCCCAGAATTGTAATTTATAAAATTTACGATATTTAAGTAACTCAGGAAGACTTTCAAAGAATATTACAGTAAAAAGCCATTCAACTTGTCACTTCATGTATAAGCTTGTTATGCTAAAATGCCCTGATTCATCACTTAGGCACACAAGGTAACAGAAGTTGGATGGAAAGCCTAGCACTCTGCCTAATTTTTTTATGTCTGCCTCCTTTACTTTGGGGGAGATTCCTTGACTCTATTTGGGCATGATGACCACTCAAGGGATGTCTGTCTATAAGCCAGTGATACCTAACATCACATACCCCACACACTTCAAGCGTGACAGAGCAAGGTCAGTGGTCATGGTTCTCAATCTATAGTCAACTTAGATTCCAGAAACAGAAAACCAACAGACAGACTATACCTGGCTTAAGCTGAGTCGTCTATGATGTAAGGCTACATCCTGGAGCAGGAGTTATCTTCTTAGAACCAGACTGATGTTCTCTTGCAATGATAACACTCTCTTTGGACCACTTTATCAGATCCCAAACTGAAAAATAGTCAACCAAACACCTTGACTGTGTGTACTTAATTATTCATTCCTATGGTCCTATTCCTTAATTTTCCCCCTCCATTTAAAGCTCACGTCAATATCCCATAAATAAACTTGGGATCAGTGAACAACCCATTTATTTTTTTTCACTTTCCAATGCACACATTACTTAACTCCCCCCACTTTCCCTTCCACTATTAGTTATCACTGGAATTTGTGTACTGGGGTAGGTGGCACAACATGAAGCCTGAAAGAGTCACCTCAAGCCTTACCTTACCTAGAGACCACAATGAGTTCAGACTTTAAGAGAAAGTTGAGATACCAACGTGACTTGGGAAGTTTTCAGGACACAGGCAACATTTATAGGCATAAGATGGGGTGAAATGGTTTACAGAAGAATCCCTGAAGTTATCCGGTGTTTTGAAGAGAAGTAGGTATGGAGATACCATCTAGGAATAGTGAAAGGGACTGGGTGATAAGAACAGATAATGAGTGACAATAACTTAGGGACTGGAGTTTGCTCCTCTGAGAAGGACCGAATACTATTTGCAACTTCCCACATACTCCAAGAATTGGGATTGTTCTTAATTTGTCTCCTGTACTAGCTTGAACTTTCCCACACTGAATGGAATTTCTTTTCCTACAAGTAATGCTGAATATGAAAAGGGTATTTGCTTCAAATAATTGGAGCTGATGTCTCTCAGAACTGCTCCATCCTAACAAAAGTATTTTATCTTTTAGCAATTGAAAACTACGCTGTGCAGTGGAGCCAGCCATGGCTGCTGGGAAAAAGGGCAGTGCTGCAGGAACGCAGTCCAAACAGACAAGCAACCAGGATCAGAGCAACTCACCTCTGTCCATCCCAGATGAGTCCAGCTAGAGTCCATATACAGAATCTGAACGCAGAAATAATCTTCTTGAGTTTTACAGACCACCAAGATTCTGGGGTTGGTTGTTACGCAGCATTACCAAGAACCTTGCCATAGCTAGCTAATTCAATATTGTGTGTTCAGCTTAAAGTTATGACATTGTTTTCATGTGTCTGAGGAATGTCTGGACCAAAACCTTGACTCAAGTAGTTCCGAGAAAAATGAGAGAGAAATACAGAGATATGTACACAAATTATATGAATTTGATAGGAATGCTAAGCAAAAAGTTTTGTGCATTTATTTGTTATGTTTCCCAAAAAACACCATGACTTATCTTTCTTTCACAGCTTAACTTTTTAAAATAGATTCTTTATTTCTCAAACAAATTTATCCCAGGAAAATAACAATGTCTTCCTGAGTTTATCAAGATCCACTAAAACTGAGTACTAAGGATAAGGAATATTCCTCAAACTCAGAATTCTTCACAGAAAGAATTATATTAGTAGCTTCATAATCTGTGCAATCTTTTATGATTTCTTCCACTTAGTTAAATGTAATGCCACCAGGGAGAAAAAGATTTGTCACCAACCCCTTTTACAGCACTCTAGGGAAAATCTTAAATGCAGATCAAGTATTCTTGCCTCAATACTATGCTAAGGGGTTTAATTTAAAGGAAATTATATTTCACACATATATCAAGCAATTAAATGCAGGCACAGAAATCTGAAGCAACCTCGCTTTCTAAAACCCATTTACTAAACATGCAAAAATGGCAGTGTTTTGTGAATGTTGTTATTTATGGAGAAATATCCAGATGCTGAGTCTCAGGAGAGCCCAGAAATCTTGAGTTCTCATCATTACATGTGCGCAGAATAAGAGTAAGTGAAACAAAAACAAACTATTTGTAGCCTGGCACCTCTATTGTTTAATTGTGTAGAGACCTGCTTTCAAGTACTCTGTCCCTAGATGGGGCATGAGAAAAATGTGTGTGAATGGACTAAGAGGGTTGTTAAAGGTCTGCAGCCTCCCCAGAATGCTGAGATGTTTGGGCAAGAGTCCCTTTCAGACAGAAGGTAATAACTCCTATCAAGTCGGCTGAAGTCATATATGCAAGGAAGTAATAGTTACACACCACAGGAGATATTGACTTGCCCTCAAGCTGTGAAATCATTTCTCTCCATCATTTCCTCTGCTGCTGATGCTCTTGAGAAATCTTTAAGAGAGGTTTCTCTCCACTTCCCTTCATTGTCATGAGATTTCAACACAGGAACAATTCCTGGACCGATTACCAGGTACAAGGTGACAGTATCAGCTCCAAAGGTGATCCTTAGGACTGGATAATCTCTAGGTGAACAGCAGGGCCAATTACTCCTATGCCCTATTTTTTTTTATTCTCAGCAATACTCCCCAGATGGCAGGATTAAACATATAGATATTTATCCCATGGGATAACTTGTAAAATATTTATCAAGCATATTGGTTCATCTCAGCAACATAGTCTTTAAATTCATAGAGTTTTAATTTTTGTGCTAGATAGAATATCATACAGAGGTGCAAGTAAAATAACTGCCGATTGTGACAAAGTTAAATATTAAACAGGGTGGTAGAATCACCAAATGGCTGGCGTGGTTGGTGCTTTGAGTAGCTTGTCAAATAATTTTTTTCAGAAGAGAGATATAGTGATTGAACTGGTACCTGGCTCGTGATGCAGGGTCTGGCCAGCAAAACCAAAGAAAGTCATTTCAAAGCAAAATGGACATTAGTGCCATCACCCCTGAGACACAGACGCATTTGGCATGCTAAGATATGAAATTTCACAATGCTAGAAGGTGATGGAAATGGAAAAAGCAAAATAAACAAGCATTAAATCACACCTGGGGTCTGTTTTCTTTTGCAATGGACATCATTTCCTATAGAAATACTGATAGTGCTGAAATATCATATTAACCTATGAAAAAGCCCAGTGATGACTTATGAGAAAAGACGGTGTCACAGAAGGTGGTATTCACATTGCTAAGTCACTGTGGGTGGTAAAGGCCACTCCTGTAAGCATAAAACAAATGTGGGCATCTAGAATGAACAGCCAGTTCTCTGGCAACAATGCTTTGTTACGAGGAAACCCACTCACATATTCCCCAGTGATCCTTCATCTCCATCACCAGGGATCTTCTTGGATCCCCACTGAGAATCTGGTGAGGTTCCTAGGACAAACTTCAGTGTGGCATGAGCCCCTAATAAGACAGCAGTCCTCTCTGAAGATGTGTCATTCTCAAGCTAGAATTGGTCACAATAGCCATTTTTTGATCAATGATGGCCTCAGGGGTTCCCATATAGATTTCAGAGTTCAAGTCAACCCTGTAGGAAACTGAAAGACTCATTGACTTTACTGTGCTTGAATTATTCACATTGTAAGTGCAGACAGTAATTTATTGGCTATTTCCTCTTTAGGTTGAAATTGAAAGGAATTTTGGTATTGCTGCTATTGTTGTTTTTTCTCATTATTTTTCAAGAAATGAATCAACTCTTATGGTTTCACTCCTGAACAGTGAGGTACTTCTACTGTGTTTCCATTAAGTTTTTAAAACTAAGTTTAGCATAATAAGAATTTTCACAAATAATTTCACTAAATTATTTCCATGTTCTGCACTTTCTTTTTGTCTTTATGTTGTCTGTACCTTCCCATTATTTTTCTTTGACCAAAACATTATTAATTAGAAGAATGATTGATTAATAAATGAGTAAAATGCAAACAAGAAATTCAAACTTTATCTGTCAGATAAGTAAATGTCATGCTCTAGTTTAAGTTTTAAAAAATAGCTTTAAACTTGGGCTTTTCATACACAGCAAGGAAAGTCATCATTTTAAACACTTGAATTCTGCTACAGGCACAACAATCCGCTAGAGGTTATATAAGTTACCAAGGTGATGTCTTTCCCACCAAAACTATTGTCACAAGCAACAGAGAGTGCTGAAAGTCTGTCTGGAAACTCAATGAGAGACACAGAGAATAATTTCTGCCTAAAATAAACCTCTATCATTTGTTGATATTATCTATAGAAGCTGGAACATTAACAATAAATCTTGACATTTTCATATAAAAATCCAAGTATGATCTAATTCTAAATGGGGAAGAAAAATGAAAATGTCTTCAAGAATTCAAACTTATGTTCTACATAACGCATTTCATTCATTTTTATCCCTGACCCCACTCTACGCACATGTAATTTTGCTCTAATATATAATGGAAAGTCAAATGAATAATTCTGAAGTAAAACATTTTGCACAAACATTACATTCTTATCTGGTTTTGCAAATATTATGGTATAATAAATTTTGTGTATTAAATAAAAGTACAAATTAAATATCTAGTTTGTTCAGACTGTTTAATTTCACTGAACTAGTTAAGGAAGGCTTCTACAAAATAGTTGGGTTTTGTTAAAATCAAGCATTGAGAAAAAGGCTCACAATGTCTGTACACAACTCCTCCCCTCAAAACTATGAAAATAAGCAAAATATTTTATTTATGTGACTCCATGTTCTTATAGTCTGTAGGAAATTTTAAAGGGAATTTTGGAAGAGTTGACTGTTTGATGGTTCAAGCTCTGAATACAAGAAGTAGTATCACAAGAATTAAGCGACCTGAGAACAGCTCTGAAACCAAGACTGAGCTTAAAACAGTTCAGGTATGAACTGACACAGAAGGAAGGATTCAGGGTCTTAGAATACCCGTAACAGTCACACATGCATGCATATCCAATACATATGTACTAATATAGGCATACATGTACACACATGGGTACACACACTTACACGTGCATCCATGCATGTGAACACATGTATACACACATACATACTAATGTACACACACAATCACCTGCACACATGCATGAACATATGCACACATACACACACACACACATACTAGAGTCAGACATATGCTGAAAACCACACTTTGGTCATCCCTTTTATTCACCATTTTATTTTACCACATCACTAGTAATTAGCTTTATTGATAAAATATCATTAAAAGGCGCTATTGTGTTAGTGGCATCTACTCTGAAGCTTTGTGACATCATCACTGCTTCTGACTGTAAAGCCCAAGTATCAATATCAGTTAATAGCTCCATTTACTAATTTATTACTGGACATCATTAGTCTTTCATTTGAATAACCTCTTACTGAGAATTGAGTATAACTCAAGTGACTCAGTTGATTCAGTTTTGAAGGCTGTATCAGCTCCTGCCTGTTCTCTCAATGCCCTTTCTTCGAGAAGCATACCCAATCTTTTCATGTGTTTCACACTTTCTACACCTACAAGTTAATCCCTTCAGGAGTGGAACAGTCTACTGCACGCTGGCACACACTCCTTTGCTTACAGTGACACTATTAGAGCATTATCATTCTCAGGTAACCCATGATGATCATTTTGTTATTTCTCTTTTTCTCTTCAGGAGAGTTGGAAACCATACACATCATCCAGCCAAATTCCAAAAGACATAATTCTAAAACTACAACCTAACAAAACCCACTTTCTTAGAAATGCACCTTTTCTCTAAAAGTGAAGCCCAATATGAGACAATGTATTTCACTGAATAAAATCAGGCTGTGTTCCCTCTTTAATGACAATATTATTGGACAAATTTGTACCTGCCATTGCCATTGCACTTTGAGTCACTTGTGACTTACTATAACACAAGTATGATAAGCTATATCTTTTTACATAACAAAAGGATACAAGGAAGCAAATAAACAATATAGCTCAAGTTGGTGTTCCTGCAAGTCCCTATGTCTAGGCTTAGACAGGTAGTGGATAGGGTGAGATGGAAGACCTGCCTGTTACTACAATTCCAAATCAGACATGGAGAGCTGCCTCTAAGACTGCTAAAGCTTTCCTCTTCCCCATTACTTCCATATCTTCTTGTTAAATAGCTCACGGAGATAAAATATATTACTGTGACTATGGAAGCATGCATTCTGTTCTAAAATCCTTGAGCAAGAATTCACTAAAAAAGTTAAGGCATGGTGGTGCCTTTAATACCAGCACTCTAGAAGCAGAGACAGGTGAATCTCGATGAGTTTAAGGCCAGTGTGATCTACAGAGCTAGTTCTAGGACAACCAGGGCTGTTATGCAGAGAAACCCTGTCTTGAAAAATCAATCAAACAAAGAACAACAAAAAGAATTCACTGGAAAAAGCTCTTAGAGAAAGTAATTGTAAACATTCACTTATTGTTTGTGTTACTTATAAGGACATTGGCTGTTGATAAAATACCAACTTGAACTAAATTGTTTTCTTTGTTCCTTGTGCCCTTTTGTTATATAAAAAGACATAGATTCTTATGCTTGTGTTATAGTAAGTCATAAGTAACTCAAAGTACAATGTTGGCTATAAATGTGCCCAAATCCTATTATGTCTTCTGATGATATCCTGACTCAGATAATATACCTTTAGTTACTTTTCAACATTTCAAAACTTTTACAAAATTACCATTTGTGTTTAAATGACAATAATTGTTTTCATAGTCCCCATACTTTAAAATGTTTGTGTATAAATGTCCACAAAATTTGTTCTTTTAAGAAAAGACTCCTTTAACTAATTTGAGACAAACAATTCTCTGGGAAAATTTCGCAAGACTCGTTGAAAAGCCAATTACTACATGCAGGTGAGCTGAGATAATGTGAAAACACAGTGTGGCAATACAAATATATTCACACTAAGCACTGGGTTATTGATAGACTTGATTAACTCTGTTACTGACTTTGAAACCTGATCAATGGGTGAGCTACAAGGACACATGTGACTTGCTCCAACTTTACATTTCCTTACTAGTGAGCTATTACAAGCAAGTTAATTTGAGTGATCCCCCTTGGCTAACTAGTCTGGTAGACTGTTTCTCTCTGTCTCTCCTTGCCCTACCATTAGTTCCTTTTCTTGATGAAGAATCCTACTCACAGCCCTCAAACTACTTCTGAAGTTATTTATTCATAATTAATTCTTCTTAATTTATTGTATTTTGAGAATTTCATACATGAGAATTATATTTACATCATTTACCTCACCCTCTCCTCCCGCCAATTCCCTCTATGACCTCTTTCTCCCTCTCAATTGCATAACTTCTTTTTCATTATTGTTATTCACACACACACACACACACACACACACACACACACACACACATTGCTGAGTTCAATTAGTGCTGCACATATGCATATGTGTCTAGGACTGACCTCTTCGGATTGGATAATGTAGCCGGGGACTCACCACTGGAGAAGAGTAATTCTCCTTCTCTTAGAAATAATTAATCACCTAGAGCTCTTTCATGTAGGAGTGGTGTCTCGTGAGATTTACCTCATCCATGTTTAGTATCAACTGGTACTAGGATTATAGAAGTGTGCCACCAACCTGGTGAAATGAAAAATTGCTGTTATAATGCTGTGTAACAGAGCAATTATTTCACACCCCCGTTTTTCCTACAGCATAGACATCATAGCACATAACAGGCTTAATGTTGAGGAATTTGTTTTATTGGAAACTAACTTTCCATTATGTTACCACCAGTGTTCACCACAATGTCACTGTCCTCTGATCCATTCCTCAGGTATAGCATCCCTACCCTAATGTCAGTCTCTGTAGAACTCCTTGGAGTTGCTTTAGCTCAGTAACTATGCATTGGAGCTATCATTAAACCAACTTGGCATTTTTCAACAAACCTTGGGTCTAGTTTGGTGTGCCTTAAAGTAATTTGGACAGACATAGCCCATTGCCAAATGGCATTAGATACCCTGACAGGAATAAATAGGAATTGCATATATATGGAGATATATATAATATATATATATATATATATATTATACATATATGTATATATTCATATTTCCACAGGGAATCCCAGCACATTGAACAGCTTTTGTTAAGCAAATGGCACCTGCCATAACAAGTCCCATAGTTGTGACACACACAGAACAGACAAAACCTCTCTAACGTGCCAATGTGTGTGTTTACGCCTCAGGATGTGCTAACACTTCTCAAGCAGAAAATATTTGCTGTTGAAACAAATAGTTCCTTTATAAATCCCCAACTGGGCTGCGAAGGCGCTGAGTATGCTGTTGATTTTAGGAAATATCATCATTCATGTCTCATCCAAGTAAAAATGTAGGCTTTTTTTTTTTTTTGCTCCATAAAAAGCTAAGCTATCTAAATATTAATTGTAAGGGGAAAAATACCCATTTATATAATCATTATATTATATGCTAATTAATCACTTTCTCATGTTTTCATTGCAATCCAGTTTTTGCCTACCCAGCAAAAGGCACTGAAATTATAAAACTGAGTACATCAGGGAGGTAGTGGCTTCAATATGCATTTGCCTTCTTCAAGTAAGCAAATTGATTATAAGAGGAATGAGCAGATATCTATAACATGCAATATATACATATCTTTATATAAAAAAACACTGTACCATTCAATTGTACCAGCTACATGCTCCATGGCCAATACAGGCAATTCTGTCAGGGACATAGACAATCAAAGGCTAGAATGCATAGAATTATTGAGACTTTTAACAGGCTTTGAATAAAAAGTAAAATTAAAGATAAGACAGCATGCATGGGGTGGCAGAAATCTTCAGAGAAAAGACAAGTACACAGAATGTACATCACATATTAAAGAGAAATTAGAAACATTTTAGCTAAAGTGAGCTGCTCCTGAGAGGAGGATGAGAAACAGGGTTGGTTGTATTGGAGGGCATTACACTGAAGACCATTATTAATGTTGACATACTGTTTTGTTAAGAATCTCTGGGGCTTGGGGAAAAACTAAATACTGCTGTTCTGATAAAAAGAACACAGCAATAAAGTGACTCCTAACAATATTATGTTACACCCACAGATAAGTGTCTCACTCAACCATCTTGAGAGAAATGTCTTGTAGTAAGTGGGAACTAAGACAGAGACACACAACCAGACAATGGGCAGAGAGCGAGAGACATTGGAACACTCAGTCCTAAATGAAATGTCTTTATAACATCTCTCCCTTCAGGGTATAGGGAGTTTTGGGGAAGAGGAGTCAGAAAGAGTGATAGATACCATGTGTCTTCCAAAAAAAAAAAAAAAAACAGGGCTGACACACATATGAGTTCACAAAGACTGTGGCAGATTACACAGGACCTGAACAAGTTAAAGCCATATAGAATTCCAGCACTGAGAGGAGAATGTGGACATGATCTCCCATCCCTAACCTACAAGCGATCTCCAACTGACAACTACTTGCAAAAGAAAAAATTAATTCCAATGGAGTCACACTGGGTATATTAGCCACACTTCAGGGTGGTCCACAAACCCTGAAGTTAGATGGCCAACACAAAACAAACTCAAAGATGTTTTTGTAAATATTTTGTCTCATAATGCTTGTTCAGGTATTTTTTTAAATCTTATAATCTTTTTTTGCTTGTATATTACAGTTTCTCATTTTGTGATTTTATGTTGTGTGTGTTTGTGCGTGTTTGTTCATGTGTGTATATTTCTCGTGTTTTCTCGGTGTCTCCCCCGCCTTGTTTATTTGCTATTTTGTATTTTGGCATATCAGCTAAGACACCGTTATAGCACACCAATTACAATATTGTGTTAGCTTTCCTAAGGGTGCATTCTTTTGATTTCTTTGAGGGTAGTATTTCCACATAATGAGTTTCTAAGGATAGAAAGCGGTGGCACAGTAGAACTGACACTTGGTTTGTGCCAATAAAAGAAGTACAGATCCATTTTGGGTAATATCTAAATGTCACAAAGTAGTCTGAGTAGATATCTGTTTGCGAAAAGCACGTGATCTGATAAATGTTATTTGAGTACATATTCTGGTGCTCTAGAAGTTGACTTTACTTTTTAAAAAAAAATCGTTCTCTAAACCTTAGTTTCTGGCTGTATATTTTAAAATAACTTATGACAATCTTTTATAATGAAGATTCCCGGACTTGAATTTATACCTCCTAAACAAGAATTCCTGAAACTTCAACCTAGAGATTTGAGAGGAGGGGGGTTAACTTAAACAGTAGGTACCTCATTCACGAGTTTGTATTTCACCTAAGCTTAAGACATTTTCCACATATAGATAGTCTAAGATATGCCTGTGCTTCCTACTATGACCACCATCGTGAAGGGTCATAAATGTGTTTCCAGGTATTTATACTGACAGTGCAGCAGCTTCCTCAAGCACTCACAAGCAGAATTTAGAAACAAACATCCTAGGAACCATAGGAAAGGATGGAAGAACAGATTATATCTGTCCACAAGGAAATAGAAGCCAGAAAGGAAACCAAACCACCATTTCTTGCTGTTGATTGCTCTCCTAGACCACACCATTCGCATCCTCTGCCTGACACATCTAGTACTAAATAGTTTGGATGCTGACAAGTCAAGGCACTAGTCACTTCTAGCTGTCTTAGTGGGTCTAGACAACACTCCACCTCTGAAATGAAGGACGTTTTCACCCTTAGCCATGCCTACAAGGTGGCAGGAAATGGAAAGTGCTGTGGAACGGTCTATATGCCAAATTGCTCTGATTGGTCAATAAATAAAACACTGGTTGGCCAGTGGCCAGGCAGGAAGTAGGTGGGACAAGGAGAGAGGAGAATTGTGGGAAGCAGAAGGCTGAGGCGGAGAGACACTGCAGCCGCCGCCATGACCAGCAGCATATGAAGATGCCGGTAAGCCACCAGCCACGTGGCAAGGTATAGATTTATGGAAATGGTTAATTTAAGATAAAAGAACAGTTAGCAAGAAGCCTGCCACGGCCATACAGTTTGTAAGCAATATAAGTCTCTGTGTTTACTTGGTTGGGTCTGAGCGGCTGTGGGACTGGCGGGTGACAAAGATTTGTCCTGACTGTGGGCAAAGCAGGAAAACTCAAGCAACAGGAAAGTGTGAAAGTCACAGTATCCCAGTAAAAAAGGGGGCTACCCTCTTTCCTCCGGAGACTCACTGGTCCTGAATATTAAATGTGAAAGATTCTGAGCATGCTGTTATTTGCAGTTCTGCTGGCTTGGACTTCAATTACTCTCAGAGTCACCTAACACCTGTAAGATCTTGGAAGATATGTGGAGCATTAGCAGAGGGAGTGAAATCTCTGGCAGAGAGAGCTTCACCCTGGGAATTATAATCTGCAATGGGAGCATGTACCTTAGAATAGTTGTGGTGTGAGACATTTTAAATGATAGAGCAGGAAAGATATTTCTGGGCACGTCCAAGACAGAAGCAAAAATAACGCTCAATGGAGATATGCTTCAAATGCTTATCCCTTGGTGGGGAAAATTTCCTATACTTTAATTTTTAGATTATCAAGCTGGTGTGGTGATGTATGCTGTAACCCAGCACTCCTGAGACTAAGAATCGTAATTTGAATGCATGTCTGGGCAACATGGGAAGACAAATGTTTTTGACAATTTCAGCAAAACCTATGACATTTAGTCAGACCTTATTTCCCTAGTTTGAGTTAAAAAATAATGTGATTTCAGTAAATAATTTAAGAATCAGTTCACATTCTTTCATTCTATTCCATAAAGCATGGTTTAAAAGATGTAAAATAGTAAATTTGATAATACATTCATCAAAGTGTCTAAAAAACCTTTTTTTTTTTTTTAGTTTTTGTTGTTGTTTAACTTTTCTATGATACAAGATTGCTTAAGATTTAATTGTTTAAGAGATGGTGTTGTTTAAGATTTCCATGTACAAAATCTCCTGTGTACATTGACAGGTACATAGGACATTTGGGGGATGGATGCTAAAGATCCACCCAGAAAGCTCTGACTGCTTCTGTGTGTATAATAAAAGCTGGCAATGGCATCCTCTTGGTTTCTTCCCAGGAGTATTTTTCTATAGAGTAGGGAATAACGTTTGAAGTAAAAATGAAAGTCTCCCACTGGAAATTTAGAGAAGAATAGAAACCCAGTCTCTCAAAATATTTACTTTGAAAATAAGTACAATGAGTGTTCTGAGAAAGTGTAAGGAGAATTACAGCTTCTGTATTCTACCTAGCAACTTGGATTATGGAAACCAACATTTCATTTTAAGTTTTAGCATCATAGTGCTATATTCCACACAATTCTACTAAAGAGTAAGTATCAAAAAAAAATGAACATGTGTTCATTCAGATGTCTGCACAGGTATTTATGGGAACCAATTTATAATTTGATAAATATTTAAAATTAAAAGCAAGTAGCTGGCAAAGCATTTTTCCCAATGAGTTGAAATATTATGTACAGGCACTTTAAGGTATCCTACTCAAATATATATTTTTTTAATATTTACCTTTGTTTTCTGTGTATGTATGTATATCATGTGAGCCCAGTGCACGCAAAGGACAGAAAAGAACAGTTAGTCCCCAGGAACCAGAGTTACAGATGTGTAAGAGCTGGCTGTTGGATACTGGGTAAGGAAACCAGGTCCTCTGCAAGAACAGCAGGTAGCCTTAACCATTGAGCTATCTCTCCAGCTCCCATAGTCAAATATTCTTTAAATATGTTAGTCCCTTACTTATCTTTACACAGCAAAATCTGTGAAACTCTTATTTCATAAAGACCAAAGGCACTGGATACTAGGAAATGAGATACAAACGAGTAACACACAGAATAGCATAAAACAAAGGACATAATACTAGCCATCTTTAACAAAAAGCATCTTCCCCTTTTGTTTCTTAATATATATAATAACTATATATATTATATTACATATAGCAATATATAATTATATAATAGTAATATACTATTATTATTACTGTTATTATCATGGTGTGTGTGTGTGTGTGTGTGTGTGTGTGTGTGTGTGTGTGTGTGTGTGTGTGTATCTATCATGGCACATGTGTGGAGGTCAGACAACTTCAGGAATTGGATCTCTCTTCTACTTCACGGGCTCCAAGAATCAAACTCAAGTCCTCAAGCTTTCCAGAATGTGGTTTTATACATTGAGATATTTTGTCAGCTCTCATTTCTTTCCCTTCCAAATGAAAATAGAAATAACTAAATACATCAAATGCTACCCCAATTAGAAGTTAACACATTTTTTTAAAAAACTTAGTCGGGAAAAAAATGTGTGTGAAGAAGCCATTCTAAGAAAAACCTCATTACTAAAGCACAATCATGCACATTTTATTCATTTAATTTCAAAGGGACTTGGGTACAAAAGGTTTTGGGTGATGACTAACAAAGACCCAATTAAAATTTTTTTGAGTGTATTGATTCTGGCCAGTTTTGGTGACCTCCCCGTGTATCTCACTCAGAAGCAAAATGACAGGGCAAAGGAATTATTGATTTTGCATGATCTCTTGTTTGTCTGATCTTTCCCTGAATACTCAAAAAGATACTGACTGTTCTTGACATAAAAGTTTAAGGATGGTCTGTCTGATTGGGAGTGCCTGACAATTATCAGAAAAATGATGCCAGTATGATTAACCCTCTCCTCATTTCAGAAATCTTCAAATTCTTTTCTCATTTCTTAATGTTTGGCAAAGGTGAAAAAAAATCAAATTTGAGGCAAGACAAGGCTTTGGCCTGAATTGAGCAAATGCGATTGGAACAGCACTAGCCCTTTTTTGAAAAATGTGTTTGTGGAAGAATGCTACAGGTAATCTACACAGTAAGTGGTACGGGCAATTTCAGATAAGGAAACCTGTCAGAATTCTGATCCTTGCCCATACACTTCTGCTCAACTTTCTTTTGCCTCTGGGAACCAAACCCCTCCTTGCAACAGTAATAATGAGAAAAAGTTGTGAAAAGGTTCCTGGATGGAGGGTTAGGTGATCTGAAATAAATCCTAGATAATCTTGGCTCTTTCTTATGTTATTGAAAACACTGAACCTCTGTGCACCTATAACTCTTCATTTTTAATATGGGCTTTATCTGGGTTCTAAAACTTCACTCAGGCATCATATTTTATATTCCAAGCCCCAGTTGCTACAAGAAAGCAAATAATTGGTAATAATTAATGAAATAGATTGCGTCAATGTTTAGCAATGTGTATGATATCTCCTGGATCCATATCAGTTGTCCCTTTCCGACTAGATTAACAACTCACAGAAAATTGGGGGCTGTAAAGATGGCTTAGAGGTTAAGAGTACTTTCTGTTTTACCAGTAGACCAGAGTTTAATTCTCAGAACCCATAGCCGGTGACTCATAAACTACTGTAAATTTCAGCTCCAGGGGATCCAACACTTTCTTCTGGAATCTGTGAGCACACACACACACACACACACACACACACACATACACACACACACACACACACGCACGCACACATGCATGCACGCATGCACGTGCACACACACACACACACACACACACACACACACACACGTCTTTGAAATACTTCCAGAAAATTGATCAAAGTAGAAACCTTCAAAAGTAAAAGTATTGTGAAACATAGAACCCACAGCAAAGAATAAGGTACATGAAGTCTTAATATTTTAAAAATGAACTCTGTAAACATCCATATGCTAAAAATTGTTTCATTTAGTAAATACACAGTTGAAAACAATCTGCATATCTACCATGTTTATGATTAGTGAATTGTTAAATGAAACACCATTGTACTATTTGTGATGAGATCCTAAAAAAAATATATCTCATGAAAAAATATTAATGTGCAATGGTAAATAGAAACCAGATGTCCAATGTAATAAAATGTGGCCTAATAATGTAATATAATTTAATGTCTTCTATTCAATAAAAGTCACTCTTCACAAAGATGAGTGAAAAAGCACATTTGCAAAGCCTTTGAATAATTTCTAACATAGGAAACTCCAAACACTAAGGATTACAAATAGTTATTCTCAAAATAATACTTAGTAAATACTAAAATGTAACCTAATTATTAAGGTACTATTAGGGTACAACTTCATACCAATTTGTCACAGAGAGTATTTCCTAGGAGTTAGTTTCACAGAGGCCAAAGTGGATATGATCCTTAATGCAGTGTTTGTATGAATGAGACATTGAAGATGACTTTAATTTTCATCACCAAAAGAAGACACAGCAACATACACACATCATAGTATTACCCTGTACACACACACACACACATACACACACACACCACACCACACCACACCACACCACACCACACCACACCACACCACACCACACCACACCCAAGCATGAATGTTTAAAGATTAGAACTTAGTGAAGAAAGTAAGACTTCTGTGTATCTATTCACGGCTTTTCAGTTTATGTACTTGTCACTATATAAAATATAGTAGTATTCTATATAGCCTTCTTCACACACTGATTGCTTTAAGTCAATTCTACATTGCTTGTAACATATAATAAACTACAAATGCTATAAGTAGTTCCTGTAATGCATTTCTTAGGAAATAATGAAAAAAATCTGTGTAAGTTTAATATGGGAAGAGAGAATAGGGCATGTGCCATGTGAGACTTGGATGTGTCCCTACTTATGGAAGCCAAATATGTGTGTGTGACATGTGTTTTTAAGTTTGTATGGACAGATATAATACATCACTGTACATATATAAGACACACACATATTATATATATATATATATATATATATATATATATATATATATATATATATATCATTGCATTAATAGCAAATCAGGAATATGCACTTTGTAAAAAAACATAGAAGCACTGAAAAGCACTTTATATGCAGATGTCTATGACTGGGTGGGGGAAAGACTAGAGAGAGGGTAAGGGAGAATAAGTGAACAAAAGACCAAAATAACAAAACAAACCAAGAAGGGAACTTGCCCAGTGCAGGAAGGAAAATATGTCCTGATGTGAGAAAAAAATAATAATAATTCACTGAAACTTCTGACTGTGTTCCCAAGCAAATGCCACATGGAGTCATCTGGCTGCTAGCATCTTAGTGATTCATGTAGTGAACCCAAATAGGATATGCCAGTGTGAACACACCCAATGCAGAGGACAAATAAGCAATGCTGCTAGCACCACAGAGGTAGTCGAAGCATCACGTGCATGGAAGGAAAGACACAGGACAGAGATGTAGGTTAGGGAACGGTGAGGACAGACCAAAGAAGGCCAAACTGAGGCAAGGTGAGCCAAAAGGTAAAAGACATGGTGGACAATGAGATGTCTTCAGGCAAGCCTGGAACACAAGATGTAGCTGGGGATGATTCTGAACTTCTATTCCTCCATCTAGGTTACAGAAGATGTGCTACTACTACTTCCTGTCTTAAGATGCTGGAGATGAAACCAAGGTACCCACCATGCTAGCTAGGTACATACCCTGCAACTGAGCTCAATCTCAGCCTCTTTGGTTGGATTTCTAATAAAAAAAAAAGCTTGAATTTAAAAGGGATGTGTCTTGATTTGAGACTAGTTAGGAGGAGGAGCTCCCTGCCATGCATGGTCCATGTGAGCTGCCCAATGTTAAGGAATTTACTGTCTATGCACAGAAAATAGACGTATATCTTAAAGCACCAATCAACTTTTTAAGTTAAAAAGTTACTATAATGTTTTCATAAAATGTTTTAATTTAGAAATTGAATAATTCTATTTCTAAGTCCAGGAAATTTTAATATGTACTTTTAGAAGGCTTTGAGTAATGTTTGCCTCATTCTGAAACTTAATTAATTAAATTCAATTAAAATTTAAAAATAAATGTATAAATTTAATATATCCAATGTCCTTAAATTATTTAAACTGCTTGTTCACTAAATTAAAACTTAAGAAATAAATTCTATAAATCAAGTCCCTTAAACTTATAAATAAACCGATTACATTTTCTTAGATGTTTGAATGCTGCTCATAAATTTAGAATAATTAGAATATAAAGTTGCAAGTATCATTCCCTTAGCTCTGGATTTTAAATTAAAATCTGAAGTGTATTTTCTTATGCATTTCTGGTGTGTTAAGTGTTCTTAATTATAATTTTAAAAATACTAAATATGTCAGAAGTACTTCTTAACACAATAATGCTGTAATATGTATTTATCTAAACACACTTTGTGTGCTCCGTGATCTTCCTCTTCCAATTCCCCATCCTGAACCCAGCATTAGGAATACATGTGTTGCCATGGCATCAGGGTGTTTTCTTTTGTTTTTAATTGAGTGCTGGGGTTCCAGCCACAAGCTTGCACAGCAAATGCTCTTACTCACTGGGCCGTCTCCTCTGGCTCCAACAATTATGTAAAATTACCCTGATTAATAGATACTCACACTTTAGGAAAAAGTAAGTTTTTGCTAAGCATGTGAATGCTTTCATCCCATCACTTGCTCCCATTATATTCAGAAAGACCCAGCTGTAGCACTGATTTAGGTGCTTGCTTTATCAAGCAGTGATAGTTGGTTATAGTTATCAACTTGATAAGTCTAGAATCACTTGAGATGGGAATCAGATTTAAAAAAAAAACTGTGTAAGTCAGGGTGGCTTACAGTAATGGTGCCAGGGATTTTAATTGAGGTGGAAAGAACCATGAGCAACTCATGCCTTGAGTTGAATCGTGAACTGAAAGGAAAGGTGAGAGCAAGCTAAGAGTTGGGATGCACACATTACCTCAAGGTGCTCTGATCTTGATCGTGGGCGGGATTGACTTGCTGCTGCAGCCTCCTGCTGCCTTGACTTCACCCCGAGGTGTGCACTAACCTGAGATGATCAGCCCAATGAAGACTTTCTCCCCTACATTTCTTTTGTCAGTGTATTTGTTCACAGCACCTAGAAACAAAATTCATTAGAAATACATATTAATTCAATTCATGGAATTCTAAGCAGCATAACAAATACATCTTTTAAAATATTTTCCTTTTTATTGAAACTAAGTTTTTTTTCATACAGTGTATTCTGATCATGATTTTAGTTTCTCCTCCTTCATCTCCTGCCAGATCCTCCCTATGTCCACAACCATCCAACTCTATCCTTTCTTTCTCTCCCTCTTTAGAACACAGATAAATTTAAAAAGCACAAGAAACACACACACACATACACATGCCAAAAAAATGCACACACAAAATCAGAAGCTATAATAAGCAGGAAAGATGAGTGAGGAAATTGACTGAACAAATCAATACAAGACAACAACAAAAGTCTCTGAATATCATAGAGTTCATTTCATTTTGCCCATCTAGTGCTGGGCATGGAGCTTTCCCTTAAGTGTGTTTTGTATACCCAGTGAGATTCCATTGAAGAAATCAATTTTTCCAATAAAGAAATCTTGACGTAAGGATGTAGCTTGTGAAAGAATGAATGCCTAGCATCTAGCATGTATAAAAACAGTAATGGATAGAAAGAAACTAGAAAGGGAGGGAAGGATGAGAGGAAAAGAGGGAAGGACAGGATGGATGAGAGGGAAGAGGGTGAGAAGGATAAGAGTAGTTAATTGTTATTTTGTCATGGCGAAGATCCATATGTCAGGGTCCAAATCACTTAAACCCTGGATCTTTATCAAGGCTATCCCACTGTCTCTGACTTCATTCACTATTTCTTTCATACTGCTTGTTATGGAATATTAATTTAAGATATGTTACACTTGTTTATGCTATGGAATATTTTTTCAATGATGCAAAGATGTGTGGCAATTTTTATGTTGCATTTGTTTAACTCTGCAAAGCTGTGTTACTTTGCCTGCCTAAAACACCTGATGGTCTAATAAACAGCTGACTGGCCAATAGCTAGGAGGAGAGGAATAAGTAGAGCTGCTAGGCAGAGAGAAAGAGGAAAAGGAGGAGGAGGAGGAGGAGGAGGAGGAGGAGGAGGAGGAGGTAGCAAAGAAGAGGAGGACACCAGGGGGCAGCCACCCATCCACACAGCCAGCCACAGAGTTAGAAGGAAAGAGTTATACAGAATAGATAAAGGTAAAAGCCCAGAGGCAAAAGGTAGATGGGATAATTTAAGTTAAGAAAAGCTGGCTAGAAACAAGCCAAGCTAAGGCCAGGCATTAAGAATAAGTCTCTGTGTGATTATTTGGGAGCTGGGTGCCAGGCCCCCAAAGTGCAGAGTTTTAAAAAAATACACAACTATATTGTTTCTTTGATTTTCTGACTGTATCTTAAGGACTTTAACATTCACAGAATTATCTCCTTCCAGTAGTTCTCTGGTCATCACACTAAGATTTTCTAATGAAAAATCAGTACTGGGAATTCTCAATGGGATGTTTCAACATCACTCTCTGTAGCCAAGAAAAGCCTTTAGCCCTTTGAAGGGAGAAAGCAAAGAAAGCCTGACCTCAACCACACACTAGACACTGTTACATTTTGGGGGAAAATGGGTCTAAAAGAGTTTAAAGTTTATATATTGGGGAAAAAACTGAGTTTTCCTGCTATGTGACCCACTTTGGCATCACTACCTCCTGAGTGCTGGGATCACAGGCCTGGCCACCACACCTTGCTTAACTTAACTTTGGACTGGTCATTCCTAGGCTCTTTCTGCCCACTGAAATCCTTGTCTCTCTGCCTCTGCCTATGTGTTGTGCTATAACATGATGGGACTTTATTTTATTTTCTTTATTTCCCCTAACATATTTCTAAACTAAACTTCTGTTATATTTTCTTTTAATACTGCAGATAGCAATGAGATGACCCAGCATGTTTCTTCAAATCTGTCCCTGAATGCATGACACATGCCAATGGTCAAGACTAATAAAGAAACTGATGAAAAGAACTAAAGTTACTGAGAAAAGAAATAGTAGTTGGTGACCCAGCACTACAGAGCTTACAACAGAGATCTTGCTAATTTTAAACCATCTGGCATACAAGGACAAAACAGAACCAAATGCCAACATAGTCAGATTTAACCAATGGAGACATACATACTACATTTTTACATAATAAAATTTATTTTCATAGAAGATGTTCCCTTTGGAAAATTTTGACAGAAGTCAGACTTCTACAAATACTTCTAAGAATTTCTACATAGAAAATAACAATTATGCCTTTGTTTTCATGGTATCTGAGACTGAGTTACATAAGGACATCTCCACACATATATATATTGTATGCCCATTATCTTTTTCCAGAGAAACCACACTCGGAGAGCTAACACTCATGGCAATCGTACTTCAGGTCCATTTTATAAACTGAGAGCTGCTTCTCTCTCTCAGTTGTTGAAAAAAATAACAAATTCCAAATCTACCAACATGTTCTTGGGGAGGGAGCAGAAGCTACAAAAGGGTGTATTCAGTTGGTACCTATTACGGAGTTTTCTTTTTAATCAATGCTTTGAATTTCTACTTGTGTTTAGAGGTTATTTTGTTTCCTTTCCCGAAAGTTTATGAAGTACTTGACAGGATTTTTAAATAAAAATGAACACACTTATATGCTAAGGGGACATTTGGCCCAGGTTCTATTTAGAAAGTTATATACTCAGTGGAAGTTGGTCACATAAATACACACACACACACACACACACACACACACACACACACACACTACTTGAAAAACAACTCGAATTAAGAGCATGTGTAAAAAGCCCACCCCTAGCTGTGATTTTTACTACTCAGCAATCTAATGACTTTAGACTTAAATAATTATGAATAAAAATTAACTCCTAAGTCTTCCTTGGAAATGTGAGGGGACTTCTCAAGACTTTTAAGTATCTAGTCTTTAAAAAGGAATCTTGGCTGTGTGGGGTATGTGACCTGACAGTAGGAGGCAAACAAGAGCCTAGAGTGGCTGACTTCCCCATAGAAAAATGAAAGCCTGCTCTGGAGGGCAGAATCAATGGTCTGTCTGAAGAACGACATGAGAAAACAAGTGCAGAACTGCCAGGCAAGACACGGGAAGGAGCAAAGCAGTGAGAATGCAAAGCATCCCTCCATCAGGCGACTGCAGAGGCAGATTCTGAGATGAACTGTGGGTCTTGTTTGCCTGTGTGTGCATTTGATTGTGTGGTAATGCGGTCATTTCCTTGACTTAGCACAGACTTAACAGAGTTGCAATCAGAGTAAGTATGAACATCAATGAAAACTCATATGCAATTATGTAATCACTACAGTCTCAATGTAGTCAATTGTTGTTTGAATCTTAGATGGTCTTATAATAAAAAATCCTGTACCAGATATTGGGGTGAAAGCTGACAGATCCGAAAAGCAGAGCAAGCCACACCCAACCTCACCTTACCAACTCCTCAGGCCATCCTGTTTCCTCAGAATGAAAGCCTCTGAATCCTCACTAGAAAGGGTCTCAGCTGAACTGTTTTAGTTCCTGTTTCCTCATGCCTTATATGCCTTTCTCTGCCAGGCCATGCCACTTTCTGAAATTAAAGGTTTGTGTGCTTCTTAGTACTGGGATTAAAGGTGTGGGCCTCAGCTGCCTGGCTCTGTATCCAGTGTGGCCTTGAACTCACAGAGATTCAGATGGACCTCTGCCCCCCAAGTAATAGGATTAAGGGTGTGTGCCACCACTGTCTGGCCTCTATGTCTAATAGTGACTGGTTCTGTCCTCTGATCCTCAGACAAGTTTATTAGAGTACACAATATATCACTACAGGAAATGGATCAAAATTACATATATTCACATTAGTTTCTGTCTCAGGCTCAAAATAATCATTGCGTATTCTCTATGTATAAGAGATATTACTAGTGTTGTGAAAATAAGATTAAAATCTCCTGTCAACTCAGAGGCAGTAGAAAAGATGATTGAGTTTTATGATTGGATAATCATTAAAACGGACTGCAAGACACATCACTAGCAATTAATCATGTAGTAGAATGCAAACACAGAAAGAAATCTCACCCTTCTATATAACTAAACAGATACAATCCTATCCATGCATGCTGTCAGGTAAGTAATGACTAGTCTTCAAGTGAGATGACTTAATAAGACTATGTATCACACATGGCTCATTATAATACTTCTTTATAATTGCATTAGCCATCAGTGTTAGATGATTGACTTTAGTCAAAGAAAAATTAATTTCTCATACCTTTACTGAAGGAGGTAAAGTTTCAGTTTAGAACTGGGTGTTAAATCAAGTTGTTCCTGCTTGCCCACAGAAACGGAGAGAGGAATGCTCCATTCTTGCAGGTGGTACTTCCAAAGTGATTCTCAGAAACTGACAAAAGGTTTATCTGCTTTCCAGACTGACTTACATATGAATCAAAGAGAAGAGAAAAATGCTTAAATTACCGTGTCTAGAATATAATCATGCAGAGTTTGAAAACTAGTATACATTCTGAGAAACGCATCCTTAGCTGATTTTCTCATTGAGTGAAAATCACAGGTTATGTATCCCTCAAACCTGATAATAGCTTTCTGTACCCCAAAGCCATGTGAGGAGCCCATTTCTCTCCTGTGGACAACTGCGATATAGTGGCACTTGTGTATTTTATAATAAAAAAAAACAACTATAGGGATAGAAATATTCAGATCCAAAATAATTCTAGAGGTTATGTGTTATTGATAAGTTATTGTGCTATTCATGAAGGTAAAGGATCTGAGGAAAGAGTCATATTTTCTTATTCTCAACAGAAAGAATAAAATTTCTTCCTTTTAGTTTAGATTTGTTCATATACTAGATATTATATAAGACTCATCAATGAAAAGATCAAAGTTATGCACTAGTGACATTCATAGAAATGAAATAGGACTGTACCCAAAATTAACACATTCACAGTCTGTATTCGATCTATAAGAGGAAGGACTTTAAGGGAATGTCACCCAAACTTGTATTTTAGTAACACTAAATCAGAAAAGTCAATCTTATTCCTCCATATACTTTCAATATAATATTAAATTTGAGCACCAGGATTAAATCAGTTAAGCGTGTCTTTGCATCTACCCATTTTAAATTGATAAAAATGGCTTGCTGTTTTCATAATCAATAAAACAGATCTAATTTTAAAAAATACCCTTGAAATATCAGTTTTAATTTAAATGTTCATGTAAAGCTGTGATTCATACTTTACACCATAACTACTAACTCCTACATTCACTGAATGAATCACTTATCTAACTTCTTAGCAGAGACAGACAGGTACTGGTCATCACATTACATGCCAAAGACAATTAAAAAGCCCTAAAATCCCAGGATTCTAGAGATGTCTCAGTGTTCTAGAAGAGGACCTACATTCAGATCACAGAGTCCCACATCAGACGGCTCATAAATCCCTTGTAAGGAATCCAATTCCCCTTCTGGCCTCCATGGGCACTGTACAACCTGGACTCAGAGACTATTGAACATATTAAAATTTAAAAAATCAATTAAAAAACCTAAATTTTTGGATTTAGGCCAAAGTAGATTCAATTTCTCTTTTCTGCCAATGTGAAAATTTGGAGAATCACTTTACTTCTCTAAATCTTAGGTTTGGCCTATGAAATGGTGGCATAATATATACATCTCATTGAGTCCACATAAAAATAAAGAGTATATATTTACAAAATGTGGCAGAGAATGTTAAAAAGAATTTCAAACATTCTTACTCTCAGGTCATATGAACAAGAGATACAACTAAGAAAATCATTTGAAAACAATTTGGTTGTTTTAAAGCAATTCACTTGAGCATGTTGTGGGGGGGATCAGGGAGAGTCACAGGTTAGAGAATGTAATTTGCTCAGCTCTAGTGACTGATTATAGAAAAGGGCATTTGCAACTGGGAGACTGAAGCCAGGTGGAAAGTGGCATTAAAAAATCAAATCTAAACAAACAACCAAAAAACAAAACACCATCAGTTCAGCCCAGGTTTCCAATGGACATGATCAACATGATGAAACACTCACTGTAACACTCTCTATACAGCTAAGTGCCCAGACATACACTCCTGTGCTGTTCACATTCTTGGTCAGGAGCATCCAGGAAATTTTATTTCAACACTTTCAGGTAACATTTCTCTTATTACATAAGTCTTTTTAATTGGATTAAAATGTTAGAAAATTACCTCATAGAAACCTCCGTTGTCTGGTAAGACTCAAATTACAGATTAAAAATATTCAAAACTACTTGAACAGAAGAAAGAAAATATAAATGTGTTATGCTGTTTACTGAAAGCTTGTTCATATGCAACTGATATGTAAAATTGCTATTAAATTATAAATTGCAAAAGATTTAAGTTGAAAACAATTTTTCACAATAAACTCCTATTTGCATTTTGGATGAGCCACGTCTACATATACATTTATCATTTTCTGTGTGACAAAGACTTACTGCATGTCTCTTTATTTAATCTGGGTTTCATTGGTGATGACGCTTTGTACAAACCGTGTCTATTTAAATATATCATTGTTCTGTTGAAAGGATTGCATGATGGAATAAACAGGATTTAGATTATTAGACAAAAAAGGGGCACAGGGACCCAAGAGATGTTCAGGAAGTAAAAGAACACATTCTGCTGGTAAATCTCCATTGCTTGAGGAAATAACCTTACTAGTACTCACATAGACAGCACTAATTCAATAAAATGGACACAAAAAGAGACGTGAAAGGAGGAGGAGACTTGTTGAGAAAAAAAGGGGTTCAGTGAGAAGGTAAAGAGCATAAGAGGGCAAAAGTAATGATGCCTAATGATATTCTGCTGTATCATAGATTGGTGCCCACCCCAACTGTCATCAGAAGGTTTCATCAGTAACCAAAGGAAACAGATTGCGGAGTTCCACAGCCAAACATTAGGCTGAGCTCGGGGAATCCTGCTAGGAGAGGGAGGAAGACTGTCCAAGCCAGAGGGGTCAATAATACCACAAGAAACCTAACAGAATCAACTAACCTGGGCTCATAGGAGCTCACAGAGTCTGAACCAAGAACCAGGAAGTCTGAATGGGACTGACCTAGGCCCTTTACATCTATGTGACAGTTGTGTAGCTTGGTCTACTTGTGTAACTCATAAAGGGGGAGCAGGGGCTATCCCTATAATGCATTACCTGGCTTTTGGGAAACTAGTCCACATAATGGGTTGCCTTGCCTAGCCTTAATACAAGGGGAGGTGCTTAGCCCTGCTGCAACTTGAAATGCCGTGGTTTGTTGATATCCGTGAGAGACTTTCCATTTCTGAACAGAAACATGAGGAGTGGATTAGGGGCCTGGGCAAAGGGGAGGTGGGAGGAGGGAATGGGAGGAAAAGAGGGAGGGAAACCATGGTCGGGATGTAAAACAAATAAATAAATTTAGTTAATTAAAAAAAAGTGGGATAATGGGAGATATAATCAAAGTGTATTACACATGCATACATAAGTATGTGAAATTATGAAAATAAATAAATAAATAAACCCAATACTCTCCCAGCTTTATTATTTGCAGGTCTGCATACTATATCATTACCCAATTCCTGAATATAGTTTAGACACTGGATCAATGGAAATTGATACTCACATCAACTACTTTGCCACAGGAATATTATCAGACAACCTTTCTCTAGTTTGTTATGTGGATCTTTTCCTTGGGAAGCTTAAATGCTGTTCTATGCAAAGCTGAAAAAGCTGTAATGTTTATGTGGGAAGCAGTGAACATCTGCTATTTGCAGCATTTTATTTCAATACTTTCTTTCACAGAATTTTTGTGACTCCAAACGCATTTCTTTATGTTGAGTATGTAAATGCCACCTAAGTCTTGATGATTTAATTGCTTTTGGTATTCATCTGCACAAATGCCACACTCTATTTTAATTGCTTTGTTACCAACTATAACTACAAAACAAGATTAATATCGGAGAGATAATTCTTCTCAGTAAAATGTAAAAGTGAGGATTTCTATTGGTCTTCATTACTTTGTCTTAATTTCTATTATCCCTGTTTAATTTATACATGAAAGAAAAAAGAGTTCCATTTCTTAGCAAAAGAGTCCAATTCGTCTTCTTTTGCCATTGATGAATTTGATTAGGAATTTCTTTCTCCTTTTCTGAAATACCTTCCATTATTAGCACATCTTACCAACAAAAAGAAGGATCATATGTCTTGTAAGCAAAATTTGTGAATGTTCCTTATTATCTATAAATTAAAATTAATTTTAAATTAATATTAGTTAACTTAAACTTTAGCATATATAGTAGCTGCTTTTATTACAGAATTTTTAAACTTACCCTGGCTTGTGTTAATGCTTTTCTCTGACTCAGCACCCACTTCCCTCAGTCCCTTGCTCCCTTCTTGCCCATGGACTCACTCTTTAACTAAAGAGACCCCATTCTGCTTTGATGCTTTATATTCTATACCCTCTTTTCCCCTCTCCTTCTCTTAAGGTCTGTTTTTCACAAGGCACTCATAAAACAGGGCTCACCAATTTTCTATCTGTGGCATACCCATAAACTCATCTCTCTTGGCCTTAGTTACTTTGTTTAATATAATTTCCACCTCCATCAATGTGCCTACAAATATCATGCTTTCATTTTTCTTCAGAGTTGAAGAAAATTCAATGTATCTGACTTTCTTTATCTATTCATCTGTTGTTAGACATCTAGGCCAGTTTCATTTTCTGTTGTCGCAAACAGTGCAACAATGAACAGGAATGTGCAAGCATCTCCATCATAGAACACAGATCTCCTTATCACAGGCCAAAGTCTGGCTTATAGAGCAGTTCTATTGTTATTTGTCTGGAAAACATTCATACTGTTTTCCATGGTGGCATCCATAATTTTCTCTCCTACCAACAGTGAATAAGTATTTCTCTTACTCCATACCCTCACCATAACATGTCATCATCAATTTTCTAAATGTTAGCAATTCTGACTAGGGTGAGATGCAGTCTTAAAGTATTTGTGTATGTGGGGGTACACGTGTGCACATTTTGTACAGGTGAATGTGTGTTTAATGTACCTGTACATGTTTGCACAGGTATGTGGAACCTGGAGGATAGCCTTGAGTGTCATGTCTCAGGAGCTGCCCAACAGGATCTCTCATTGTCCTGAAGCCCACCAACTAGGCTACAATGGTCACCAGTTAGCTCCAGGAGTCTGTCACTTTCTCCCTCATCTACATTTATAATCTTGTGTGAGCACACTGGCTTTTCAAAAACATGGCTCTGCAGACCAAGCTCATGTCCTCATGTTTAGGAAAAGTGTTTTACTAAAAGATTTGTCCTTGCAGCTGTCAAAGCCGTGTGTGTGTGTGTGTGTGTGTGTGTGTGTGTGTGTTTCTGTTGAGGCCACAGGTCAACATCAATCATCTACCTCAACTGTTCCTGATGTAATTACTTGAAGTGGATTTTTGGTTGTTATACGTGCTATAATTCCTTGATTGTAAAACACCTTCAATATAAAACATACAATCAATTTAATACTAGTTTTGCAGAGCTTCTTGACATATGCCCAGGTGTGGAACTGGTTCATACAGTAGTTCTATTGTTAGTTTTTGAGAAACACCCATACTGATTTCCATAGTGGTTTTGATAATTTACAGATGAACAGACATACAAGATTCAGAATCTAAATTGATAAAACCTAAAACTCATCAAGAAAATTGAAATAAGCATCTACTTCTATGTTTCTAACTCAAGCAAGTCTCCAGAGAGAAATGAGCTTGTTGGACTCATCTCCATAAGTGGTATCAAAAACATCACCTCCAAGGAAAAGAGGGCACTGCCAGGTCCTCCTAATTCCAGTGGTAAGCAAAGGGCATTCTTCAGTTCTAATAAACAAAACTAGATAATTTAAAGACATTTCTCTGAGAAATGTAAGTGTTATTTTATTTTCTTTGATTTGGAAAATATATAAATATTTATCCATTGACATCTAAAACACCAGTGAATTTTCCTGCAGTTGTCTCTATAATTATTCAACAGTTTGATATTTCAATTAATGTCTATGAGTACAGCTATGTGATTTTAAAAAGTAAATCTCCCAGCTGGAAGAGGCTCCCAGTAGATCATCCTCCCAAACTTCTCAATGATATTGTGATCAGAGTGGGTGGGAAATGATGGGACAATTTTTATGTCTTTGAAATATCAGAAACATCTGGATGTATTGTTCTGTAAATACCAGTTCTGAATTTGCACATCTGTCCCAGAGAATATCCTGAGTATTAGAAAAAAAGCCGGGATATTATCCTCATCACTATTCCTACACTATTTCTTTCATCAAATGCTAAATAGTGTGATACTCACAGGCACAGTTTTAACAATTACCTGAGAAATAAAAAAGAACTATTTACCAAATTATAGTGTATTATGGAATAAAATTTTTAAAAAAGTCTGCAAAACATCAATTCTGCTGCTTTCAACAATTTCAATAATCTGCGTGGTATAATGTATTGTTTTTTTTATTTCTGAAAAGAGACAAACCATATAAAACCAGAATATAGCTAACACTTCTATCTGTCCTGTCTAAATTAATTATGAAATAAGGTAATCTGAAGAAAGCTGATTAACAGAACCTCATTATTGGGACCCACTTGTGTATGCTGTTCATTCTCCAGACTTTTTTTTTTCTTTTTTAATATCAAGGCCAGTCATTTCTTAGTAATCTCAAATCGCTGAAGCTAATGCTGAACAAGAAATAAATGACACTGCTCTCTGGATGTCTCTGCCATTGATGTTCATGCATGCATCCCATAGATGGGCTGCACTATTGCAGCATGTCCATTTCATAACCAGCCATATGTATTTTTATACAAATCAAATTAAATGTCTTTCATTATGAGGTAAATATTAAAACAATATCTTGCAGAAGCAAGATGCTTTTCCTCTCTACTCAGAGCAAGAATAAGATGTTAGTTCCAAACTATGAGACACTGACTGGTACACAGATAAAGTAGTATCCAAAACATCAGTGACCATGGTACTTTTGAGAAGGTCTTTTGTATACTACCATATTTTTAGTAGTATATGTTTCTCATTGTGTAATTTTGAGTTTATGTGAATATTAGATTTATCCTCCACATTTTGGAGTATGCCTTTTCTTTAAAGGATATTCAGTAATTCAAATATGCATTCATTTATTAATATACCCAAGTATTAATCTTATGTCTACTCATTCAAGACCTTGCTTTCAACTAAAATGTTGAAATAATTATACTCACAAGTTAGTTACTATTTTCTTTTGTTATGATAAAATAACACAACAAAAGAAATTTAAGGATGAACAAGGTAAAATGGTTAGTGTTATCACAACTTGACAAAATCTAGACTCATTTAGAAAACAGGCTTCTGAGCATACCTCTGGGGATTATGTTAATTATATTCATTAAGATATGGTGCCACTATGGGTAGTATCATTCCCTAAGCAGGGAACCTTAGACTGAATAAGAGTGGAGAACATGAACCAAGCACTAAAATTCATTCAATCATTGCTCTATTTTTTTCTGACTGTGGGCATAATGTGACAAGCTGTTTCAAGCCCCTCGTGTCTCAACTTCCCTTCCATAATGGACCACAATCTAAAATTGTGGGATAAAATGAATACTTTCTAGTTTAAGATGCTTTTATCAAGGTATTTTATTATACCAAAAGGAAAAGAGACTGAGAGAAAAGATTTAGTTTGGTTTACATTCTGATAGTACAGACCATCGTAGTGATAAAGTCTTTGTGGCTAGGAGTGTGGGACAAGTGGACAAGTCAGGAAACAGAAAATAGCAGCTGTTTTGTTCAGCTAGCTTCTTCCTTTTTGTGAAGTCTAGGACCCAAGCCTAGGGAATAGTGCCACCTTCCTTCAGGATTGGTATTTCCTCTTTAATTTACCTACCCAAGAGAGTTCCTCTATAGGTCTATCCATAGATTTATCTCTTGGGTGATTCTAGATCCTGCCCAGTTAATAATCTGTATTAACCATGGTCCAGTAAATAGTGGGTAATCTGATAAACAGAAGCAGAAAAGTATTAAACTAAGTTATAAGTATAATTGTATGCAGCAAAGAGAAATAGTTTCCAAGGGAATATCTGAAAAACAGATGCTTTCTCAGTTTGCTTCCTGTTACTAATAATACAGTATCAGTCCGGGCTAGTTACACAGAAAGAGCCTTTTTGAAGTCATGGCACTGATCCTAGGTCTAGGGGACATGACTACTATTAATCCTCTTGCTAACCAAAGTCTCAGGTGGTAGAGGAAATTATGTGTGCGTTCTGGTGTCTCTTCTGGTTATAAAGCCATTGGTGTACTATCATGGAGACTTTGCCTGTACATGCAATACTATACTATCTTAAACATAATTACCTGTGAGGGCCCTCACCAACAAATATCATAAAAAGATTAATTTTCTACTCTCATAATACTTCACAGTGGAGATTAATGTTTTTAAAACTTTACTATGAACACCCAGGGCCCCATCCTATAATAGCTAAATATTCACTGTCCTCAAATCCAGAAAAACTAGGTAACCAGTAGCTTTCTCTGAGCAGTAATGGCAGAAATATGCTCCCCTTAAAACAGCTTTTTAGAATTCCTTTAAGAGCTGGAAAGCTAGACTAAAAGAATATGTAACCAGGGAAGATAACGGTACCACGGCTTCTGAGCACCAGATGTAGTCACTTATACTTCAAAGTCACTAGCAATGAAGAGCTGGTAGCATCAAAGTCACTTGTAACGTTCTCAAGATAACTTCTTTGACTTGGAATATGCCCAGGCTGTTGGTATTAAAACAAAAGTATTTTCTCCAACAGACCACTTGGAAGCTTCTTTTGACATTCCTAAATTATATTGTTTAAAATCTTTCATCCTGCCAGGCAGTGGTGGTGCATGCCTTTAATCCCAGCACTCAGGAGGCAGAGCCAGGCAGATCTCTGTGAGTTTGAGGCTAGCCTGGTCTACCGAGCAAGATCCAGGACAGGCACCAAAACTACACAGAGCAACCCTGTCTTGAAAGAAACCAAAAAAAAAATCGTCCTACAATTAATTAACACCAGCATGATAGTCAACTGTGCTATTTTGTTTTGAAAAAAGAAAAATAAACTCAGAGTAGTGAAGGTTGATTCAGACCTGTGCTTTCAGATGTCCTATCAAGGTTGGCTCCATGGCTTCAGATATCAAGAAGAGGCAGAATGTCACATTGTAGGGAATGAAAAGGGGTGGATAGTGACAAGGCTGCTCACCCCCTGGCTGCTAGGTATCAAAGAAACAGAGAGCAAAAAAGGAGTCAGGGACAAAATATGTTTTAGAAGCTAGCTCCCCAGTGAGTATCATCATCCAATTAGGTACCTGCTCTTAAATATTCCAACAATTACCAATAGAATATTACAACATAAATGGTTGAATTCATTGGGATTAGATTGTGCATGATCCAATTGTAGCTCAAAGCCCCACCTCTGAGCACAGCTGCACTTGGAACCAAACCCTTAAATAATGAGTCTTTGGGGGCCTTTCAGATCCATGTGCCAGTTCAAAGACTATCCATATTGCATCGCACATTTTTCTTTTTGCATCATTACCATAATTCTTTCATGTAGGTAGGTTTTTTTTATTTCCCACTGTAGATACATATTTCTTCAAAATTTAATCAATTTTCTTTCTGCTATATCAGGGCACGCCTTCTAAATATTGTTGTCTTGTTCTCTACCCACAGCAACTTCTGGAATATCATAGCTTCTTACTGAATGTTTTTTTAATGAATAAAGGAAATTTAAACAAGTTTACAGTTGCTTTGATTATGTTCAGAACCACTCAGAAGTTTTCTGTTATAGAATGTGACTTGTCTATTGTTACTCCCTAGCATTAGATCAGAGAAGTGATGGGATATGATGAAGACAAAAATATGAGAGAGTTTCATAATTCTGGTCTTATTTTTTTCAATTTCCTTGAACCTTTTTGTGTTCAAGGAAGCATCTTTGTTAACAGGCTCCCTTGTGATTCTGAGAAGTGATGAGAAAATCCAAACCAATGCTTCACTTTTAATTTAATTATATTGATGGAGTCTTACACTAAGAGTAACACTAGCTATCAATCAAACTCACCTACTTCTAGGCACTGGAAAAAAACTCATCTCAGCTGTTTTTGTTTGTTTGGCTTTTTTTCACTTTCTTTATCACTGTCTTACTTTTAGTGATTAAGCTTACATCAACCATCTTTACAAAGAGTTGTTTGTATTCATTCCACATTCGCTTTTGCTGTCTAGAGCAACTGGAAGAATTACTTCCATGATGGAGCTCACTATTAAGCTTGCTTTTGTTCCTATTGTTTTCCTACCAAATGAAACATATTATGATCAATATCCTCTTTATGAGAAAGGATTAATTCTTAGCCAATGGAGCATCAGGTAGAACCTTTCAAGGAAAGGGGATTAAATAACCTTTTGTGCAAGGCAATCTTAATGGACTAGCCTATTCTCCACATTCTTATTAACCCTGAATACATGTTTTAAATACAATACAGATTTTTGTTGTTGTTGAAATCTTCATACAAAATTATCAGTCCTATCAAACCCAGTGTTATTTCAGCATCATGCTAGGAGATGGTAGTAAGGTACAAGCTGCCTTTCGGTTAGCAGCCTGGCATTGTATAAAACATGTATAACTACAATAATTGCTTGAGGAACTGTGTAAACTATGATGAATTTTTGTAGTCAATGGTGTAAGAACTTGACATTGTCAGTGATCTATTACTATTTGAAAGGATGTTGAATTCAACTAAAAGCAAGCATTTTTTTTCATCATGTCAAGCAATGTCATGAGTGCTTCATTTGGAACCACTTGTTCAAGGATTCTTATCCTCATTTTATAAATTAGAGAGCTGAGACACAGTGAAGTCAAGTCAATTGTTCAGTGTGGCATATCTACTAAGCTACCATCTGATGGGAATGCAAATGGCCTTATACCAAGACAAAAGAGTTTGATAACAAACACAGGAAGTGTCTACTACCTAATACCACACTTGGCTACTGCTCTAAAGAATGAACTGCCCACACACTATCGTTAAATGAAAGTTCCTGATTGGAAAGTTTATCATTAAAATAAAATGTTTTCCACCATGAATCTTCACATTCCTATGTAGCATCACAATTCTTGAAATTTAACCAGCCAACATGTAACTCATTGTGATGTATCAAACCCACTATGAAATGCTGAGCTTATATGAAATGACTTAGGGTGTTTAAGTGGAAGGTTATGTTTAATGTTTCTGTCTAGCACCCAAAGTTCTAGATGTTGCTAATTTTATAAGTTTGCTGTATCACCTAATAGCTCTCAGGATTTTATAGACCATAAAGAAAGTAAACAAAGCAAAACTTTTACTTCTGAGTAGTTGAAATTTATCCCCATGTTTCTATCCCAGTCTTCATCATAAATGTCATCTAAACAATTTTTTGAACTTGTTTTGTGTTTGACAGATAGTCTAATCTGATACTCACAAAATGATGTGTTGATTTCAGTCAAGGAGGCTAAGGTTCAGAAAGATAAAATCCTATTTCACCTGAAATCCCACTCCAAAAGTATAGTGGCACTGGTTGGAAATCTGGTCTAGCCAGAATTGTGTTTTCTTCCCAACACAATAGTCATTACACAACTAAGAAAATAAAATAAATGATAGACAAATGATTACTCATAGCTCTCTAGAGGAACAGAACTGATTGAATGAATATACATGAAAAGGGGATTTATTAGTTTGGCTTACATGGTAAGGTCTGTGTCATTTTACAATGGTGGGCTCCAGTGGCTGAGAACAAAGTAGTTGCTCAGGCCATAAGGCTGAATGCTTCAGTTGCCCCAATCTGGTGCCCAAGGCCCGGGGGGATACCTAGAGAACTGCTAGTTCTCAATCCACATTAAAAGCATGAAGATACTGGGTTCTGACTGTAACAACAGAGACTCCAGCAGTAGTGGCAGTGATGGTATAGATGAACTCAACAGTGAGATGTGAAGGCAAGCAGCCAAAAACAAAAACAAACAAACAAACAAACACAAACCAGTGTTTTCTCCCTTGTACCTCCTTTTTCTGCCAGCCATCAGAAGGTGCCACCCACATTTAGGGTAACTCTTCCCGCTTCAAATAACCTGATCAAGAAAACCCTACAGAGGTGTGCCCAGGTGTTATCTCTTAGTTAACTCTAGATTCAGTCAGTTAACAATAATCAGTCATCACAACAGATATCCTGGAAACATGCATGTATTTCTGTTAACCATAGTCCGGTAGGATAAGAGCTTAAAGTATATGAATTGTTAACTGCACATGGAATTACTTAGGTGAAAGCAATGCAAGTCGTGAAAAATTAGAAGCCAATATTCAACTAAAGGATTCAAAGCACAAAGTTTAAGCTATTAAACTGAAGAAAGTAGGTCCTGTACAACAGACCCTGAAGACTCCAAGAACCTGGCTGGTGCTCCCTCCAGAGTGGAGACCACTGAGGCTGGTTTGAGAAGGATGGAAAACTTAAAGCTGGATTCAGCTGCTGATTTGGGAAGGCTGTATGAATGCATCTGTGAGGAGACAGTTCATACCATGTGAAATTCATTATGGTGCTGTCAGACTTATGGGCTCAGCACCAGCCCTTCACTCCTGTCAAATCTGTGCTATCAACACTATCCTTGTACTTGTACCCCTTTTTCAGATCTATGTGACCAGCACCAGCCCTTCAGCCCTCAGTCAGATGCATAGGCTCAACGTTATCCCTGAACCCCTTTATCAGATCAATGGAGATCAGCACCAGCCGTCAGTCAGATGTTTAGGGGCAACACTATCCCTGGACCCCTCTGTCAGACCTATGGGGATCAACACATGCCCTTCACCCCTCTGTCAGATCTGTAGGATCAACACCTTCCGCAGGCCAATGAGAGACATTCTGGTATGAAATGTAAGTGATAGAAGATTCTTAAACTCAGATTTTTTTTTTGTATCCTTTTGGCCTTTGGTGCCTCTGTCACCTTAACTATGTCCGTTCCCTTCTGGATCTTTTGCCGCCAATGATACCATTTGAGTTTATAAGTAGAAATTATCAGTAAAGAAATAATATTGGAAAGTCTCTTTTTAAAGCCTGAAGGGGAATGTGAAAAAAATAGGTATAGTGAACTGACACTTGATTCCATACACAGCTTGTTATTTCAGACAAAACTGGAGGGGGAGTTCAGAGCGTGAGAATTAGATCGAGAAATGACTGGCCTGTGTCAGGTCCGTTCTCAGAACTTCTCTCCAGTACACGAAATCGGCAGGAAAAATCAATTATTTTCACTATTACCATTGTATTAGCCTCATAAATATTTTATCCTCAGTCCATTTTACTCATTCAATATCCATATTTTAAATTATTTTGCCATTAACAATAGCATTTGTCAGGCACACAAGGTAGAATAATAATCGGTGTGAAGGCTTGTGGCTTTTAATAAGGAAAAAAAGTAGATGCCAAAGCATACAGAACAAATTTGTCTTACCCTCTTTAACTGATGCTGGAATATAGTTTCTAAAACCAAATATGATCAGTAAATACTTATTAAGTTTGTACTATAGTGCAGGGCTTAGGATACAAAATATACAGAAGAAGAAAATAAATACTTGATTTCCAGAGCTTGTCAGTAAGTACATATGAAAATAAAAAATGTGAACAATAGATAACAGATGTGGAAAAGACCAAAGGAATTATTTAAAAAAGACTACATGAAGCTCTACGCCAATAAACTGTAAGATCAAAATTCTATGATAATATTAATAGAAATATAAGTTACATGTGGTTTGAAATTAATTAAAAAGACTTAATCAGAGAACATGCCTTGCATACATGAGGGCCTTTGACTCTGAGCAAACACAAAAAAAATAAAAGAAAATTATTTTAACCATTCATTTTTAATCATAAAGAAATGTTAAAATGTTTAAAATATGAAAATCAAAGTACATGTAAGGTCCAATGCCTCAAATGTGTCCTGATTGTTATGGTCATATAGCCCAATTAAGAAACAACTTGATTTGATGGCTACAAAAACATTTAAAGTTATTCCCATATATACACATACCTATTTTCCATTCCAGTACTTGAGTGGGAAGGCACAATTTGTGATTATTTGTCTCCAATGTGAAAAGAATAGAATTAGTTGAACACACTCTTTATATAAATACTGGCTTACCTGGAACTCATGATTCCCCTGCCTCTGTCTCCTTCAGCAAATCCTACTGGCATGTGCCACCTGGCTTACCTAACTATCATCATAGAGCCTTCATTCAGCAACTGATGGAAGCAGATGCAGAGACACACAGCCAAGCACCAGGCCAAGCTCCAGGAATCCAGTAGAAGAGAGGGAAGAGGGATTGTATGAACAAGGGAGCATCAAGATCATAATGGGGAAATCTACAGAGACAACTGAACCATGAGGGACATTTATTGAACTTCTTCAAAACTCAGTTCTTCCTAATACATTTTATTTGAAGCCTGAAGCTTCAGCATACATCTACAGGAAATACATGAATATCAAATAAATGAGAGAAATATAAAATTGAAAAGAAATGTGAATGCCTATCCCTATTACCTATTAAAACGTAGCATATAAGTAAATGAGAATGTCACTCAGGAATGATCTCATCTTCAACTTCCCCTAGCATTTCATGTGCTTTGGGTAGCAGGAAAGTCTTGAGAAAAACCCAGTAGAGGATGAACAAAATGAAGTCCTATATGCAAGCTTGCTTTGCTGCTTCTGTTATTAACTCAATTGAATTGCAAAATATCTATTCTGAACTCTATATCAGATCATGGTTGAGGGCAGAGGACACTGTCAGAACACTGTTTGTACATTCCTCAATTCAGTTAAGTCAATTTGATTATGAACTCAGAAAGTAAGTGAATTGGACATGCAATACAGTGGGGTGGGGCATGCTGTTGGCAATTGTCCTCTATGTCTAAACATTCTACTCTCCTGTACTGTACATTTTATAAAATGACTTTTGCAAGTCTCAGTTTCATATTGCCTTCTTAATCTCTCAATACATGGATTTTGCTCTCCTTTATGGTTTGTATATTCACAAGCATTTGCTTCAGACTTGATGAAGTATAGACTAGGGACTTGTTCTCAGCCTCCATGTACTAGAAACCAGTTGCTTGTTGCATGCAAGTGGATGCATTCTGCTTTCGGGATCCTTACTTCAAAAGTTGCAGGTACAGAGTTCTCTTTAAATCCAGAAATCCGCTTCAAGAAAGAGAATGTGAGTACAAGTCCATGGGATTTTCAGGGCTGAAGAAAGTGTACTAAGGGCATGGATATGTTTCACAATGATGAGTACTTCACAGTAAATTATAGGTGAAGATAAATTGAAAAGTTCAACTGATATATAAGTACTATGCACTAAACAATTGTGCCACTCTGTACCAGGCTTTACTGACTCCCCATACAAGGCCTTACCTTTTTGGAGGAGGGGATGTAGGGTGGACTGGAGGGGAAGGCTGGGGTGGGGGAAGTGGGAGAAGAGATGAAAGGGGTATCTGTGGTTGATATGTAAAAATGAATAAAAGAGCCGGGTGGTAGTGGTGCATGCCTTTAATCCCAGCACTCAGGAGGCAGAGCCAGGCAGATCTCTGTGAGTTCAAGGCCAGCCTGGTCTACAGAGCAAGATCCAGGACAGGCACCAAAACTACACGGAGAAACCCTGTCTTGAAAAAAATGAATAAAAGATTTCTTAATAAAAATAAAAAGTTTTTTTTTAAAGTTCAACTGAAGAAGAGGGTTGCCCCTAGATTGTTCAACTTTGAACATCATATTATAATATGTAATCAGAGTTTGGGAGATGACTCAGAGGTTAAGAGCACACAGTACTCTTGCAAAGGACTGAGACTTGGTTTCAAATACCCACATCAGACAACATACAACCACTTGTAACTACAGCTCCAGAAGATCTGACACCTTCTTCTGGTTTCCATGGGGCCCTCTACTTATACACACACACACACACACACACACACACACACACACACACACACACACAATTAAAAATAAAATAGAATCAGCACTTTGGATATTTTCCTGGAGTCACTAGCCCACTTCCTTTCCTGGGAGTGCTTTCGACATTCTGAATAAGGCGATTTCCACTCCATGTCTAACTTGAAAGGCATAACTTTTCTCTCCATCTCATTCTAGTAGCTGTATGATGTTTTTCTCTCTTAAACACTAAAAAGGTCTTTTCTTTATCTTCAAAAAATAGAAATATATTATATAATGGGTCTGTTATATATAAACCACGTGGCTCCATAATTTATAATGTTTTATGATTTACTTACATAAATTACATATAATATATAATATTAACTATATTATAACTAAGAAGATATATGATAGATAGATGATGGATGGATAGATAGATAGATAGATAGATAGATAGATAGATAGATAGATAGATAGATCGACAGATGCTATAATATTCTCTTTGAAATCATGGTCAACATAAACATAATGTTCTCTAAACCCAAATGTGAATAAATGCTAATATCATACAATTTGATTAAATTTTGGGTCACAAACCTAAAACAACATGACTTCCATAAGAGTGTAGGTAAACCTCAAGATGTTGGTATGTATTCTGACATGTTGGAATTTTGGAAGCATATTTTAAATGGCTTTTTAAAATATACTTTTGTACATGGCTGAAGAATAGTAGAATAAAATACCAACAATTCAAAAGATCTGTCTTAAATAAACTAAATGACTATCAGGCGAATGAATCTTAAGTGGATTTACCTGAGTACTGCTAAGCATGTTGGTGAAGTTACTAATGAATTTAATACTAAGAGACAATTAAGGACTGTTAAGAGGTGATCTAAAATAATGCTAGCTTTCTCAGTGTAGTGTCCCTTCTCCAGTGCAGAATGGGGAAAAAAGCCTTAAGCGATCGCATGGCGAACACTCCAAGCTAATGACAGTTTTGTAAATGTCTTCCTTTTATGAAAAATAGTGATATCATTCTTTAAATCCTCAACTGAGTCACTATTAGGGCATAATAATTCATATGGAGTAATGTGTAACTAAACATATTGACATTTTTGTTTTATACTGACTCATTCTTAAAGTAAAAGTTAAATAATACAGGTATTATTTTTGACATATTATAAACCTAAGAGATTTTTGAAACAATATTTCTAGCCACAATAGCTGCACAGATTTTGTGATACTAGAGGAGAAGGAGTTCTTTTATAACCAATGGATCTCAAAAGGCATTGTTAAATAAAAAAATGTATTTTTATTATACACTGATTTTATGTTTGAACTTGCCTTTGTCTTTCAACTATACTTCATGCAGATAAATATTCCAAGACATAGAAAAAACAGCATTTTAAGGCTTATAGATTCCAAAAGATTGTTTCTGGGTAAAGTTCTTGTCCCATAAGTGTGAGGACTTGAGTTCACATGCCCAGAACCCATATAAGTCCACCCACGTCTTTAATGCAAGTGCTCCTAAGTCAGGACAGGTAGGAGAAACAGGCAAGTCTGTGGAAGATCACAGGCCAGCAAGCCATCAATACATAGTAGGAAACAGACTATTCTCTGGACTACACATGTTTACCATGGCACTCATGCTTCCACATTTACATACACATACATGAGCACGCACATCACATACACAACAGGTGCATATGCACAGAGTAAAGAAAATAAGAATTCTAGCAAACACTGAAGACTCATGGTATGTCTCCACCCGACAAGCCTTCACTGTTTATCAACCATGTTTCCAAGTACATGCCCACTCTTTTTTTTTTTTTTTTTTTGAATCAGGATAAGAGGTGTTGTTTTTGAAAATTTAATAGTTTTTATTTTCAAACAGTTTTGCCTCTACCCTATTTCTAGCATCACAAGTAAGTGCAAGGCCTAATTTAAATACAATTCATTGTAACACAGTTCATACTTGTACCTCTGCTTCTTAGTAAGCCAGGAATGTGGATTTTTTTTCAGAGTTAAATACTGTTTAAGAAAACCTGTGGGATGGTGAGATGTCTCTGTGGGTAAAAGTTCTTGCCACTCAAAACCAGTGACCTGAATTCATTTCAACACCCACGGAACAGTGTAAGGAGACAATGCGTTTAACAAACTAACTCCCTGACCTCCACTTTCATGTATACACCCAATGTACACAAGTATATACAAGTATATACGTGTATACACCCATGGTACAAGCACACATGCAATAATAGTATATATTTTATAGAAAATAACTCCTCAGGAGAATTCATGAATTGCCACAGCAGTTGCTGACAAGGTTCCTCCCCCTGTGTGAAAGCAACACATTCCACACTAGCAAGTTATGCAGCCCCCATCATCAGGAGCATAATAGAGAAGACCCCGGTACAGTGCAGTAGCTTGGGTCCCGACATCCACTTTCTGCTTTTCCATCAAACAGTCTAGATTATTTCCTGTGTGGGGGGAATGTAATTTTTCATTTCTCTTTTGTTTCTAATCCAGAGCTGGCATTCTGTCTGTAAAATATAATGAACATATTAAGCATTTTCAAATTCCTATCACACTTCTGAAAGTTTTCTTTCACATTCTCTATATAGAAGGAAAACCATTTATATATCAATATTCATCTAAATACTATACTTGTATTGGCGATGAGCTAGGTAATTCCATTTCCCAGCCTTCTACAATGTGCTATAGTGAGACCTCAGGAAAGATTTCTTGACTGTGGTGCAAACTGAAGGTATGTGTTCTTCTTGCCTCCCTCCCCCCATTTCATCCCTTCAATATAGAAGACTGAATAAAAAGCACATTGGGTACAGAAATGTCAACTAATAGAGCAGAGTGTTGAAAGCAGTTCTATGAAGGTGAAACCAAATCCAACAATCTGAAGACATTAAGGTAACTCACTTACATTCCCATCTCCACTTGCCCACAGTCCACTCACAAAAATCTCTCCTATTTCCCCTCCCCAGGGAGATCTGAGCAACCCCTCACCAACCCTCCTTGTTACTTAGCCTCTCTGGGTCTGTCGATTGTAGCATAGTTATCCTTTATATAAAGCTAATATCCACTTATTAGTATGTACATGGCATGATTGTCTTTCTCGGTCTGAGTTATCTTACATAGGATGATTTTTTTCTGGTTCCATCTATTTCTCTGAAAATTTCCTAATGTCATTGTTTCTAACAGCTGAGTAATACTCCATTGTGTCAATGTACCTGGGCTCATTGAGGCTTGCAGAAATGGAAACAACCAACAATCAGGGAGCCTGCATGAGACTGACCTAGGCAATCTGGATATATACTACAGTTGTGTAGCTTGGTCTTCTTGTGGGACTGGGAACAGGGACTGTCTCTGACTCTTTTGCTGGCTTTTGGGACATTATTCCTCATACTGTGTCACCTTTCTCAGCCTTAATACATGGGGAGGTACTTAGTCATACTTCAACTTAATATGCCATGTTTTGTTGATATCCATGGGAGGCTGGCCCTTTCCTCAACAGAAGGGGAAGAGTGGACTGGGGGTTAGGGACAAATGAGGTTGGGGGAGGCTGGGAGGAGAAACTGTAGCTGTGATGTAAAATAAATAAATTAACTAATTAAATAAAAAAGACAACTCACTACCTAGAGCTCAGAGCATTGGTAAGTGTAAAGCCTGGGTATTTGTCTTAAGTAACTGAATTTTGACCCTGTCATTGAAGATATCAAAAAGGCTATGAGAAATAATGAGCAAATCCATCAAGAGAACACATGCTCCTCTATTTCATGGTTTCTAGATGCAGCACAACAAACAGAACAGATACCTGGGTCTATTGAACCTTGACATTCAAAACTCATAGACATGAAAAATTATTTTTAAAGATTTTGCTTTTGTTTGATTTATGGGCATATCTGTGTGTGTGTGTGTGTGTGTGTGTGTGTGTGTGTGTGTGTGTGTACATTTGTGTATGGATGAGAGTGTGAGATCACTTGGATATGGAGTTACAGTTGTGTGTGAACTGCTCAGTTTGGGTGCTGAGAACCAAATTCTGATCCTCACAACTGAGCAGCGAGTATTCTTTAGTGCTGAACCATCTACCCAACCCTACAAATTTATGAAATTACAGAAAAATAACATTTGAAAATACTATAGAGGAAATAAGTACAATTTAAAAATTGAATGTTGCATTTATAACTATGTATTACTGAGACTATAACATCCTTACAAATAATAACAAGACATACAGAAATTGAATGATAAATTCAGTAAGGGATCATTTTATTTTACTAACACTTACTGAATTTTGTCTCTGTGTCAGGTCCTTTTGGAATCATATGTTTTAACAAGAAATAAGAGAAATCAGCAGTGCATTTTATTAAGGCTTTCTCTCCAGTAGACAAAGATACAGTAATAAAAGATAGCCGGTGTATTCCTGTCATCCTGTTCCATCTGAAACCTACTTAATTTAAAAAGAGAGAGAGAGATGGCTCCATGATTGAGAGTGCTTGCTGCTCTTGCAGAAGACCCATGTCTGATGATCTGCAAGCACTATAACTTCAGCTTGAGGGGATCCAGTTCTCTCTCTCTCTCTCTCTCTCTCTCTCTCTCTCTCTCTCTCTCTCTCTCTCTCTCTCTCTCTCTCTCTCTCCTTTCCTGTATGAGCAAGTGTACATGTACATATACACACACACACGCACACATGTACACACACACACACACGCATGCATGTGAACACACTAAAAATAAAATTAAGAAAAAAATATGAAGAAAAAATTAATCAGAAAAATGCTAACTGAACCCAATAACTAGAAAGCAAAATATAGAATGTGTCCAATGATGGAAAACTGTTTGTAGTTGACAGACATCTCTAAGAGTAGTCCCCTCCCTTAAGAGATTCATAGACCAGGCATTTGTCGGGCTAGCAGTGGGTGGTCAGTTCCACCCTAAGCCACAGGAAAACAGTGAAATGAGAGGAGATGGGCTAAAGTGGGAATGTGGAGGGTTTCTACCTCTTCCAGGAGCTAGCCATCAGAATGACAGATGAAGGATGAAAACAGACCCTGGCATCTGCAATGCATAACTTTTGGTAAATTCAGTCACGCTCTCGAAATAAGCTTGGTAGGCTCTGCATTTGCATTTGACAAAATAAGCTAATGACTCCCTCCTGGTCACCTTCTTTCTGGCCTCTCTGGAAATCCAAATGTACTTCCTTTCACTCCTATTTCAGTTCTCCTTATTCTTGTTTTCTGATCCTCCCTTAGTCTGTAAATGTTGGGTGAGCAAAGATTTGGCCCACAATCATCCTTTCCTTGTGCCTACCAATGCTCCTTCATTGAATGCTATCAACTAGTGCCGTTTATGTGACTCAAAAACTATATTTGAAGCCATAATGTCTCCCTTGAGAACTTGACTGATAACTGTTCTCCACCTGACAGTTCTATTTGGCTTTTCAATAGGTAAAACTGTACATGCTAATATCCAAAAAAGAGTCTACAATTCTCAATCTTTCCCACATCTCCACATCCCCTAGAGCAGCAGTTCTCAGTCTGTCATGACCCCTTCTTGAACTTAACCACAAATATTGGTATGAACTTATGGTATTTAAAATACAAAGATAAATCATTAAATAGAAAAACACAGAGATGGCTAACAGATATCTTTTCATGTCAGGATCAGTATACATATATGGTTTTTGGTATCTGCATACTAAGAGCACTTAGACAAGAAATAACACCCTAGTAATGAGCATATTCAGTGCCCTGACGCTAGTGACTACCTATTTTCAATGACAGGATCCATGTCACTTTGAAGAAATTGTTGACTGCAGGCCTCAGGCAGGAAATACATAAAATGAGTTCAAAACAAATTATGCTGATTTAAAAAAAGTAACGACATTATGTTTCTTTCATTTCAATAAGTAGAATTAATTTTATTTATTGATTTTTTTCAAAATTTTACTTAATGTTGAGTTTCATACAGATATATAAAGAAATATGAGCATATCTACATCTCATACCTTCCTTAGCATCCCCCATATCCCTGAAGCATGACTCTGCAGCTCCATGTGTTCTCTTTTGTTTGTTATGATGTAGTTAGTATTACATATATGTGCATGGCTTGTGGACCATCCACTAGACTATGGGAAATATATGAGAGGCCACATTCTGTGGCATTGTAGTTCCCCAAATATTGTGCATGCTAATAAACTTATCTGGAGTCAGAGACAGAGCAGCCATAATATTAAACATAAGGATAGGCAGTGGTAGCACAGGCCTTTAATCCTAGCATTCCAGAGGCAGAAATCCATGTGTTCAAGGATACAGACAGGCATGGTGACTCATCACGCCTTTAATCCCAGAAAGCAAGCCTTTAATCCCAGGGAGTGGTAGTAGAAAGCAGAAAAGTATATAAGGTGTGAGGACCAGAAACTAGAAGCATTTGGCTGGTTAAGCATTTTGGCTGGCTAAGCGTTCAGGCTTTTGAGCAGCAGTTCAGCTGAGACCCATTCTGGATGAGGACTCAGAAGCCTTTAGTCTGAGGAAACAAGACCAGCTGAGGATCTGGTGAGGTGAGGCAGTTGTGACTTGTTCTGGCTCTTTGATTTTCCAGTGTTCACCCCAATAAGTGGCCTTAGGTTTGATTTTATTAATAAGAACTTTTAAGATTCATGCTGCAACATTCTCTCAAAAGAATGATCCTGCCTCCCCTGGAGTTATTCACTGCCAATCGCTCCTCAATAGGTGGTGGGGCCTACAGATCATTTGTCCATCTATAATGGGGTTTTGGCTGGTGTGATCTTGTATGTTATTTGCAGGTAACCACAGCTAATGTGAGTCCATGTTCAGGGCTAAGCACCCAATCTCTTATTCTCATCACTCTGACCAATTACATATCTATCAAATGCTGCCCATGGCACAAAGGAACATCTCTAATTAACAACCCAATCATTTAAAAAGATGGGAGTGTGTTGAAAGAACACCTGAATAAACATAAAGCCATCCATAATGGGTCAAAACTTGAATGATTTAAGGAAATAAGCTCTTAAAAGATTGAGTTCTAAGTCTTAGACCCACCTAACCTATTTAAATTAGAGGTAAATTGGCAGAGAAATATGATTTGAATAGTCTCAAAGTGTCTCTCCCAAGGTGTGTTTCTTTATTACTGAGGTTAATGTGGTAACTTACAGATGAGGAATTTAGCACATGCCATCATAACCAGCTAATGAAGCCTAATATCCCAAAGCAATAAGACCTTCTAACTTCACAATTCTTTGATGAGATGCTCCTCAGGGGATGTCCATTACTATCACTATTATTATTTTGCTATTCTTACCAAAAACACTATAAACTATTATCATTCCAATCACAAGAAAGAATCAAAGAAATCCAATTAACTGATTCCACAAAACAGATTGGTTTTGTTAATGTCAGTATAATGAATGAAGAGGGAAGACTAGGGAACTCTTGACAATTCAAAGGGACTGAAAACAAAAAATGAGGTAATTTAATTCATGGTTTTCCTGGAGTTTTTGGAACATAAAAAGGGCATCATTAGGGTTGGGAGTTTAGCATCAGTAACACATTCCTTGCAAGTACAGACCTGAATTCTAATCCCTAAAACCCATGTAAAGACGCCACGTGGTAAAACCCATGTAAAGATACCACAGTGGTAAAACCAGCACTAGGGAGGCAGAGGTAGGAGGATGCATGGATCTCACTGGCCATCTGTAGCTAAAGTTTTCCTGGTTCCGCCCGGCTCCCACGGCCTTGCAGTCACTTGGACCCAAGTAAATACACAGAGGCTTATATTAATTAAAACTGTTTGACCATTAGCTCAGGCTAACTATTGACTAACTCTTACACTTAAATTAATCCATAATTCTTATTTATGTTTAGCCACCTGGCTTGGCATCTTTTCTCAGTTCTGCCTTCACATCTTGCTTCCTCCATGTCTGGCTGGTGACTCCTGACTCAGCCTTCCTCCTCCCAGAATTCTCCTCTCTGCTTATCCCACCTATACTATATATACTTCCTGCCTGGCTACAGGCCAATCTGGTGTTTTTATATCAACCAAATCAGAGCAACACATATTCACAGCACACAAAAAGACACATCCCCAGCAGCAGCCATCAGGATAGCCAAATTGGTGATTATCAGGAGCAATGAGAAGCCCTCTTTAAAAGTCAGTGTGTGTCATCCCTGAAGAACACCAAAGACTGTCTACTTGCCTCCACAGGCATGTGAACACTCACACATATATCCATTACAGAAAGAAAATGAACATTAGTGGAAAAACTGGTGATGTTTGCAGAAATAATTAACTTCCCACTATGATAATTGTACTAGGGCTATGTTACCTGTTCCTGTTAGTGGACTGTGATTTCGTGACATAACATTTATAAAGCTGTAAACTGTTGCCAACTTTTCTGTGAGTCTAAAATAAATATAAAACATTTTTTTTTCCAAAAGATAAATCACTACAGAATCCAGAATCTCTGAAGAATGGAAATGCACACATTTTAAATGTCAGATTCCCCTAGTGTTTGCTTCAAGGATAAATCCTAATGAAGGAGTTTGTTTTAAGTCAATCTATGAAATCCTGGTTTGGTGAACCATTGGTTTCCTCTCCTCCCACATCATGGTGGAGGAAGAAGCAGAAAGCAGAGCAGAATATTGATTCCTTCTTGCTAGGAGGTAAAGTTCATCTAAAGAACATCTGTTCCCTGCCCTTTTCACTCTTCTGTCCCCATGGCCCCATGCTTCCCTGTTTTCAAAAGCCCCTCCACAGCGATGCCTTATCCGTGACGAGGTTTTTTACAAGGAGATAGAATCACAGCCTAACTTGGCTGCCAATCAGTTGACCACTGCAGAACATCTTTTTCTTTAATGGACATAAAGTGTACTCTGGTGCCAGAGACACCAACAAGAAATACTGGATCTCATAGCTTCATTCTGAAGCTGTAGAACCTTACTGGGTTTAAAATATGAGAAATTGAAGTCTTAAATGTCCACTTTCCTTTCTTTTGAACTCTCACCCACCTGTTCCTATTTCAAAAGGACCTCTAAATAAGGTGGCCTATGATGACAGTTAGGGTGGATTATATGAGCAAGAGATATTGAGACCATGGTTGGAAAAAGCACAGGGACAAATAGTCAAACTAGTGGAAACACATGAACTATGAACTAATAGCTTAGGAGCCCCCATGGAACTGGATCAGGCCCTCTGGATAAGTGAGACAGTCGATTAGCTTGAACTATTTAGGAGGCCCCCAGGCAGTAGGACTGGAACCTGTCCTTAGTGTATGAGCTGGCTTTTTGGAACCTAGGGCCTATTCTGGGACACTTTGTTCAGCCTAGGTGAAGGGAGGAGGGCACTGGACCTGCCTGGACTGAATCTACCAGGTTGAGCTGAATCCCCAGGGGAATCCTTGCCTTGGAGGAGGTGGAAATGAGGGGTTGGTTGGGGAGGGGGCTGGAGGAGGGAGGACAAGGGAATCCATGGCTGATATGTAAAATTAAATTAATTATAAAATTAAAAAAAATAAGATGGCTTAAATATGGAGGAAAAAGACATTTACAACAAAGCCAAAATATTGTTTGTTTGTTTGTCTGTTTGTTTGTTTAGAAGCAGATAACATTCTGTTTATTTTTCTTGTAAACTTCATTATTTGCAAATACATATGCAATGCTTAATTATAATATAATTATATGCTTAATTATAAATTTTTAATTATAAATAACTTACATGTGTACTATCTCCTACGGTTATCTTTTTGTGGTGAGAATTCCTACATCCATGTTCCTCACCTTTTTAATTAGAGCCATTGGGTTGTACATACTGAGTAATTTTATAATGTGAATTTCATCTCAAAGAAAGCCATTACAGGGACTGTAGAGATGACTCAGTGATTAAGAGTGCTTAACTGTTCATGCACAGGACACTGGGTTGGTTCTTAGAATCAGCATAAAGTGACTCACAAATGTCTGTAACTCTAGCACCAGAGGATTGGATGCCCTCTTCTGGCCTGTGTAGGCACACACACACACACACACACACACACACACACACACACACACGAGAAATAAAAATAAAATTTCAAAAAGCTGTCATATGAAACTAAGCTCTAATGTTACTCATACAAGTAGTCCTGACAATAACAGCAGCTATGAATGCTAAGGGGAAATTAAACAGATAGATAGATAGATAGATAGATAGATAGATAGATAGATAGATAGATAGATAATAGATAGATAGGTAGGTAGATAGATAGATAGATAGATAGATAGATAGATAGATAGATAGATAAGTAGACAAACAGATAGATAGGCAGACATGATGGCAGGCAGACTGAATAGGACACTAAACGAATAGGCCTGGCATAAGATTTTGGCTGTATCAGTGCTAACCTGCAATGGTATTATCTATGAAAGCCAAGTAAACAATGGCTATACTTAGGAAATCCACCAGCATGATTCAAAGAGATAAATACCCAAGCTCATCTTTAAAATTCTTTTCTTATTTTTTTTCTTGGGTGGGTGGCATACAGGGAAAAACTACTGTCTCCCCATTTCAAACGATGAAGGCAGCAGAGTAAGAGATGGTTTTGTTGTTTGCCACTCGCTGTAAAAAAATTACCTGAGAGGTATGTGTATTCACATCTGCCACTCAATTAGGTGTCCCGGAGCCATCCATGCATAAACAGCAGGGACGGAAGTGCTGCTCTGGGATGAATCTTAGGACTATCAATTTGAAGATTCTTTCTCAAAGAAGTAGTCCAATCTATATTTCTGCATTTAGTGAAACACTGCTTGAAGTGGAAATCAATTTCTAAGTTAATTTGAATCTGAAGCTGTTTGAGTATCCAGAGGTCTCATGGCACCTTAGAGCACTTTCTTACAAGATTCCATTAGGGATAAAAAATATACTTATCAAATACAAAGGTTAAACGTTGCATTTATCCATAGCTCCACACATTATATCTTGATGTGAATAAAATTTAACTAGGCTTTCCAAAACCTTTCATACTGGTTGCTATGTGACGAAAGGCATTGGCTATTAATAAATTAGCCAAAGCTGCCAGAATGGCTCTCAGCTTCTGAGTCTGGATCCCTCCTCTTGTTGCTTTCTGCCCATCAGTTGGATTTGTGATATTCAAGTTGAAATCAATGGTCTTACCCAGGCCTGGACCTTACATACTGCAATACACATGTGCCAGGCTAGGTGTGCCTACCGGAACAATAGTAGCACAACTCTGCGATGTAACAAATCGTCACTTTCTGATTGCATTTGAGTCCTGCTACACAAGAAATAATTTTGTGCCTGGCACTGTGATGTGCTAAGGTAAGCAAGGAATGATAGTCCTATGGTTGAGAGGTCAGACGCCCCAGGGTAGAATCTGCTGTTGTTATATTGCTAAATGGTCATGCTGTCGAACTGCCATCTAAATATTTATATTTATACCCATAGACATGGGCTGCTCTCAACCTTGGTCTGAGAAGCCTCTTTCTGCAGTGGGCAGCAGTCAACGTAGAGATGCATGAGGCATTCATCCTTAAAAAATGTAATGAAAGACGGTAAGCCACTAAATCTACATACTGTGGAGGAATGGCCCTGTCCAGCTGGATCTGAACATATGCCAGTGACAGGATTTTAAGACAATGAGCAAAAGCATTCAAGGTCTCTTAACACTAAATACTTGGCTGGCACTTCATCATGTCTGCTAGATCCTACTGGTCAAAATCACCACTAAATCATCCCCCTGACAGAATGAAATAATAAGGTCTACCTTTTAATGGGAACATCTGCAAAGTCATAATGGAAAGGCCCTAGATCAATGACAAGGTGGAGACCTGGGACATTTTTATAATCAGTCCATCAAAACAGGTTGGTTCTTAATGTTTCCTCCCTGTCCAGCAAGGTCACCCATCTAAAATTAGTGAGGGAAAAAGACAGATCCCTAGGGGAACTGTCTTTAAGTTTATAGCAAAGTCATTACCCCAAATGGTATTCGGTAGATCTTACCCACTGTACAGCTGCATATAGGATCCTTGGTGCCTTCTCAAATGCCCCATACTACAATGATAGGCTTAGTTACTAGAGTGATATCTGGAAAATTTTGCAACAGTAGTTAAATGAAACCACATCATTTCTCTGTTATTTCAGTATAAATAGGTTGTATACCACTACCTGTTTAATAAGTATCTAGCTTACTCTGGTTTTCAACATTTTCTAGATGTTTCTCCCTTCACATAGTGATGTGGTGGTAATCTAATTGTATTGAAATATTATTCTGATTTGTACTGAAATATTAATTTGATTGTATGTTAATAAATAAAGTTGTCTGGGGGTCAGAGCTATTAGAGCCATAGCAAGAGTGTGGCGGTGGTGGCACACGCCTTTAATCCCATAGATATCTGTGTGTTCAGGGTCAGAGCTATTAGAGCCATAGCAAGAGTGTGGTGGTGGCGGCGGCACACGCCTTTAATCCCATAAGATCTCTGTGTGTTCAGGGATACAGCCAGCATTGGAGACATATGCCTTTAAGACCTAGGGGGCTGTACATTCAGACAGTGACGAGGCAGTCATGTGTTTGGGTTTACAACCAATGAGAAGGCAGAACAACATACTTTAAAAATACGAACGGACAGGAAGTAGGTCTCTTTTCGCGAAGCTGGGACAGCAGGAGGAAGGGTGAGATTTTAGCTCTGAGCTCTGACTTCTCGGCTTTCTCTTTTACATTGTTTCTGTGTTTCTTATTTAATAAGACGGTTGGTTACATCTACATCTGGCGCCCAACGTGACAAGAATCCATTAAAAACTGCTTGGCTTGGCGGCAGGTCCGCTTTCCCGCAAGGGCGGCAGGCGGCCCGCGGCGGCCCGCGGCGGCGGCAGCGGCGGCACACGGCGGCCGGCGGCGATCGGCTTCTTAGTCCGAGCTGCTGGCGTCCTAGTCCGGGTAGCAACTTCTAGCCCGGGCCTAGGTCTGTGAGCAGCTTGCCTAAAGCCGGTGCTACAAACAACTCAGACCTGCCCTGCCGAACAGGGCCCTGTCTGTAAAGCCAACGCACGTGGTCGGAGCTTAAGGAAGCCAGACCCAAGCCTTGACTCGGCACAAGAGGGAACACGTGGCTGCATTTAAGCTTTAGCCGGCTACGCTTTCTTGTGCGTTCTCTCTTTCCTCTCTCTCTCTCTCTCTCTCTCTCTCTCTCTCTCTCTCTCTCTCTCTCTGGATTTACACCTGGGACACTAGGTGGCTGCTTTGAAAATCCCCTCGGATTTCTACTGTTCTACGCAGATTTGGTAAGTCATAATATATCAGATATTTTAAAGGAAACTATCTAAAAGAGAATTTTTTTCCACATTAAAAAACAAATGGGTTTTATGTGTACATTGGAAGAAAATTGGTTTTTGTTCGAAATTTTAGGCAGTCTGGCAATGGAACAACTATATAATATTAGTATTGGTGGAATTATGCACCTCATCACTATAATAATCCACATTTTAATATTTAAAAAGATAGTCAATTTAAGTGCCAGGATAACAGCGTTAGAAGAACTTGTTAAACCTGTAAAAATTCAGACAGAAGAAATTAACAGTGAAGTTGTTTCAAGTCGGGATCATAAGGTTGCAGAAAGAAAGCCTGTTTTCACAGAGTCACCCTTAATTTATCCTGTAACAGTACAGCAGATGCCTGATCAAATGGCTACACAAAATACTTGGGCTCCAATTGAAATGTTGGATTTAAAAAGGTTTAAGGAGGCAATAGTATCTTATGGCATGCATTCCCCATATGTAAAGCAAATGTTAAACACTTGGTCAACATATAATAGGATAGTACCACAGGACTGGCGGGACCTCGCACAAGGTGTTCTGGAACCCAGCCAGAGACTTCAATTTCTGACTTGGTTTAAGGAGGAGGCTAAAAACATAGAAAAACAATGGAGGGATAAAGGAGTACAAGTTTGCCAGGATCAGCTTATGGGCGAAGGCCAATATGCTTCAGCACAAGCACAATGTTTATATGATGTCCAAACCCTAATTTTATGTCGAACGGCAGCCTTGAATGCATGGGACAAAGTTGAGGAACCAGGAAAAAAATCTGAGTCATTTACAAAGGTGAAGCAAGGCCCAAAAGAGTCTTTTACAGATTTTTTACAAAGACTGGCTTCAGCAGTAAAGAGAACGGTCTCGGATTCAGAAGCTGGTAAGGCAATAATTGAATCTTTGGCCTTTGAGAATGCGAATGCAGCATGCAAAAGAATAATCAGGCCATTAAGGGCAAGATCTGCACCTATGGAAGATTGGATTAGAGAAACAATTAATGTTGAAGCTGATGAGCATGATGATACATGGGTAGGAGAAGTAATTTCAAAAGGTTTGAGGAGTGTTAGATGTTTTGGATGTGGAAAGCAAGGACATTTGAAAAGGGACTGTAGACAGGTCATTTCCAGAAACAATGTTTCTTCAAGGAACAATGGCAACAGAATGCCCCTTCCTTCTGGAGTATGCAGAAGGTGTGGTAAGGGAAAACACTGGACCAACGAATGTAGATCAACAAAGGACAGACAGGGTAATCCTTTGCCTCAGTCTTCGGGAAACTCCCAGAGGGGCCTCAGGCAGGCCCCCAGTGCAAATCCAGTTCAAACCTTTCCGGCAGCCATAGAGGAAATGCCTGCTCTGGAGAGCGATTAAATAACCAAATGCCTATTGGAATAAATCATGCTGGTCAGAATGATGAAACAGAGAGAATAGAAAATTCAGGAGAAAACATAAAGAAAATTTTTTGGCAAACTTCTATTAATGAACAAAGACCAAAATTAACGATAAAAATAAATGGTGTTTTGTTGTCTGGTCTGGTAGACACAGGTGCGGACATTACCATAATTGCACCAGAATTTTGGCATCCAACTTGGCCTCTTCAGGAGGTAAACGTTCAACTTTTAGGAATTGGGACATTATCTCAGGTGAAACAGAGTGCAAGATGGCTCGAATGTATAGGTCCAGAAGGACAGAGAGGAAAATTAAAACCATATGTGGCTAACATAACTATGAACCTGTGGGGTCGAGACTTGTTGCAACAATGGAATACTCAGATTAACATCCCTCCAATCTCAGAAACAAATCATAAACTAGCACATGTTACTGAGACAAATATTAGAAGATATTGTTCTAATGAGTGGTCACCAGCCATCCATATTATACAAGAACAGGGCACAATAACTGATGATCTTCCAAAGACACCAACAGCTCTACCTTTAAAATGGTTAACAGACAAGCCTGTATGGGTCCAGCAATGGCCTTTAACAACAGAGAAACTCCAGGCTTTAGAAGAGCTGGTAGAAGAACAGTTAAATGCTCAGCATATTGAAGAATCAACCAGCCCTTGGAATTCTCCTGTATTTGTTATTAAAAAGAAATCTGGTAAATGGAGAATGGTAACAGACCTTAGGGCAATTAACAAAGTAATTCAGCCAATGGGTTCTCTACAATCTGGGATGCCTTTGCCTACTCTGTTACCAAAAGGATGGCCTCTCATAGTTATTGATTTAAAAGACTGTTTCTTTTCAATACCCTTACAAGAAAAAGACAGAGAAAGATTTGCTTTTACAGTGCCTACTTATAATAATTCTCAACCGGTTAAAAGATTTCAATGGAGGGTCCTCCCACAGGGAATGTTGAATAGCCCAACTCTGTGCCAATATTTTGTACAACAGCCATTGGAAGTGATACGTAAAAAATTTCCTAAATCTATAATTTATCATTATATGGACGATATTTTACTAGCTGACTCAAATGCAGATACTTTAGAAATAATGTTTGAAGAAGTAAAGAAAATTTTGCCTCGCTGGGGATTACAAATTGCTCCTGAAAAGATACAAAGAGGAGATTCTATTAATTATTTAGGATATAAAATAGAGCTACAAAAAATTAGACCCCAAAAGGTGCAAATTCGGAGAGATAGACTACAGACTCTTAATGACTTTCAAAGATTATTTGGAGATATTTCTCATCTACGAACTATTGTTGGGGTAAAAAATGATGAACTGACTAATTTGTTCAAAACCTTAGAAGGTGACAAGGACTTAAATAGTCCAAGAGAATTATCACCTGAAGCTGAGAAAGAATTGGCCTTGGTAGAAAAGAAAGTGCATGAAGGACACGTGAATCGTATTGATCCAAAGCTGGATTGCATTTTGGTTATCTTACCTTCTAGGCGTTCTCCTACTGGAATATTAATGCAGAGGGAAGATATTATATTGGAATGGATATTTTTACCAAATAAACCAAATAAAAAATTAAAAACTTATGTGGAAAAAATCTCTGACTTGATTTACAAAGGAAAAATGAGACTTCGTCAATTAGCAGGCATAGACCCAGCAGAAATTGTCGTACCATTAACTAAGGAGGACATTGAAAAATTATGGACAGAAAGTGAACCTTGGCAAAGAGCTTGCAGTAATTTTTTGGGAGAAATTAACAGCAAATATCCCAAAAGCAATAGAATTGATCTTATAAAGAGAGCTGATTGGATCTTGCCTCGAATTGTACGGCAAAAACCCATATCTGGAGTTCGTACATTTTATACAGATGCCAACAAAGAAGGAAAGGCAGGTTACAAATCAGAAAATTTAAGTAAAGTGGTTCAAAGTCCGTATAATTCAGTTCAAAAATCAGAATTGTATGCTATTCTGTTGGTATTAATGGATTTTTCAGAACCTCTCAACATAGTAACTGACTCTCAGTATGCTGAAAGAGTGGTGTTACATATTGAGACTGCAGAATTTATCCCTGATGCTTCAGAATTAACTTCACTATTTATTCAATTACAAGATACAATCAGGAAAAGGAATCATCCTTTATATATAACTCACATTCGATCCCATACTGGTCTGCCAGGCCCTCTAGCACAAGGCAATGATGAGATTGATAAATTATTGATAGGAAATGTGCTGGAGGCCTCAGAATTTCATAAAAAACATCACGTTAATAGTAAAGGTTTAAAAAAGGATTTTTCCATAACCTGGCAACAAGCCAAAGAAATAATAAAGAAATGTCCTACTTGTTCCTTCTACAATCAGACGCCATTACCAGCAGGATGTAACCCAAAGGGTACTCAGAGAAATGAAATCTGGCAGATGGACGTGTTTCACTTTGCAGAATTTGGAAAATTGAAATATGTACACCACACTATCGATACTTATTCAGGATTTCAATGGGCAACTGCTTTGAGTTCTGAAAAAGCTGATTCTGTAATCACTCATTTGCTAGAAGTTATGGCCATCATGGGTATACCTGCACAAATCAAAACTGACAATGCTCCATCATATGTCTCTGTTAAAATGAAACAGTTTTTTGCTTATTACAATATAAAGCATATTACAGGCATACCACATAATCCTACAGGTCAAGCAGTTATAGAAAGATCAAACAGAACTCTAAAGGATATGTTAAATAAACAGAAATGGGTAACAAAAACCCCCAGAAATAGACTGCATAATGCTCTTCTAACTTTGAATTTTCTGAATGCCAATGAGAAAGGAACAACAGCTGCAGAGAGACATTGGATAATAGAAAAAACTACAGAATTAAATCAGCCTATATACTTTAAGGATGTGCTGACCTCAGAATGGAAACCAGGGTATGTATTACATTGGGGACGTGGTTTTGCTTTTGTTTCTACAGGAGAAGATAAGCTGTGGGTACCATCAAAATTGATAAAGGTTCGATTTGAACAAGAGAGACCTCTTAATTAGAGGAGGTGATAGTTCATCAACCAGCATGAACATCCAATTTAAACTAACTTGTATCAATAAAACATGCCTTTTCATTTCATCAGATAATAACTTGCCAAAAAGGAACATCCCCAAAATTAGTCTTGGGGAAAGGTTTTTGTTTTTGTCTTTTAGGAGAATGAAGGTTAAGGAATCTGAAGAACACTGGACAAATGAGACAACTGAAGAAAAGGGACAAATCATCTATCCCAAGAAACAGAGTGAAACGGTGTATGGGTATATATTATCTAAAAAAATTTTATGTCTTCCTAAATGTTTGTTTCTGCTTTTCTCTAAAGATTTAACACTCTTGGTTTTCTAATAGTCCCAGTTCAATTAAAATTTAAAGCTGACTTTGGAGTTGGAGAATGGCTCTCTCCTTCTTTAAAATCAAGCATGTTGTTAAAAGGAAAATGCAAACTCCCTGTATCATGCCAGAATAAGAGCCATCTTCTGCTATGGTACAGGACAAAAGCAAAATTAATTAAGGGACTATTCTATTACTAATCTCAACTCTTTGATTCTATTCTGATTCTTTAAACTTTTTCTCAAAGTATAAATTTTATATCAAAATTTACAAGATTAATATATATATATACATTTTAAACTTTGTTAAGATATGAATGGTCACATAGAGTACTAACTAATTCTAGAAAAAAGGCTAGCTGCATATATATGTTTTTGTGTTCGAGTCTCTTATCAGTTTTCTACAGGAAATCACGGCCTGGCCTAACATCAACTGAAGTCTCCAGAAAGAAGATGGGGCCCCACAACAACAACAATTCCACGTGGACAATAATAATATCATTAAGCTGACAAACATCATCCACAGATCAGCTTTGAACTACAAGATGCTCAGAGCAAATTTGAGATGACTAGCTGAGATGATCCAGTCTCAAAGACTACTTGAATAAGGACTTGAGATAAACCCTCAACTTTGGCATTATACACAGACTGGATAATGAAGGATATAGTTACCTCTCCTAGAATTTGACAATTAACCTAAAATTTTTCTTTCAGGATAAAGAAAACTTCGCCCATACCCAGCAGGAAGCAATTTTAAGAATACGACGCCCACATTCCCAAAGAGGTGGTGTGGGGCGGGTGGTTTTTTGGTCTTTTTAATGGGTTTTGGGTCTGGGATAATTTTCAGTATTTAGGGGGGTTGGTTACAAGTTATTGTCAAGGGTTAGGAAAAAGGTTAAGCAAAGGAGATTAGATTTAAGGTTCTTGTTTAAAAAAAAAAAAAAAAAGAAAAAGAAAAAGAAAGAAAGAAAAGAAAAAGACAATTACTAGTTTTAAATACTTTACATTGGATTGAATTGTTTTATATTATATACAAATTTGAAACTGATATTGTTAGAAAATGCTATATGTATATTTCTAATTGTATTTATTCCATCCATTTAACAATGTAATGCAAATTTCTGATCCTTGAATGTTATTATTATCAACTATTAGGATATAAAGAAATGAAAGCTAGTAGTTAGACATTATCATAGAACTTGTAGTCATATTAGATATGTTTTAAAAATTGAGCAGAGATGTTTTAGACAGGTCATCTTCAAACCCTTCAGAGATCTACAGAATATGGCATTTAAAATGTTTTAATAACTTAGAAAATTTTTCTTTTTTGAGACATGTCGGCTCCTGGCAGTACCAATCTACTTTAGAGAAAATATGGGCATTGAAGAAACTGCATATGGAGTCAACTTTCATTCTGGCAAAAGTTAGCCACTGGACAACAAAGTATCCTCGAATCAACAGGACAAAATGGACAGACAGATCACGAAACAAGGGACTACTGATTCTTGCCAAAACAAGTGTGGTTATGGCTTTATCAAAAGGCATCTTCTGAGGCCAGGACAATATGGCCCCATCCCTGAAGTGGCCTTCGCATCCGGAAAAGGTACGGTGCCCTTTTCTTCGAAGGCAGCTTAACAGGCAGAGGGCCGATGGATTCTGTTGTACAATGGAACAGCAGCTGAAAGCTCATGCCTCTCAAAAGTAGACCGGCATTTAATAGAGGGATGTGGAGAAGAAGGGGATGCTGAGATGAAGCCATATATACACAGCCAAGAAGAATGGACAGCTGAATTAAAAAACTGTCAACAATTTCCAGAATTTAAAATCCTGAATCATGACAGGACACTAGTGGAATTCAGGTGTTTCTGGTACGTGGACTGCTCTCACCCAATGTGAGGTTGAACTGTTGACCTTGTGTACATCCTACTTCACAAATGAGTCTGTCAGATACACTAAGCCTATAGGCTGAAGATGATGCCCCAACACTGCGGAGAAACCTCAGGTGACTGCCCAGGCAGCTGGCTGTTTCTGTCAACTCACAAAATTTTTTTGGAAGTTGCTTGCATGCACTTCCTGTTTTTATTTTTGTTAGCTAATATTATTCCCTTCTTGGGTCTCTGAGGGAGTTGAAGATTAGTTAGTTATGGTTGAAGATTAGTTAGTTATAGTTGAAAATTAATTAGGATAGAAAGTACATTAGATACATCTTGGAATTATCAAAATAGGATAGATAATGGAATTATTTTCTCTGATTCGTCAAATACCTGTTTAGGTATTTATTACTTGTATATATTGTATATAGTTATTGTACTTTTGTATATAGTTTTTCTTTTGTTAGTCATAACCTTTTGCTTTTTTTCTTTTTATTAAAATAGAAAAGGGGAAATGTGGTGGTAATCTAATTGTATTGAAATATTATTCTGATTTGTACTGAAATATTAATTTGATTGTATGTTAATAAATAAAGTTGTCTGGGGGTCAGAGCTATTAGAGCCATAGCAAGAGTGTGGCGGTGGTGGCACACGCCTTTAATCCCATAGATATCTGTGTGTTCAGGGTCAGAGCTATTAGAGCCATAGCAAGAGTGTGGTGGTGGCGGCGGCACACGCCTTTAATCCCATAAGATCTCTGTGTGTTCAGGGATACAGCCAGCATTGGAGACATATGCCTTTAAGACCTAGGGGGCTGTACATTCAGACAGTGACGAGGCAGTCATGTGTTTGGGTTTACAACCAATGAGAAGGCAGAACAACATACTTTAAAAATACGAACGGACAGGAAGTAGGTCTCTTTTCGCGAAGCTGGGACAGCAGGAGGAAGGGTGAGATTTTAGCTCTGAGCTCTGACTTCTCGGCTTTCTCTTTTACATTGTTTCTGTGTTTCTTATTTAATAAGACGGTTGGTTACATCTACATAGTGATGATGTAAGACCAAATCTAATGTCATAGGGCCCTATTAATAATATCTCCTTAATGTAGTCAAGGACTTCTGGCTAATAAAATGCAGCAATAAGAACATACAATTAATGCATGTTAATATAACAATAGGAATACTGTTAGCTTAATTACATTCACATGAGAGGGATGACATCTACAGATCAAGCTAACTCCCTGTTGGGATTATATAGGCAGATAGCCCCTGACATGTTCTGTTTCGGTGATGTTTCTCTGCTTATTGGCTTTACTTACTTATTGGCCAGACACCAATAGCAAATTCAAAAGAATAGTAAACACAACCAAGTATTTTTAGGAACTATTGGTGAGAATGTTATATGCAGAAGGAAAATATGAAAGACTGCTTATGAGAGTTTTTTTAACTTAAAATGAATACTGGATGGAGTAAAATTTTAGTAAAGATCAGAAGAGAGAGCTCAGTGCTTAGAGAAGTAAGTGATGGAAAGAAGACAAGACACCAGCTTAGAGAAAGGAATGACCTAAAGAAAGGTGCTTTGTAGTTCTGTGAATCATTTTATTTATAAAAGAAGAGAAAAGGAAGGAAGGAAGGAAGGAAGGAAGGGAGGGAGGGAGGGAGGGAGGGAGGGAGAGAGGGAGGGAAGGAGGGAGATAGGAAAAATACAGAAGATGCTTAAAGTAATTTATCACTGATAGTGGGAAGCTCATTTTCTGGTGAGGTGATTTGAAAATAAGGTAAGTGTTTGGCCATATGGAAATTCAGAAACAGACATGTTTGAAGGGAAAAGCATCAGTGGTGGTCACTGGGGAACAGTTACCTCTGATAAACATGACTTGTGGAGTATGGAGAGCTCATTACGCAGATGGCTCATCAATACAGCTGAGCACTGGCCCAAACAAGGAGTTGAACTGAAACAATCTTAGATAGCTACTAGGGGATGTTCTGTTTAGGTAAAATTACCCCAAATGCTCGGGATGTGTTGTTCAATGCTGCATAAAGTCACACAAATAACGTTACTATCCTAAATGCTTTGTGGTCAGTTTCATTGCTTATCCTTTTCTCAGTTTTCCTGAAGGCTCCAGTGTGCAAATCACTCAGTTAGCCCTTTGAAAGTGTATTAAGACTTTCAAGTTTGATGCTCTAGGGAGGCACTGGGTCTCTCAGAGCAGTAATTTACTAAATAGTAGTGTGGGGTGCTATCTTCTGTATCCAGGGAAGTGAACTGGAGCAAAGAATTAAGTGACTCCAGTAAATTCAAGATGATCACTGCATGACTGTGGTGGTTGAAGCAGTGAAGACAGGGCAAGGACACAGCAGAAGAGGGAAACTGGGTTCCCTTGATAATACGTTATTTCCAATTGTCTAATAAAAAACAGAAGTGGCACCTAAAACACAAACAATTTTGCTAATTAGATCAGCACGACCGATGCCGTCTTCTCCAAACGTATTCAACACTTTGGGCTATTTAAATCCATTTATTCGTTTTTGAAAGGCACCAAATGGAATGTAGACATTCTGAATGTAGATAGAGCTTTTTCTAAAAAATAAAAATCTACGACAAAGGATTTCTGTCACACTTACGAAACAACTGATTTTTAAGTAGGAGGGTTTTACTTTGCATCCGTTCAGTCACCCTGTCTGACAGAATAATCTGTGTTTGGTAACTTTTAAAATGACTGGAACAACTCAACCCAGTTGTCCCCCGCAACACACACACATACACACACAAAGTTTTATACAGAGAAATTGTTTTAATATTTTCCAAGGCAACCATTAAGATGGCTACACTTAAATTACTAAGTGGCTTAGTGGCATTTCCAATGCTAGACATAAAAACTCTAACCATAGAAATATAAGTACTATGTAGGAGTTGATTAATTTCCAAAGATGTGTCCAGCAGATGTGCAGACACTAAGAAATGTCTGAGGAGTAGGAACCTTTCTGAGCAGCTGGAAAGCTGGAATATAAATACAGTATATTTATTATTATGAGCATCTAATTGAAAATTAATTTATTGAACAAACTTTACTGCATAAATCAGAATGAAATTATAAAATGTTGCCACATAGACATAAAAAAAAATTGCAACAATTTAACATAGCCAAGAAAAATAATTCAACTAAATAAGTACGAGGTGCTAAATTAAGTATATACTGGTCAGATTCTTTGAGACGCATGCCGAGGAAGGGGGAATTTCCATAAGGCATAGTATAGGCAGGTCTCATCCTTAATGTGCACATTCTACAGGTTCTGTTTGTTTGTTTGAATTATTCATATTAACATATGTAGGTCTTGTGAGGCTCTTGACCACTTCCACTTTGTCAGGCATGGGTTCCATCTCATGGCCTTAAAGCCAAGCAGGAAGTGGTTGGTGACTCCCCTAACATTTGTGCCACTAATGCACCAGTATGCCTTGCAGGCAGGTCCATGCTATATACAGGTCCTTGAAAATTTCAAACACAGAATGCATCCTGATCACAGTCTCCTGCTACTCTCTCTCTCTCTCTAAAACTTCCCTCAAGACCCTTCCCCAGCCCATCTCCCTCAAAATCCCATGTCATTTCTTTATTCATACCCACTGAGTTCAATTAGTTCTACACAGGTGCACATGGGCATGGGACCATAAAATAGAGTATAGGCAAACCACCGGTGGCCAACCCCCAAATAAAAGTAACTATCCAGCTCCCAGAATCCGTCAACTCCAATGGCTGATGAAGGATAGAACATCAATAACCCCTATCCCACCCATATTGGTTTTTATATTCTCATTGTCCTCCAGTTCTTACAGTCTTTCCTCTCTGTCTTCTACAATACTCCCTGTGTCTTAGGAGGGTGGATCTAATGTAGGTGTCATGGATATGTCTAAGCAATCACAGTTGCTTGTTCTCAGCACTTTAAAATGTTATGAGTCTCTGAATTAACCACAGGAACCCAGCTAACACATGCAGACCTTAAACTCATTATGTAGTTAAAAGTACACTTGAACTTCTGATCCTCCTGCTTCTACCTCCCAAGCACTAGGACTATAGGTAGACAATATCACATTAGGATTATAGAATGCTGAGAATCAAACTAAGTGCTTTAAGTTCTAGTCAAGCACTGTACCAACCGAGATATGTTCATGGGTGCTCAGTCTTATCTATGGATTCCTTTTCTAGCATACTAAATAGGGGTAAAATTACAAGTAACAATACTCAGTAATAACTTGGTAGAAGAAGTCATATGTCACCTGGCCATTCACTTCTAGGGGCACAGAATTTTCTGGGATGCTTATCTGCTTTTAAGGATAAATAATACTAGCTATCAGTTTTCATTGTCTTCCTCCAATGATGTTCTTTACATCAAACAATGCTTAACAAATTCTGTACAAAAGCATTGTTAAAGAAACCCATGATCTAGCTTTTGAGTAGAATTACAAGTACCGTTGAGTGACAAATACATGTTTATCATCATTGTATTAAAATAGCATATTCCATTTTTACTTTTAGAACATTTGGATCCAGAATAATCTGCGTATATAGAAAAAGTTGAAGATTTATATACATAGCTTTCTCTTTGTCATTAGTACAGAAAAAAGATAGTTAAACAGATTTGAAACGTGATGTTATTAGTGTTTTATGTTTCACATGAGTTTCACACAAAAAATAAAAACACATTTTTAATACATAGTTTTCACAAATTAATGCTATAAAGAATTTTCAGCTTTTACTGTTGATATTTTATCCATGTTATTATATCTTACATAAAGCCAACACTTTTTACTGTGAAGATACGTTCCTAACGTGGAAACAATTATGATCATTAGTGCACTAAAATGACATGAATCAAACTATAGGGGATGATGATAAAACTAAAGTGCCTGTGGAAGGGGAAGTCAGATTTTCAGTTGAAACCTAAGTAGAATTTAAGAAGGGGAAGTGGCATCATTCTTCCTCTTTGTCCTCCCGGGATTCCATGACATGTGGCATTGTGAACTGTGGTGTCTATAGCAAGGTTGGATTCCATGGGACATGTGCACAAGATTTTGTTGAAGAGCCAAGAACTGGATTCATTTAAGCACACAGTTTTTGTCTTTAGTCTTTACACAGTACTTCAATTCATCCACTGAACATCGAGCCTTGCTCCATTATCAACAGACAAATAACAAATTAAATAGAACAAGGAAACATGTCTCAGCCTCTTCTGCTAGCCTCTTCTAAGCCACACTCTGGGATGGAGAATCTTGTATTCCTCAAACTGACTGCAATGCCAGGCATACATCTCTAAGGACTAAAATCGGTTGTTTTGTAACAATTAAGACTGGCAATAGAGTCCATGGAAAGCCGGCCCCAATGCAAATTCATTTCAGGAGGAAGTTTCATTCTCTAATTCTCCTACTCATTAGTAATCATGAATGTGAACTGCATGCCAATTTTGGGCTCTATGGACTTAGCAGGCACACAACCAATAACTTCAGACACTGTCTTTTTATATGTTAAATAAAAAAATCAGATTAGGGAAGAATACTCATCCAAATGTATATCATAATCAGTTTTGATTACAAAGTCTACTCACTTATAATAGTGGCCAAATGTAGGCAGTGCAGTGAGTCTTGGAATAAATACTTGTGTTTGAATGCTCACTAACTTTCAGCCTTGTGACATCAGCTTATCTTGAATCTGCTTCATTTTTCCCATCTATGGAATGAAGATGTTAATCTTAGATGATGGACTAAAAAGTGGAAACAAAGAACAGTTTCGTTTCAATAGTAAACAATGTGAAGATTTTACTCATGTCAGAAAAATCAGGCTTGAAGAGCTATTGCAAACAGAGACACTGGAACAAGCTTGACTGGATCCAAATCTTGGCTTCCAGTTTACTAATGATGTAGAATAACTTTGGGAATGTCACTTAGTGTCACTTAGTGTCTCTCTGTTTCAATGCATTCAGTTGCAAAGCTCAGAAATAATAGTGCATACTTCTATAAGACTTAGAGGAAGGCCGGGCGGTGGTGGCGCACGCCTTTAATCCCAGCACTCGGGAGGCAGAGCCAGGCGGATCTCCGTGAGTTCGAGGCTAGCCTGGGCTACCAAGTGAGCTCCAGGAAAGGCGCAAAGCTACGCAGAGAAACCCTGTCTCGAAAAACCAAAAAAAAAAAAAAAAAAAAAGACTTAGAGGAAAGTCACTGAGTTGTACAAATTAAACTCTCTGAACAGTGCCTAGCAAATACAGAATGTTATACAAATCTCTGAAATCATGAGTTGTATTGTAGAAATAAATATTCTAAAATTGATCATGACCATATCATATGCCGATTTTTCATCTCTGTAAAGATTTATAATACATAGGATAAAATATAAATTCAAACAGGAAGGTCTGAATTTCTTATCTTATAAATACAATACGAGCCTGCTATAGTAAAGAGAGTCGGTCCTGGCAGCTGCAGAAACACCCGTTATCCAAGATATTGAACATAAAGAGGTTAAACAAATATTTCTGATTTGTTGCAAAGTTAGTGTTGGGGAGAGATAGGAGTATAGAAGTTACGCTCATGGGAGGACCATATCTTCACACTGAGAGGGCTCCTTTTTTTGAAGCTAGTGATCAAAGACATATTTACCTAAAAAATGAGATGGGAAGATTGGATTGCTGTTGATATTCTGTTGGTCATATTGTGATCCAGCTGTTTATATCATATCACTGGAGATCTGGACAACAGTTATCTGGACTTCCTTTGTGCTGCTTCTCATAAAATCCAGGCAGAACTGTGTTATCTAAATATACTTCTTAAATAATTCTGGGATTATTTAAAAATAATATAGATGGAGTTTGGCACGCTCTACCTATCACCATCAAGTATATTAGAGAAGATAAGAGAATCACAGTAAATACATAAATAGCAAAAATACCAGAAGTCTAGAGAGAAAGGGTCACTGTATTTAGTGGAAGTTTTAGCTCTTATGAGAATACTGAGTCAGTCAATACCACTACAGAAAAGTGTGTTATAGTCTCAGGATGAATGGCAGGCGGGATCAGGGACACAAGGAAAGAAAGGTACAGAGGCACATAAGGAAGCTTGAAATTTAGTCAGGAAGCAAAGAGAGAATGGAGAACCTTGAGGAAATTATCATGATGTGGTTTCCAACTTAAGGAGTGCAGGTGGAAGGGAACTGGGTTTGCTTAGGGTTGTCAGTTTGAACAATTTTAGTCATCCCTAAATGAGTGACAAAAGTCACTTCTTGCCCAACACCTGGCATTGTGGCAATTATGGTAAATGGCTAGTAACACAGGGAGAATGTCATAAAGGAAGTGAATGCTGTGTGGGTTCTGAATTAGTTGGTATTTTAAAAGGTCACAAAGAGAAAGAGAAATAGATTTAAGGGAAGAGCTGAAGACATTGCAAAGTGATTCAGGCATAGTACCAGGTTGTCCAAAGCAAGAAGCATCCAATCAATATATGCAGTAACACAAAAACAGTGCACACAACATATAGAAGCAAGAATCACGGCTCACACCGTGCTTAAGTATAGAAGTGCTAGCTCTCTTGGAAATATAAGCAATGAAGATAGCCAGCAAGACAAACAGACTGAATGGAAACATACTCCTTAAAGTGAATTGGCTACTTATGGATTTCAAGTGGACATGGAGTATGTGCAGAGGCAAAATTAAGTACTTTTAACTAGTAATATTATAACATTTGCCTGAATACATTCATTTATATGAGTTTGTCTCCTTAACTAGTTTTATGGATTAATAATCTGGGATATATCTTCACCAAGTCTCTCATAAATTGGTGTTGTATTTTTTTAAATATCTGAATTACAGGAAAAATTATATTAGGAGTTATAATAAGTCTAAAATTATTAGGACAAACATTAAATAGTGTGAGTGTACAACACCCAGCCAGGTAATAGCCTGTAGCCATTAGCTACACTTAGCACCTCATGTCTTCCCCTACTGCGGTTCCCTGCAGTCCTTGGAGTTGTTTGACTTTCCATAAATCTGCAAGGTTTGTAGAAATTGTAGAGTAACACAAAATCTCAGTGCTCTCAGAAATGTATTCCTTTCCCTAATATGCCCAAGTGCTTGGTACTTCTAGTATTAAGAAAAGTCTACTCACTTCATGCTATCCAACAGAATCCTGTTTCCTAACATTCCATTGCCATTTCCAGGGTTCCGAGAAACTTCTGAATTTCTCAGCCTACTTTCTACTTGAAGCAAACACATTAGTAGGACCTATAAAATACAAAGGCAAATGCATAGTTTTATTATTTTACTATCACTCAATTTTTGATGTTATCCTTTAGATTATCCCAGATCTTGATTTTTGTTGGTTTTATGTCAACTGTATTTCTATACTAGTGAATAATGACTTTCTATAAAGTATAATCTCACCTTACACAAAGACCCAACTTCTAATCCTAGATCTCATGGGCAGAAATAAAACACTAATAGCCACGGTATAGAGATTTCACAAAGACTAAGGAATATATTATTGGTAAAAGCTAAATATTATATGTAAGAGACCTTAATCATCTAAAATTTTATTACTGTGGCTGTGAGTGTGACATGTTACACATGGTACCTAGATACGTTTATATTTCAAATGTACTCTGGCATTCATGATATAAAATAACAAGGAAGGAAAAGAATTTAAAACACCATGGAAATTGGGCAAGTGATTTACTAAATACTTGTACCACTTTCTAGAAGAATATAAAATAAAATTCAGACAAGTCATTTCTACAGATTAGTCAGAAATATTTCTTGCAGAAAACATTTATCTTATAGTCCCATGCATTTCTATGAGTATAATGTCTTGTATTATATATTTGTTTTCTCTCCCCAAAGTGGAATGCCCATTTCAGCAAACTATCCTGCTCTGTTTGCAAAACCCTCCTTCAAGAATATGGTAAGGTCCCAATCAATAAAACCCATTTCCTGGGCCTAACAAATGACATCAGAAACAGCTAAATAGCAATAAGGGGGAAGAAAAATGGTAGTTAGCTGAAAGGCATGCCTACTATCTTAATTGAAGTGATACTTAACAATATAAACATTTATCAAAAGGTCATTATAAACTAAAAAATGCATGATCCCTGTGTATAATAATATCTCAATAAAACTGTAAAAACACAAAGAAATGAAACCACCATTCAGTAGTCATTACTGTAATAATGACAGCATCATGTAGTGAAGTCAGGACTCTCAATGGAACTTAAAATTGATGAATAAAAGTCAAATAAAGACCAGGCATGATGATACACTCCTGTTATGACAACCAATATATTTAGGGTCTGAGACAGAAGGATCTCAAGTTCAAAGCCAAGCTAGTCTCCATAGTAAGATACATGCCTCACACAGTAAAATAATGTCTGCCAGAGATTATCTTCCCAGTGTCAAAATATGTTAATAACTATAATCATTAATGCTAATTGATACATTACCATGTATCTGTTAACAAACACATTGATAGTTAACCATGGAAACTGCAGTACATTGTAGATACCATCTAAGTCAGCTGTTAATTACACACACACACACACACACACACACACACACACACACGTAGTATATATGTATATGTATTATATAATACTATGAGGGAAACTCCACATTGTGTCATCTCCTATATGTGGAGATTAATACATTGCTACTTTTGTTTTTTCAGAGTAGCATGTAGCTCATGCTGGCTGCAAATTGCTATGTAATCAAGGATGACTCTGCAGTTCCAATCCTCCTGCCTTCACCTACAGAGTCCTGTGACTACAGACATGTGTCATCGTGCCCAGTTTGGTAAGATTCTGGGGACTGACCCCAGGCTTCATAAATGCTGGGTAGGCATATAAATAATGAGGGATCAACAGAGCAGTGTAAGAGAGGAACCATCTCTACTCTGACCTGGCGTGAACTACCACGAGAGGGGACAGCTATGGAAGTAAAGACTGTCCCACAATAGAAGGAGATAGACAAGATGACTGGAGATAAAAGTCAACCCTAACCAACCCAAACCCATTCATGACATCCCTGGAACCAACAGAGGAGTTCTGTGGATTTTTGTGGCTTAGATATATCTACGTGTGTTGGTGCTCTTCTGACTTTAAGATTGAACTGGAGCTATCTAGGAGAGTGCTCATGATGTAGTCACGAGAGATGTCACATGTGAACATTACTCCCAGATGGTATTATGGTTGGGATATGAAATATCTCCAACAGTCTCACGTGTTTAGACACTTGGTCCCCACCCGATAGCACCTTTTGGGAAGCGATACCACCTTTGGGACTGTGACCCAGTTAGCAGGAGTGGTTCTCCACTGGGGGTAAGGGAGGGCGTGAAGATGATGCCTGATGCTGGTGCCAGCCCAGGTTCTGTGCTTCCTGATCCACCAAGACATGAGAAGATGCTGCCTCACACCTGTGCACTAAGGATAGCGCCACACCAGCTGCCGAGCTTCCCCTGCTATGATGGATTGTATAACTGAATCTGTGACTCAAACGAAACCTGGTCTCCAGGCTTTGTCGCCCAGTTTGTGACAACAGTGAGAAAAGTAATGAATAAAGATGATTTGAAAATGTTAACAAATGATGAAAGATAGGAAGGAACACTTTAAATAGTTTTCAAAAGATGGAGTGAGAAGGAGGGTTGATACTTCAACAGGCATGACTGAAAACTTCCTTCTAAGCAACTATGCTTACACTCATAAGCAAAAGCTGCCCCCAACCCTCATCAGAGAAGTTTCTTACAACAAATGGTGGTGAATGTAAACTCATGGACACCCAAGATGCATAGAATAAGCTAAGGTTGTAGACTCAGCCCTTAAAAAAAAAAACATATTTAAATCACCCCTTCTAAATCTCAGGGGACACTGAGGAAGAGGAGGGAGGAGGCATGTAAGAAATTGAAGAGAGGATAAAGTGCTGTAAAATGCTATTCTCTAGACTCATAAACTGCTATGATCATAAACTTACAACAGTTATACCTACCTGTACTGAGCCTACCTAAGACTGGTCCCAGAGTCGGGAGGAGCTGATGGGGCCCTCTCCTTTAATGCTGAGCTATTGACTATTGGCAGTGTGTAGGAGAGGTGGAATCCTGTCTTTAGTTGTATACCTACAGCTGAACCCACCAGGCTCCAATGGAAAGCCCAGATCCATGCTCACATTGATGGCCCTGGCTAAGCTCAGGGGTTCACAGAACAAATGAATAGGCATGGGGAAAAAAGAGGAGGGTTGAAAATGAACACATGGTTAAGAAGTAAATGAATTCATTTCTTGAGGAGTCACAATGTGTCATAGCTCTACACGTCATTGCTGACCATCTTTACACAAACACTAAAACACATACAAATCCTGTAAATGACTATATTTACTTCTTGAAGAATAGTGCAAGGAGCAACCTTAGGGCAACCACCACTAATTACAAGGAAATAAAAGGGAAAACTGTAAAAACCTGGGACGCTGTGAAATGTTAGTGATTGGTCATTTGCAACAAGGACAGAGCTACATCTCTTGGACGCTGCACAGATGTTGGCTCCTCCCTGATGGTCCTCATCATTTCCTGCAGTCAGTCCTTGAAGTTGATGGGTTCCAAACACAGATCCAAGCCACTCTCTTGAGTGTGTACTTGAGTCACTTGAGTGACTTGAGTCACTCAAGAGGTATAACTTTCAGTTATTTATCAATAATTAGGATCTCTTCATGTTCCTCTGGGAATACCTCAGACTGACACCCAGTTTTTATGCTTCTAAGGAGATCTACATCTCATGAGATTGAATTGTGTCTGACCATGGCTTATCCTCTCAATTATCGATGCCTTCAGAGTAGAGGTGAGTATCAAGGCTATAAGTTTAATGATAGCTGTAAAGCCACAATGTTGTGTTATAGAGCCTGTATTATGTGTTCCTTGGCACTCTGGGGACACCTAACCTAGTTCTGAGGGTTATGAGACTCTGTAAGAACATAAGAACATACCAAGCAGAGTATGGTAGTGGACACCTTTTATACCAGCACTCTGAAGGCAGAGACATGACATGTAGATCTCTGTGAGTTCAAAACCAGCCTTAATTGCAGAGTGAGTTCCAGGTCAGCCAATGCTCTGTAGTTAGATCCTGACCAAAAAAAAAAAAAAAAAAATAGTCTCTTTGTATTACAAGCCACTTCAGCAAACAAAACATGTAATTCTCATGAATTTTACAATAAAAACAGGTCAAACTCACTTTAGGAAATAACCATCTGATAACCGACCAGCCTGAGCCCAGGTGTAAGGAGGAGAACAAAGCCTTTCAGACTCTGAGAGTGGTGCAGACAAAGACCCTCAAGTCAGGTGATCATGTGACCGCACCTGGCTGATGACACTGGCCTGCTCTTGCTGTCTGTCTTACTAGAGTGCTGACAGAATAAACTGTCGGAGCACCAGAAGGGTCTGAGGCTCATCTCTGAAGCTTTTGTGTGAACTGAAGGGAAGGGGAGAAATGACCCCTAGGGAAGCTCATCTACTAGGGTAATAATGTGAGAGCCCTGGATGTGACAGCCAGTGTTTGACGGGCTGGTGTTTCCCTGTGCCGAGGAGAAGAGAAGAAGAAACACAGTACTATTAGCGTCTGAGCTCATTAGCATGAGTAATAAATCGATGCAGAGCCACACAGAAAACCAAGGAGGAAGTAAGGAAGGTGAGCAGAAACAGAAAGGAAGCTGTGATGAGCCCCTAGTGAACAAACATCCAGACCCTACACTGCCAGTTGTAGCAGATACTCCAATTGGACATCTCGATTCATTTTCTTCTTACAGAGAGCTCCAATTCCTATCAGAATTAAGAAGAAGGGATGAGAACTCAAGTTGAGCATAAGGTCTTCTTTGAGCATTCAGGGTGTTCCAGATTGAAAAAAAAAAACTATGATATATGATAAAATTTTAGGACCACAACAACCTTAAGCACTTTTACATATCAAAAAATTCAACAAAAGGCTGAGAGATGGCTAAAAGGTTAAAAGTACTTTTGTTTTTGCAGAGGACCCAGGTTCAGTTCCCAGCACCCACATGTTGGATCACAACAGAGGATAAAATGCTTTCTTCCAGCCTCCATGGGTGCTACATGCACACACATACATTATTCAAATGAAACACTTGTACACATACACTAAAATACATCCTTAAAAACTAACTTCACTTAGAAGAAATTTCATCAGCCAAATAAAAAGAGGAATATTGCAAAACAGCAAAGTTTGGAAAGTGGTTTAACAATTGAGTTTTTCACCTAAGCTACAAAGTCATTCTATTCTCCACTAATAGAGTTTTTGATTTGTACCCATAGACATTTGATGTGTTCAAAACTAGTGAACTGGGAGGCATTTTGACAGTTTTGCTAAAATTTGACAGTATGCTCTATTTGAATTCTCATCTCTTCTCCTTAGGTCCAGCAGGAACTGGAACTACTGTGTTCTCAATGAGCCAAAACCCCACAGCTATGGATTTACCCCCAAAGACACAGTTTCAAAGCTGTGTTAAGGAGAGAGAGCACAGAGGTATCCTTGAAATCATACCTGCAATCCACAAAGGAGGAGAATCCTCCTTCCTCAATCAGATGCCCAGTGTGATGGACAATCTCAGTTGTGAACATGACTACCTCTGGAATCGACTAAAACTCAAGCAGCTGCATTGTCTGGTAGGTATTTCCTTAACTGGATTACTTGAAGAAGGAAGGCCCACCCCAAACCTGGGCCACAACTTCTAGTGGGAGCCCAGATAAAAAGATTGGGAAATTGGAAGCTTTTGCTTCTTGCCTTTTCACCCTCACTCCCACTGACAAGGTCACCTAGCATACTGCTAAGGCATTCCTTCACTGGTGTTAGAGCCTACTTCTTCTGGATCCCTGAGTAGACTAAAAACCAGTAAGTCTCCCTGAATCTTCTGGAAAGCTCCTGCCAGATTGGGACTGCTGAGACATCCAGCTGCAAGGAATGAACAACTACTCAATCCTTGGAGTCTATGGCATGAGATAGTCATTGTTGGCCTACCCTGGATTACTGCTGATAAGCCAGTCTAATTAATACCCCAAGTGTGTGTGTGTGTGTGTGTGTGTGTGTGTGTGTGTGTGTGTGTGTGTGTGTGTGTGTTCATTCTATCAGTTCTATTCCTTTACAAAAACCCAACAAATTCACCCAGGAAATGAACTGAGATATCCTTGTAATAAAGCAATAAATAAATTGCATGTAGTTTCAAATGAAGTGACTTGGTTTACTCTGATAACAAATTTCTCCCCTGTGTGTTGCTTATGAAGACAGAAAGATGCAAAATTTGACTCTTTCTGAGAAGATAGCAAAATGATACACAAACTGTTGAATATGTAGAATATTTGTCCCTGATATGTTGAAAAAATGAATTCATTCATGAATGTTCACCTGGGATATAAGTGGTTGTGGCTCTTAATGCACATATATGTGTGTAAGTATCTGGAAATTACAAAAGCAATAGCCAGACAGTGCACCAAGAAAAAAGAGACAAATCACATTCTCCATCAATTCAAAGGGACCCTACCAAGAGTGGAAGATAATTCCATGAGACTCAGCTTTCAAGGACTGAAAATAAATCTCAGAGCCTCCTTGTAACAGTAAACAAGTAGGGTAGGAGTTAGAGTTTGGAGACAGTTTTCTAGCCATCAAAAGGAGGGGGACCCCAGATGAAATTGGCCTGTACTATATCAGCTTCTATTCAATCTTTCTTGTACTCTCTAATTGTTTGAATTATTCATAGTCTCTCCTTTCCTATGACCTTTACCTACACTTATCTCGATCAGGAGTAGCAAGAATGCTACACTTACTGCTATTTGCTATAACCGCCTCCATCTCTGAAACCTTCTTGTTTGACTAATAGCTTCAAATCTTCTCTGAAACTTAGCTTATGTCTTAACAGCTGTCTAATCTTGAATAGAGGTAGTCAATTCTCTTTACCTCTCAAATACATACAATTCTCTTCCTTAAAATAAAGATATTCAATCTGACATCCATTAGTCCTAGAATTCCAGGCTATTCCATTTTGCAAATGCCTTCTATGTCCATGCTCAGTGGATGAAAATATATTACATTTTCCCTAGGAAACAAAATAGATTTGAGATTGACATATGGATCTAAGTGGCAAAGCCTATGCAAAAGGAAAAGGAAAAATAATATCTTCATTTCTTGCTATATCGAAATACTATTTCTTTGTTTCTTAATGAATACTTAAATACTCATTAAGTAGCAACAGAAGCTATCACACAGGGAGAGAAATTTACAGTTATAATACACATACAAATTTTAAGGCTATTTAAAAATTTTTGAAAAGGAAAACAAGCCAATTTCACTAACTTCTAACAGTGACCTATGTGTGCACAAGTTCACAAGGGGTCCAGAAACTTCACATTTATCATATTCTACAAATACCCTCCACTAGCATTTCTTACTATTTCTGAGTCCAAATAAGAAATATTTTGCATTTCAGCACCAGAAAAGTCAGTATCACTATGTAAGAAAATCGTAAGACAGTATTGATTTCTAAATAGTAGTAATTCAATAGAAGGAAGATATTCAATAGATATTTCCTGAAATGGAGATTAGAGCTATCAAGTCTTTTGAGCTGATTCCAAATGTTGACAATAGAATTCTTATTATGCCAAAGAAAATTGCTATATTCATGATGAGAGAGGATAGCAAGAAAGGACCTTATTGCAGAGCATGTTCCTAAATTGGAGAAAGGACATTATTACTGAAGTTACAGAGTGATGATAATATCAATCATACTTTTTAGTGAATATATGTATATAAGAGTTTATATAAAGGTAGATAATTATTGAGACAACACTATTCTATAGGTCAAGGAGGGCATTCTCATCTGCAGCCACCTCTGTGCAGGAGACTAAAGGGCATGGGAGCTTAGAATTCAGCATCCAGCCAATACATTAAAGCAATACCCTATCTTTAAAACAAAACAAAACAAAAACCTGATCTATCCAAATATAAGAGCTATCTTCTCACATACAATGTACAATTTTCTAGATGAGGAAAACAGGACTTAAAAGGACTATATGAGTAGACCTTGAATTTGTGTTAGCAATGGGGTACAGGTCTAACTTAACCCATGTTTCTCACAGTTACCCTATTTCTTTTCAACCATAAATGTTTCTTTATAGAAATAAATTTGGAGCACTAAGATTCCAGACCAGACATTTGTTGGCACATAGACGACAGCTAAGAGAAATAAACTATAGCCAAGATTGCTCTTGACGTTTGTCATCTTTGAATAAATTATCTTCTGCCTTTGACAGTTGGATGTTCAATATACAAAGAAGACAAAATATTCAGTTGTCTTACTTTGGATTTGCAACTCATCAAAGTGGTATTGTTTTAATCTCACATATCCTCGTCAAGCAGATAATTAGATTTATCAATCAACACTTTCAAGCATTCTTTAAAAGGAAAACACTTCAATGAAATGTTGCTCGAGGAAAAGAAGATTCACAATTGAAAATGGCTAAAGGCAAAAGAACAATTGGAGGCCATTATTAAAACTGGATTTATACAGCAAGCATAATTGAAATTATTGCAAAATTATTAGGATTTTTCTCTTCGTATCATTCTTTATAACTTGCCTGAGACATAGTTTGGTGAGGTCTTTAATCATTCTGTAATTTGCTTATTATCTTTTCAAAAATAACTTTGTATAGCAGAAGTAGATAATATAGTTGCTAACTTACTTTCCAAGAATTAAGGGAAAAATCAACATACAAAATTTACACTGTAGAAGGTAAATTGAGACTATTCACTAGCATAAAAATCCCAGGAGTCTTGTAAACATTTGTTTCTAGTGTTAGAGAAAGATTCTGGATTTTGTGCTCTTCTGTATGACTGTAAATTACCATTGTTTTCTTTCTAGTTCTTCACACTATCTCCCCATTTTCACTCTAAGAAACTTGTTGAAATCAGTGAATGTTCTAGTTTCCTTTCTATTACTGTGATAAAAACCATGACCAAGAGCAACTTGGGGAAGAGAAGATTTGTTTGGCTTACACATCTTGGTCACAGCCCATCCTTGAGGGAAGTCAAGGCAGGAACCTCAAGGCAGAAACTGAAACAGAGGCCATGGAAGAAGAACAGATTACTGGCTGGATTCCCATGGCTTGCTCATTGTGCTTTTTAATACAAACCTAGACTGTTTGCCCAAGGGTGGAACCACCCACAGTAGGGTGGGGGTGGCTCTCATATCAATCACTAATCAAAACTCCCTCAGACTGACATACATGCCAGTCTGATGGAGACATTTTCTCGACTAAAGTTTCCTTTTCCAAGATGACCCTGACTTGTGTCAAGATGACAAAAAAAAAAAAAAAAAACATAACCAGCACAAAGGTCATATTCAGAGTAGTAGATTTCTTTAGACATGAAGAATCAAGTCTACCATGTATCATCTCCACAAAATCATCTAATTTTGCTGTCTGATCATACTTTTTCTCAATGTTTTAATATTTTCCCCATCTATCTATAGGCTTTTCTTAAAGATGATGGTATGGTGCATGAGGGGTCCAGAAGTTATCCTGGAGATAATAGTCACCTGTAGCCTGTTTATTAGGGGTACAGTACAGACTTTCCCGAAACACATAGACAGACTGTAAACCCAATAGACAACAAGCAAGTCTGCTTCTTCTGGCAAAAGGAAACAATCTAAAAGAATAAATGCATCACTTAATGCTAAAATTATTTTCATTTAGTGGACAAGTGAGATGGCCCTTCTGAGAGGATCTGGGCAGCCAAAGTAATTGACTTGTGGTCCTCCATCGAGCTGAGTCTCACCACAAACATATATCCAATAACATTGTTTCCCATCTGCACATTGATGCATTCATATACACGTAAACATGAACATACATACAAAGCAGTGAACTCTAAGTCATATATGATTGTTTTCTATGTCAAAGATATTCTTTACTTATTATAATAGTCACTGAAAATAGGACTTTATAAAGTAAGATGGAGAGCATCCTTAAACTTCCATACAAACTTCAATAAAAGTCTTACTCAGCTGTAGAATGAGCATAAGCACTGTTTTTTACCAGCTTATTGTTTTACTTTAGGTTTAAAAAAAAGGCATAATTTCTGATTTCATCAAAGTGAAATAAACATTTATTCTGTCAAAACAGAATTTCAATTTTCAAAAGATGAGTTCTTCAGTAGACTACCTTTATCATGTAAAATAGTCTTTCTTTGATAATTAACAACTTCTATTGAGATGCATGCCAAGTATCAAAAATTAATGCCTGAAGTCTCTGCTCTTTACTCTTTCTTATGAACCTTCCACAGTTTTAGTTCTGACACAGAAAAAGGAAGGCATAGTTAAGATGATGTTAAATACACCAAAGCTAGGTAGAATCACAAGAAAATTGTGTGTGGCCAGCTCATTCCTTGTAATGACATTTATCACTTTTATATAAGGACATGAAGTAAATCATCAGAGAACTTCTCTTCAAGGAAGAAAAACTTGGAAGCATTTAAGAAAGCAAAAAGAAGCGACCTATTGATGTACATTTTTTGACAGGATTGTAATACAGACACTCCAATAAGAAAAAGATATATTCTTTTAGCTTCTGTAAATAAGCTTAGTTTCTTCAAATTTAATTTATTCTATGTACTGTTGGTGTGTGTGTGTGTGTGTGTGTGTGTGTGTGTGTGTGTGTGTGTGTGTGATGTGGGGGGTGCACATGTACATTAACATACACACAGAGGTAAGAAGTCAATTTTGTAAAGTAACTTTCTCCTTCTATAGTGTGGCTTCTGGGATCAGACAGGCTGAGGGCAACATATTTATCTCCTGCACCTCGACAGCTCCAACCTCAGGTGTTCATTGCTAGAGCAGTAGAAATTTCAAATAGATGCTTTCTGGGGCACACATGCTCTTCATCTACTCAGTACATTATCAGAATTCTGAAAGAACAGGGTACCAGGTCATTGAAAAGGCATTTCTCTTAACAGTCCATGTACACGCATGACCGGATTTCAGCACAAATGTATTAATCTACATTGATATTGGTGGCTTTGGGTCCTGACACTCCATATTGGAGAAATAAAGATCTTTTACAGGGTTGAGACTCCTGGTGCTCATGACTCTCTCCATATTTGACGGAAATAGCTTTCTTATAAGCCAAACAAGCACCCTTCTTCTCTCAATGCAGGATAGCCCAAAATGTTCTTCTCCATAGAGTGAGGGACTCTTCCAATATCAAAGAAAAAGTTTATTTCTTAAAGCCTTTCTTTTCAAGAGGCTCAAATTGGAGATATGAAAACCTGAAGATTTTCAAACTGTATTCTGTTTGAGCACAACCCCTCATCCTGAGAGAATAAAACAGAAACTTATTTTTTTCCCAAATAAGAAGAAATGAAATGAAAAATGCAGAAATAAATTAACCTATGAAGTCAAATCAAAGGAATATCTTAGACATTATGTACCCATTTTAAATTCCAAATATATGATCAGTATTATTAGCCATTATAGAAATGCCAATTAAAACCACAATACGTTACTATAGTTAGGATTACATATATTTAGAGGTAGAATATGAACTCAAGAGTGCTAGAGTAATAAGAAATCTCAGATGCCTCTGGTGAAACTAAGTAGTAAAGATGGTGTAATGTTAGAAACAGTTTGAGATTTTCTTATAAAGTAATATCTTCACTTACACAGGGACATGGGAATCTTCAAGATATTTACTAAATTGGTTAAAAACACACACCTCTGCATGTTTAGAGTGGCCCTATTCATAGTGACAAAAGATTCAAAACAGCCCAGATGTCCCCTAACTTGGCAGGGATAAATAAAGAGTGGAAAGTACGCAATGAGACACTAACATGAAATGGAAAGGATATAGGTAGCAGTATAGACTGACCTCAAAGACAGGATTCACAAATGTAGATTTAAAATAATATGTACTAAATTTGTACATTCAAATGGCATTCTGGAAAAGAAAACACTGTGGGAACATTTTTCAAAGGTCAGTGAAGAACAGGGAGGTTGTGAAGAAGAGAAGAATTCCAAGCTCACATCACTGTGCACCAATTAAGATACAACTGAGTACATGTGACTAGTGTTAATAAGATGGTATATCTTAAATTATTGGAATGTTATAAAATATAAACTTTTGATAAGTCTCAAAGAAGGTCTACATGAATAAAAATACATGTCAGTTTCTCAAAAGTTAGGAAAGTTTATGAAACACTAACATATCAGTAAAACAGAAAGCTAGAGAGACATCCCTAGGGTTAAGTGAACTTGTTGCTCTTAAAGAAGACCTTGGTTCAGATCCCATCACTCAAGTCAACAATTCACAACTATCTGTAATTCTAGCCCCAGGGGATCCAACACCCTCTGCTGACCTTCATGAGTACTCACACACATGTGGTTTAAATACACATAGACACACAAACTTGTATATATGTAAAAGTTATCTAAAAAGAAGAGATACTAATCATTATTTCAGTTGAGATACCAGGTATGAAATGCTGTTTTATTCTGTTCCTTTTAAAGACTAGGGTAATTACTCATAAAATTAACAAATATCTCTTTAATCTTAATCTATCTTTTCATTATGGGCAATTATTTATATAAAACCTTAGAAAATTGAGAAAAATTTTAAATTTTAAGTATCTTACTATATAGAGACAAATCTAGTCATAATTTTGATCTAAACAAACTGCCTTTTTCCTTGTTTATGATTTTGTTTCCTTGAACTTTAGACTTAAATTGCTTTTAACATTATATGATTATATATCATAGACTATATGTATGTATGAATATATATACTACATATGGTGATAGCCTGCTATAGAATCCTGTATTTAATAATGCTATTAACATTTACTTTATAAGTTGCTTCTTAACTTGCAGTAATAAATTTTGTACTACTAAGTTAACTGTAACTTCATTTTTCAGTGATAATGTTATGTTCTTTTAGTGGAGAATTATTGTACATGCGGGTTCATTTATTTGTTCTCCATTATGGTACTGATGAATGTACACTTGTCAAAGCTAGTTGAACATTTAATTTTTTTTCTTTTATTTTTTTCTTACATGCATAGGTGTTTTGTCTGCATGCATGTCTCTGTGTACCATATGCATGCAGACTCCATGGTGACCAGAAGAGGGCATCAGATCCCCTGGGGCTGGAGTTACAGTTGGTTGTAATCCTCCATGTGAATGCTGGGAATCAAATCTGGGTCCTCTGTGAAAGCAGGTACTCTTCTTAACTGTTGAGCCACCTTTCCAGCCTTATAATTGGGCATTATTATAGATAAAATATTTCATTTATAATTCCTTATTCTGTGCCGAAGTTTATAAGACTAGGATTGATTGATTGTGTATGTGCCTGCTCGTGTGTGTGTGTGTGTGTGTGTGTGTGTGTGTGTGTGTGTAAGAGAGAGAGAGAGAGAGAGAGAGAGAGAGAGAGAGAGAGAGAGAGAGAGAGAGAGAGAACGTGTGAGAGGGGATGTCGTGTTAGGCACGAAGAAGTGAGAGGACAATCTGCCAAAATCAGCTATCTCTTTTCCCACATGGGTCCTGGGGATAGAACTTAGATCCTCAACTGTAACTGCAAGCACCTCCACCTGCTAAGACATTTCTTCAGTCCTGAATATAGTTTCCTAAAAGTTCGCTGGATTGGTGTGTCTGACATTAGGAAACACAATATCAACATGACTGCCTAAACACGAGCTGAACAAGGACAACAACAATAGCCATGCCAAAGTGGACAGGGAAAAGCCTTTGAGGGCTCAACACAACACAAAGAACTAAAGTCAACTAAGGGATGCTTTTGAGCAGGAGAAATGTTCTTTTCCTGGGGAAGAGCACACCACGTGGTTATCCAACACCAAATGGTTAACCCTAAAAACATATGTACAAGTAATATAATACATACTTAGCAGGTTATATTTAGGAATACATATGTATATGTGTATATAGATATGTATGTAATAACAATTAGTCAAAAGAGACCAGGAATATGAGAGAAAGAAAGGGTGCATGTGAGGGTCTAGAGCAATGGTTCTCAATCTCTCTAATGCTGTGACCCTTTAATACATTCGTCTAGTTGTGGTAACCCCCAACCTTAAAATTATTTTTGTTGCTACTTCATAACTGTAATTTTGCTACTCTTATGAATCATAATGTAAATATTGGATATGCAGGATATCTAATACTTAGGGTCATTTGACACCCTCCCTCCCCCCTGCAAAGGTGTCATGACCTATAGATTGAGAACCACTGGTCTAGAGGGAGGAGATGGAAGGGAGAGATGTAAATATAATCTCAAAAAAAAGTTAACTGGATTGATTTTTAAAGATGTATATTTATTTACATTTTCTCTCTCTCTCTCTCTCTCTCTCTCTCTCTCTCTCTCTCTCTCTCTGTTGTGTATGCACATGCACACATGCTACAAATGTTCAGGGGTCCACAAAAGCCAGAAGAGGACATTGGATCCCCTGGAACTGGAGTTAGTGGCAGTTGTGAACTACTTGACATGGATGCAGGAAACTGAGTTGCATCCTCCGGAAAAAAGGAAGTACTCCTAACTGATGAACCATCTCTCTAGCCTTGGAATGATTTTTAATAGTACTGTGATATAATATCTTGCAAGTACTCTCATTTGCTTTCCTTCCATAATTTTCACATCATTTCAGAAACTGTACAGGAGCAGAGTCCTAATTCATACCAAGAAAATTAATACATCAATGGAGAATGAATGGTCCTGTCTAGAAATACACAAACTATGAGGAGAGTCCATTAACTTTCTTTAGTTTTAAAGAGGATAAAGTTGTTTCTTTCTTATAAATAATGTCATTCTGATCAAGTGGAGAATTTTAGTGACTATCTTTATTTCTTTAATCCACTTAGAAGGTTAAAAATGTCATGGCTATTCAAACCAAGGTGCAAGGAGAGAAGGAAGGGAAAGAGAATAAAGAAGAGAGAGAGAGACAGAGATTTTGAGAGAAGATGGCCATGAGAGAGGAAATTTGCTTACTACTAACAAACCCAAGGAAGTTCCCCAGAAACTAAAAATATTTGAGCTGAAAGCATGAGAAAATTAGAATATCTTGTTCAGTATTAAAATACATGAAATATCTATTTCCCTGTCCCAAAGAAACTCAAAGGCACTGTTATTTGTCACTGCCTAAAGCCTAAGCACTATGAAACTAAAATTTAAGACCTTTATTTTTCATTAGAAATTAAGTGAGGAAAATAATTATTAAGCAAACATATGAAATTAAACACCTTAAACCATTTAGCTAAGATTTAAGGGTTGAGAAAATTAAAGAGGCAATTTGAACAGTAATTAAGGTATAGACACTAAAAAATACCATTATAATTTTGTTCAATTACTCTACCTGCTACACTATAAATCAAATTATACCCCCTCAAGTGGATAAAGTTAAAATGAAAATGTGGCATAGTTAACCTATAAATGAATAAATACTTGTAATAATTGTATGCAACATTCAGAAGTATATTTACCAGTCTTTCTATTCATAAATTTTAACCTCCATTTTGATAAAAAGAAAAATATGATAATTGTACTATTTTGTACTTTTATGGGATCAGTGGAATGCCCCATACTTCAAATATATGTGTTAAGAAACAATTACCAAGAAATTAATTCAACTCACTGTGATTTTTCTATTTGCATACATTTAGATTTTTTTCAACCTGTTTTTCACAATGACAGCTGCAAAGCCATTTATTACATAGATTTTTCTCTTCACACTATTGTTCAAGGATACTATCAAAAAGAAACTCCATTTATACTATTTTATTGTTGTCTTTATTCTCTCCAATCTCTTCCCTTGGTAGTCAGGATATTTCTCACTTTCACAAATTAAAAAAAAAAAATGCAAAGTTGATTGTCTCTGCATACAGGACCATGCCTACCTGCGTGCTTCCATGGTCCCTGCCATGACAACAATGCACCAATCCTCTGAAACTGTTCAAGCCCCCAATTAAATGCTTTTGCTTGTTTAAAAAAAAGAATGCAAAGTCGTTATTTTTATCTTGGTTTGCTTTAACTTCTTATCTTTTGATGAATAACTGCCATAGGCAAGTACATAGTAAGTTTTGTACATTTGTTTACCATATCTATGTAACGATTTTCCATAGTCAACATCAAGTCGCCCTATGCAATATCAGCAAGAAGCCAAAGCAATACCATAAACATAACTACTCAGGGATACCATTAACGCTGGTCAAAAATGCAGTATGCATGAGAGTCCCAGTAGGTGACTTAATCATCAATAATATCTCACTACAAGTGCTAAGTTTCTGAGAGATGTTTCAAGGATTTTTGAAAAAGGAATGGTGAGACACTACATGTTCTGCACTCCTGGAAAAAACTTGAGTTTGCAGTCAGTATGATCAGCATACTGAAGATACAGACTCGTGATTGGTAGCCTTTTCTGTCTATCATACCATGTCCCTTGCATTTCTACTACAAACATTTATACATGTAATAAATAATCTAAATATTTATGAAGTAATGACATAAGAATTGAAAGTATTTGCTGAACAACAATATTTGAAGGACTAAATTTTCTCCCTTTTCTTGAAGTCTGAAATGTAATATGCTGTAACGTAATCAGTAGGGTAACGTCAAATATATCACACACTCAGTTGTATTCAAGGTGTTTATACATGGAGATGAAATCATTAGAGCTACCAAAGACCTCCGTTGACCACAGTCTCTTCACCATAAGTAGAAAAATAAGATTGCTTAGTACAGTGTTTGTATGATGAGAATGTGTACTTCTCATGATTCCTGACAGTATGTATATGGTGAAAGTCATTATTGTTGATAAATTTATCAAAGGAATCCATCAGTGCTGAGGATACCATCTCCTGCTTTCTCAGAGATTCACAGAGGTATCATTAGCCTCAATAGTGTGAAATGAGTCTTTTCATCATGTGTATGTCACATTCTGCTTTGAGGTGTTGAGCCTGGAAGTCCTCACCAGGAGACCTTCACAGAAGTGCATATATGAGAGAAAATGATTTATTTGCTCTGTAAATTATAGGCTGATAAATAGTTGAGAACAGGTACTAAATCTATGTTGACAGGTACCTTGCTGACTTTTCTATATTCCATTTTATATTCTGCCTTGTTAACCTAGATGAGGCTTGGTTTATGGACTATTTGTTTTTTTCCACTTATTTGTTCTTATTCCCTAGTATTCTTCCTTAAGCTAGGAACACAAAAGTAAATGGTTCACATCTGCCAATCATGAGACATAAGGATTTTTTTTAATGATACAATGTAATGAAAAAGACTTTCATTCCTGAAGCAATGAAGTGAAATTTCAAAAGTTCAGATCACAGAAATGTGCTTATAGAATCAGAAAACTTTTCATTATGTCACATCATTGTGCACTTCATTCCGCAATCCAAATAAATTTTATGCCAGCAGATAAAATATGAAAATTATAACTTTCAACACAGCATAAGACATTTTACTCAAAATAGAATCAAATTATGAAGAGGTGAGCATAGTGTGTCCTATTGACAAAAAGCAACAAAGGTGAAAATTTATAGCATGATTTCCCAAGCTGAAATTAGTATGATGTCACCTGAAAGTATTAAAGTGAATTTTCAAAAAAGAAATGCCAGCTAAGTCTTCACATTGAATTATTTGTGTATTTATATAATTCTCATTATTTTGCACATCAACATATGCAATCTATGCTACTGTATGTTATCTGTATTTTTCTGGCAATTCACCAATGCTTGCAGTCAAAGCAATTTCTGCCACAGTCATTGTGAACTCAGTATTTCAAACACGATTTAGTTTTTATTTTATGTTTATGAGTGTTTTTCATGCACAGATGTATGTGTACTATGGTCCTGCCTGGCGTTTGCAGAGGCCAGAAGTTGTTGGATCTGCTGGAACCAGAGTTAGAGACGGTTGTGAGCCATCATGTAGGTGCTGGGAATAGAGCCAGGTCCTCTGTAAAAGCAGTGTTCTGCACCAATGAACCATCTTTCATCTTCATGTCAAGAGCAAAGCGCACATGAAAGGCTCCTGCTGAGTTTGAACGTCACCGTCTTCTTTTCATCCCATGTACTGTGCAGAGTAAAGGCCACCAGTTTTCTTAGCTATATCGAAGAGTAAAAAGGATATTGGTCAAGGTTAATTCACTTCAAACATTTGAAAAGAAAGATGAAGCTCAAGAACCTATTATGGCTGATTTAGAATCGCCTAAGTCACAGTGTGTAGCATGGATTGCTAGAAGGTCTTATTAATAAATACAAACCTGGTGCCAGTTACTGGAGTGAATGCTGGAAGATCAGAGAAGCAGAAAAGCCACAGCCACCTCATCTTGCCAATTCCTCAGCCGATCCTGTTTCCCCAGACTGGAAGCCTCTGAGTCCTCATCCAAGTGGATCTCAGCTGAACTGCTGCTAAAAGCTTAAAAGACCTCTAGTTCCTGGTCCTCATACCTTATATACCTTTCTGCTTCCTGCCATCACTTCCTGGGATTAAAGGCTCTTGTTACCATGCCTGGCTGTTTCCAGTGTGGCTTAGAACTCACAGAGATCAAGATGGATCTCTGCCTCTGGAAGGCTAGGATTAAAAGCATGTGTGTGCCACCATTTTCTGGTCTCTATGTCTGTCTAGTGGCTGTTCTGTTTTCTGACCCCAGATAAGTTTATTAGGGTGCACCATATTTTGGGGAACACAATATCACCACAACAATGTAAGATGGTTGTTCCCATCCCACCAAAGCAAGGCCTGTCTAACGTTGGAATGTGAAGCTAACCTCATTCATTAGCATTTCCTTATTGTTTTGTCATCATAGAAATATTCATGAACAGGAGCTTTAGATATGGCTCAGTGCACAAAGTACTTGTTGTGTAGGCACGAAGACCTGGGTTTGGAGGCATAGCATCCACATAACAGTCTGGTGTAGTGGTGGGAACAGGCAGGCACTGGGCACTGACTTGGCTGGTTAGCCAGTCTATAAAATACAGTGACCTCCATTCTCAACAAAAGTTCTTGTTCCATAGACGAAGATGGAGAATGATAGAGGAAGATGTACGAGGTCAATCTCTGCCCTTCATATGCACCTGGGCATAAACATGCACACAACCTCATAATACCCCAAAATATGCAAATGAAAAATTAACTGATAGATTAATACTTTGCAATATTTATTTATTTTTTCTGTATTTTAGCATGTTGCACTGGTTGGAAATAGAGCAAGTGCAATTAAGTTTTGGCAGTGAATCACCTTGTAAATTTGTCCCTAAATATTTCTTAGCCTCATACTCCAGTGGAGGGCCCCACACCCATGCACATGGGAGCAGCATTAATTAGAAAGAGTGTGTGATTAAAAACAATGACATGAAGTTCAGAGGGAGATTGCAGGGGTGTGTGGGGTGAATGTACATTCAAAATATAAAGTCAAAATACATTGACTTAGCTATGAAATTCTCAAAGAAGAAATGTTAAAATATATTTTTAAAACCCTGGTCCAAATGTGGTAGTAGTTCTAGAATAACTATAAATTTTCCTCAATACAATCCTGGCCTATACTGCAGTGAAACACAAAAGACGGTATTATTTCTTATATAGATTCTTACTCGGCTTTTGTTTCCAGCTCAAATTTTCTTCTCAATCCTTTTACTCCCAAGTTCACTGGATTTATCTAAGAAGTGAAAATTTCATGCCTACACATTTCTTACAGAAAACTGAATTAATCTGGTGGGCTGTGCTATGAATTTCTTTTGACTCTGACAAAAGAAATGAATCCATTTCATCTTATTTTAGGATAAAAAGTGTCCATATAATTACTTGTAATCAAAAGGCAGGGAGAGATTATATTGTCTTTAGCTGTATGTGCAGTGCCCCAACTAACATAAATTTTATTGATAAGCAGACATTTAAGTGATTTAAATAAGATATGTCTTATTTACATGGCAGGGTATGCAGGAACCCATGTGATATGCTGGTACTTATATATGATCTCCATTTTCATGGACTTCCATTTCCAGTGGGAAAATAGTCCAAATTCAAACAATGAGATTATTACATATATAATTAAGTGTTGCAATAAGACTTAGAAAATAAGGTACCATAAATACATAGATTGTTGGGACATGATCTGATTGACGAGAATTTCTTTTTTTTTTTTAAGATTTATTTATTAATTATGTATACAGTGTTCTGTCTGTATGTATGCCTGCAGGCCAAAAGAGGGCACCAGATCTCATTACAGGTGGTTGTGAGTCACCATGTGGATGCTGGGAATTGAACTGAGAACCTCTGGAAGAACAGCCAGTGCTCTTAAGCATTGAGCCATCTCTCCAGGCCTTGAAGAGAATTTCTAAAGACTATTTTTAATAAATAGGGTCTTGGGTCTGACATATAAAACATGCAGAAATAATTAGATTAAGTATGAATATGCATGATTATAATTTGGGGAGAAATAAGACGAGGTCAGAAAAATCACTGTTCATGATTCCAGACCAAGACCAGTTGTGTGGGTCCTTCCACGCTGGAAAACATGAAACTCTAAATACACAAAGTTAACCAGGATTAAGGACAAATATTGATGATGACTTTAGGAGAGTATTAAACAATAGTATTAAAGATGCAGTCATGAAAATCCTTATGAAAATGCAATAAGTTTGAATTTTAATCTTAAAAATAACAGGAATATTCCACAAGGGCAAAAGCAGGGAGACAAAGTGTTCTTATATCTCTTTTGAAGAGAGCAATCTATGGGAAAGAAAATGGTTGCAAGGCAGACAAGCAGAGTGCTTTGGAAGGCATTGGAATAGCCTGGAAAGGTTGTAAAAGAATAGGCTGATTTTGACAGTGTAATTTCCTGTCTCTGTAACCACAATACCTGACAGAAACAGCTTCAGGCCACCCACCCATCATGATGGGAAAAGTGTGGCCAGAGTTCATGGTGGAGGTTCTTTATAATACAGCAGACACGGAGCAGTCAATGGGACCAGACCCAGAACCTTCAAATGCCTGTCCCTAATTAAGGCCTAGCAGCATGGCTGCACCTCTCACAGGTTCCACAGCCTCTCCGTGCTGTGTCATCAGCTTTAGAACAAGTGTTAAAAATATGAGGCTGTGAAGACATTTCAGACTCAAACCATGGCATTCTGTCCTGACCCCCAAAGGCTCATGGCAAACACATAATATAAAATGCTTTTAGTGCAAGACAAAAATCCTAAGAAGTCTCATAGGGCTCAAAAGCCAAAGTTGGAAATATCTATCCAGACTTAAGGAAAGCTATTAGCTGTTTAAATGTCACAAAGAAAGTTGCATGTTTCCAATATACAATACACAGAGGAGTATTCACATTTCTAAAGGGTGTGGGGAAGAGGGTAGCAAAGAAAGGTAGAACCCAAGAAAAACCCAAACCTGGTGTAAGAAACGTTAAATCATGTCACATACTGTTTAGCATCCAGGGCATGAGAAGGAAGCAGGATGTAAGCTCTGATGACTCCCAGTAACCTCGCCTAATGGCCTCATGTCTATAGCACATGCAGCCTCTCTCAGGCCAATTCTATTTGTGCAACTTTCCTCAACAGACATCTTAGATTGTTGGCGTTTTCATCATCATCAGACCTCCATTTTCCTGCAGGCTTCACCTTCATGCATCATTCATGATCTTCTCAGAAGTTCCCTGCAAAGAACCTAGCCACATATTTTTCTGGCCTCCCAGATCTTTCTTTTTTTTTCTTTTTTAATTTTATAATTAATTTAATTTTACATATCAGTCAAGGATTCCCCCTGTCCTCCCTCCTCTGCTCCCCCCTGCCCTCCACCCAATCCACCCCCCATCCCCACCTCAGCTGAGGAGCCCCCATGGAACAGATCAGGCCCTCTGAATAAGTGAGACAGTCGATTAGCTTGAACTATTTAGGAGGGCCCCAGGAAGTAGGACTGGGACCTGTCCTTAGTGCATGAGCTGGCTGTTTGGAACCTAGGGCCTATGCTGGGACACTTTGCTCAGCCTAGGTGAAGGGAGGAGGGGACTGGACCTGCCTCGACTGAATCTACCAGGCTGAGCTGAATCCCCAAATTTTTCTTAAAGATGTTGGTGCAAGTCCATATCCTGTAGTCTGTGTGCCTGAAACACCAGTATCATGTGGATGATGCCATTTTTTTGCTGTCAGCTGGAAGTAGTCACCCTTTGTAGCATAGCAGCAGTGGCCTTTGAGTATCTGGATGGATAAACTCCGAAAACAGTTTCTTTAGGTATGCCATTTTTACAAGGTCCTTCTCTTTTCAATACTACTTTTTAATCTCTCTCTCTCTTTCTCTCTCTCTCTCTCTCTCTCTCTCTCTCTCTCTCTCTCTCTCTCTCTCTCTGTGTGTGTGTGCACTCACACATATACACATATATGCATGTGGGTACAGGTTCATGTGGGTGCATGTATCTGTTAATGCCAGGGGTCAACGTTACCTGTTATTGCTCAGGAACCATTCACCTTGTTTTTGAGAAAGGGACTTTCTTTGGTCTAGAGCTCACCAAGTAGGCTAGTTTGGATGGCCCTAATGATCTGCTTAGATCTGTGTCCCCAGTTCTGTGATTGCAATCACATGCTCATACTCCTGGTTTTGAGATTTTGCTACTGTTGTTATTTAGTTTTGGTTTGGTTTGGTTTAGTTTGGTTTTTAGTAAAGCAAAAACTTTACCAACTGAGCCATCTACTCAATTGTGCACTCTCTTTATAAAGGAAAGTCCTTAGGTGACTCAGTATTTTCAACATCTAAAACTTTCTATGGATTAAATGGAGCTACTCAGACACCATTCCTACAGTTAGTGAAAAGTTCATGAATTCTTTTTAATGGTGCTGATCTCTTTAACAGTTACATTTTTGTCTGCACACACTTTTATCCACAACCACAGGTGTTCATTTTCTTGCCAAATGGCTTTTATTCAAATTCTGCTCTGATGTTTTAGCCCAGTCTTCATTAAATACCTGGATGAAATCATCAGCAATATCCTTGCCACAGCCTGAATCAATTAGTCCACTACCTTTGAAGTAAGCCTTATTCAAATATGTATCATGAACATAATGTAGACAAAATTCTTTGCCAAGGTGTAGCATGAACAGCCGCTGGAGTAGTCCCCAGTGGAATTCTTATTTCTGTCTGAAACCTCATGAAAACTGTCTATACTGTACAACACGCCCATTAGTGTTCTGGTGTTCCCACACAAACAGACTCATCCATTAGCCTCATCTTAGACCATCCAGGACTTCTCTATCCCATATTTCCTAACTTCCAAATCTCTCTTGAAAACCAGATTGGATGGCCAAAGAATTTCATAACCAGAGTTTTCAAAGCAATGGCCTAATTCTCTGGTTCCAACTTTTATGCATTAATCATTTCTGGTTATCTAAAGCCACCATACCTGGAAAAAAATAATCTTAAAGGAGGAAAGAATTATTTTGGCTCAGTGTCACAGGATCATGGTTGACTGTGGTAGGGAAGGTTTGGCAGGACTCATAGTCATAAAAGCACTGAGTAAAGTCTCCTCGGATCATGACAGATTATGATGCAGAAAGTAGTGACATAATCAGATCCAGGTTAGTTTTTATTGTCAAGTTCACACAGCCTAGAGTCCCCTGGGAAGAAGGAACATCAACGGAATCATGTCCAAGGTCAGAGTGGCCTAGAGCCATTCCTGTAAAAATAGATTTCCTAACATGGTAGGACCCTGCCCAATATGGGCAGCATCAAACCTAAGCAGACGGTCCAAACTGCACAGTAAAGCTAGGGGAGAAAGCCAAGAACAAACCAATAAGCAGCTGTAGCTAGAGTTTTTCTCTCCTAGTCCCGCCAAGCCCTGGCAGTCCTGCAGCCCACTTATAAAATAAACATACAGACGCTTATATTATTTAAACTGCTTGGCCATTAGCTCAGGCCTACCATTGTCTAGCTCTTACTCTTATACTCAGCCCATTTTTGTTAATCTATATGTCGCCACATATTCCATGCCTTTACCTGTTGCCTTTACATGATGCTCCCTGGATGGCAGGCTGGTGTCCCTCCTCTCTGCCTTCCTGTTCTCTCAATTCTCCTCTCTGTTAGTCCTACCTATACTTCCTGCCTGGCTACTGGCCAATCAGTGTTTTATTTATCAATCAATCATCCACGGCAAGCAGCTTTTTTCCTGTGGTCTCTGCTTCAAGTTTCTGCTCTGCTTGAGTTTTTGTCCTCATTCCCTTTAGTGATGGACTAAGACCTGGAAATGGAAGCTGAAATAAGCTATCTCTACCTCAAGTTCCTTTGGGTCATGGTTTTTATCACAGCAATAAAAAGCAAAGTAGAGCAAGGCTTTTCCACACTCCTCCATTACTGATGCCAACATCATCAAAACAACAAACCGAATCTCCAAAGCCAGGATGACAGGTCACTGTCACCTCCTTCCTGGTGTAGATGCAATGTCTCCAGTATTGTACCCACATGAAAGCTTTTGTTTTTTCTTTCTTTCTCTCTCTCCTTTGGCTTCCTTTTGATTTGTATATTTATTTATACAGTGGTGATGAATCTTGCATGGGTGATTGTGTCATGTATCTTATTTGGAAACAAGAATGATGCTGTCCAGGTCGATTTCTGTGGAGGGGCAGAATGAAGATCAGAGCATAGTGGCTGCTGTCCAGTCAGAACCAGAATTACAAAATACCATCTTTAGTAAATCATGAGGGGAATTTCTGGGATAAGGTAGCTTCTCGATGACATAGGGCACCGTTTCAAAATTTACGTTGAAAGTCAATACTGATCACACCAATGTTTTAGATAGTGCCCATAAGCCTCAAGTAGTTTAATCAAGGCTCAGTTTCTCCATCTATTTTCCCAGTTACCTAAGTAAAGTAAATAAAAGATCGGCTTTGCCATTAAGACTCTATTAATGTAAAAGAGTATTGATTAGTTATTGACTTCAAGCTAAGAGAGGTTTCTATCAACTGACTATCAGAACGAATGTGATTATTGATGTCATATATAATTCTAGTCATATATATTGCTTTTGCCAGTTAATCAACATTTATTGTGTAAATTCCAAATCTGGAGTTAACACTAAGAAAATACTGGATGATTATAAATTGCATAATTATTTATGACTGAGTACACACACACACAGAGATACACATGATGAAAACAGTCTTCATTCAACAAAGAGTCTTTCCAGAGTAACAAGTAAAAAGCATTATAGCCAGTGAATTCATTTATTGTTTCTATAACAACAAAAAAGGCAATTTCCATAAATCTCAATCTAACCTTTGTTTACCAAGCACAAAGCCTAAATCCTATACAAAACTTATTTGAACTTAAATTCAAGAGTTTATTGACTATAATAAACAGTTTGTGGACTTGTTTATTTTACATTTCCTTTTTTCAGCACACAGGCAAACATACCACACTACATATCAAGACTTGCTATTTCTCTCTTAGTCCGAGTTGTCTAGAGGAACAGAACTGACATAATAAATCCATAGACATTTATAAAGAGGACTTATTAGAGTGGCTTAGTGGCAGTGACCCTGCTAGTCCTACAGTGGCTGTTTACTAATGGAAAGTCTAAGAATCCAGTACTTGTTCAGTCCATGAGACTAGATGTTTCAGCTGGTCTCCAGTATACGCTGGAATTCTAAAGAAAGTGACTCTAATTGAACTTGCCAGCGAGAGTGGGAGCAAGGAGGCAAAGAACAAAAGATTCCTTCTTCCGTGTCCTTTATTTAGGCTGCCACAAGAAGGTGTGGCCCAGATTAAAGGTAAATCTTCCCAACTCAAAACAACCAGATTAAATGTGCCCCCTCCCCGAGAAGCTAACTAACATAGAGGACTCAAGGGGGGATATATGGATATTCCTAGAAAGAGGAAATAGAAAAGATTTTGCAGGTAGACTGAGGGCAAATGAGGAAGGGAACAGGAGGGAGCAGGTGGGGGGGGGATAGAAAGAGAGAGAGTACAGGAAGAGACAGCTGGCATAGGGAAGCATTTAGGGATTGGTATGGAAACCTAGTGTAATGGAAACTTCCTAGAACCTATGAGGCTGATCCTAGTGAGGGCTCCTAGTAACTCAAGATACAGACCCTGAACTAGCCATCTTTTGTAACTAGGCATGCCTTCCAATGGTAGGTCTGGGACACCAACCTAGCCACAAACCCTTTAACCCACAACCTGTCCTGTCTGCAAGATATGCTAGAGTAATGATGGTACAGAAATTGTGGGACTGGCCAACCAATGACTGGTCTAATGTTATGTGATATTTTGTTTGTGTTCTGACAAATAAAGCTTGCCTGAAGATCAGAGGGTGGAGCTAATCCACTAGTTAACCATAGAGGCCAGGTGCTGGTGGCACACACCTTTAATCGAAGCACTTGGGAGGCTCAAGCCTTTGATCCCACCACATGGGAGGCTCATGCCTTTAATCCCAGCACTAGAGAGGTGGAGACAGAAATACAAGGCAGGTAGAGACAAGATCTAGATCAGTCTGAGGATTTGTATAGGCAGGATCCACCCAATGCAGTCTGAGCTTTGGTAGAGGCTGCTGCTCTGTTTCTCTGATCTTTTAGCTTTCACCATCCATATCTGACTGCAGGTTTTTATTGTTAAAACCAATTAGATGCGCACACTTCAGTCTAATTTGAGGGTCAAGCCACAAAAGGGAGCCAATGTTCAACACTGCCTGAATGTCCAGGAACCAGAAGCTGAATTTTCCAGAGACTGAGGGTAGAACCAAACAGGACTGAAAAAAAAGTCAACAAAGTGACTCCTAATGACATTGTGCTATACTCATAGTACTCATAGAGCAGGGACTAGCCCAATTATTATCAGAAAGGCTTCCTCCAACAGCTGATGGGAGCAGATGCAGAGACCCACAGCCAAACTTAGATGGAGCCTAAGGAACCATGCAGAAGATGGGGAGAAAGGAGAAGAGCCAGAAGAGTTGAGAATACCATGAGAACATGGCCCACAGAATTAGCTAAGCAGGGCCCATAAGGGCTCACAGAGATTAAAGCAGCAATTATGGAGCCTCTAAGGACCTGTGCTAGGTCCTCTGCGTACATGCTGTGGTTGTTTAGCTTGGGGGTTTTGTGGGACTCCTAACAATTGGAGTGGAGATGTCTCTGACTCTTCTGTCACATTTTTGGATCTTTTTCCTCTTACTGGGTTGCCTCATTCAGTCTTGATATGAGAATTTGTGCCTAGACTTATTGCTTCCTGTTATGATGTGTTGAGGTGATATCCTGAAGAGCAGTGGATCTGGGGGATGGATAGATTGGGAGGAGCAGAGGGAGGGAGGCTGCAGTTGGTATGTATTGCTTGAGAGTGGAATAAATAAATAAATAAGTGTGGGTCTTCCCACTTCAAATTATTTAACTAAGAAAATTCCACCATGGATGCACCCAGCAGGTTGGATTTGATCTATTTTCAGATGCAGTCAGAATACCCTCAGATCCTCAAGGTGACCCTCAGATCTTGAAACCAGCCACCTACATCTCAGCAAAAGGGAATCCCTGCTCATCTACCTCATACTCTAATCTTTCTGCTTTCCCCTTTTCTCACTTAATGGAGAAAACTTACTGCTGTTAAAGGGGCCATGGATAGTGTTATTTTCTTGTATAATGTCCCCTCCTTATGTTAATTGTGCTACATATTATAATATAGTCATAGAGGTTGATTTAATTGGATTCACTTGGGATTCTTTAAAGCAACATATCCATCAAATATCTTGAAAATCCTAAGATATATGTCATTTACTCTTACTAATTATAACCACCTACAGTTTAAAAATGATGCATTGCTATATCTGTACATCACAGGTCCCTTAGCTAGTGTTTCACACAATGAGCCTGCAATAAATAACCATTAAATGAGTCACCTCTCCTCTAACAACCTATGTCCAAACACATTATATTCAAATGAATTAAACAGAATTGGTCCAAACTAAAGCAAACACATAGCAATTCTCTCCTAAAGAAATAGAAGCAACTAGGAACCCTGTGTGCTGATTGCTCTGTCTTCACCTTGCTGAAGAACACCATCCATCAGTCCCTTGCTGTCAGAAACCATGATGAAAGTAAAATATAAAACAAAAAAGACACGTAAAATGAACAAGTTATCAGTACACTCTGACAATTTTTTCAGGCAACATGATATATGACTACTGGATTTATTGTATGAGAAAATATTATATAAGTATTATAAGACAAAAATAAGAGAAATCATCTTTCAAATAATAATGGGGTAGTTTTTCCACATTTAATGAAAACTGCAAACCCACAAATCCACGTAGCTCAGTGAACTCCAAAGATTTCTTAAGCTGAAGAAGACAGAAGACACAGAGTGATGAAAATTCTTACCACACATGAAAATAAAATCCTCAACCCATCCAGAGAACTGACTCAAATAGGCAGAAGTAGAGTTTGTAAGTAAAAAACTATCAACTATGAAAACTTTACAATAAATAAATTCACTAGCAAATATTAAAGACATTCATCAACTTATACAACTGAATGAAGAATGTTAATATGGAAGAAATGTTTCCCTATTCATTTTGGTATGACCACAATCAACCCAAAATGTTAAGATTGAGAAAAACTATTAAGAAAAAATACCATGTATTTCATGACTTCATGAATAGATGTAGATTATTTTCAATAAAATAATAACAAAGGAATTCAAGTATATCTGAAAATAAACTAGTTATAAAGCAGGACTTTCCAGAAGTTAAAAATTAATAAAATAATAAATAAAAGAGGTTGGTACACTCTGAAAATAAGTCAGCATAATGGTTTCATGTATAATAAACAGAGGGGGAGAAAAACCATGTGACATTTCAGTTGATGACAAACTGACAAAATTCAATCTGAATACATGTTAGAAACTTTGAGTAAACTGTAAATAAAGGAAACTTCCATGACACAAGACAAAAGGAACTGAACAATGTATAGCTTATTTATCACTTAATGGGGAATATCTGAATTCCTTCTTAAATGAAGAAGAAACAATGTCCTCTCTCATAACTTCTATCCAAGACAGATCACAAAGTCCTAGTCAAACCAATAAGCCAAGGTAACTCAAGTCTTTAAGATTTAAGATAAATAGGTGCGAACTAAATTTATTGACGTACAAAAATATCTTGTTTAGGAAACTAAAGGGCTGTTCAAAGAACGGAATCTCATGGTTTGTTTTTGGGAGCAGTCCATGATTGTGTATCAGGAAGTAATATCAAACACAGACATTTCCCATCAAGATAAGAGTTTCTCACACAGACAATGCTGGGGGATGGAGATTCATCAGCCACCATGAACTAAGATGTCTCTGGGAGAGACTGTTGGGGAGATAAAGTCAGGATTTATCTCAAGTCAGTGAGATAGTATCAGTTTTTCATCTCAGAGGACTATTTATACAAGTTAAGAATATTAACGTATTTTTTTTAAATTCTAAATATATTACTAGAATCAATTATTGTATATGGAATAAAGTTTGGGACTCTTGAATCTTCTATATGCCTACCCAAATATACATGAATTTAGCACTAGGGGAGGGTAGAATTGATGTGTGCATATACTGAACTGTTGAACTATTATATATAATCATGAACTATTGAAAGTAACACATGGAAGCAATTACAACTCATAATAATGGGACAATAAATAAATGTATATATTAAATCTGATAGCATGCAAAACCTTTACAGTGAAAATTATGAAATAGTTCAAGATCAAAAACATATAAGTACTATAATTTATTTGTGGATTGCATTACTCAGTACTGTTTATGTGACAATTCTCCACATATTTATAGTTATAAATACACCTCATTCAGTGTTGCAGAAGCAGTTGGGGAAGGAGTTTGGTGATTTCCGTGAATAATGAAGCTAATTCTAAAAATCAGAGAAATGCAAAGAAGTCAAAATAACAGAAACCACTTTGGAGAGAAAAGAAGACAAAGCTAGAAGATTTATAAAGCCAAGTCGCTGTGTTACTGATACAAAGACAGAGTATAAAAATGGAAGAGAACACCGAGTTCACAGATAGAGCCTCCTCTCTACAGTCAAACCATATGGTACAAAGATATTTAATGGGATAGCCTGTTGTTGGACTACACAATACTGGAAAAGCTGGTGCCTTTATACAAAAACAAATAAACTATTTCACATGACACAGTAAATAAAATAGAAAATGTAAGGTGGAACATTATTTAATCCTGGAGTATAAAGTTTGGGTTGCTAGGAGTCTTGCCTCTGGTAATGGAACAAAGATGGGCACAGAAGAGGAAACACCATGAGAATATCAATGAAATGATGGATGTGCTTATTATCCTGAGAGTAGTGGTGGCAATGGTGATGGCTTTGCAGCCACAAGTCAAGGCTTATCAAATTATACACTCTCGGTGTAATAAGCATTCAGTGTATATCAGTCATATGTCAACAAAGCTATTTTAAAATTGAAGTTTGAGACAGAACCCTGAGAAACAGTCCTGAGATATATGAAATCTGCAGGTATCCCTCAGGCACAAGAGAATACAAAGTACCCACTGAAGGAGGGCATCAGAACATCCATTAAAGGTTTTCTGAGTTTTCAACGTTGAGAGGCTAAAAAGCAGGTGGGAGATAAAGGAAAATCTGTCTGAAAAGTCCCAGGTGTTCAGCTGTACAAGAATGAGGTCAAGAAAAGGCAGCCAAGGCAAACCTCCCTTCTGGTCTGATTTTTTACAAACCAGGAGGCCCCCTACTCCCTGTTCAAAAAAGAAGGAGTGGCAATGTGGGTAAAGAGAAGACTGGAGTACAGAGAGTTGAGATCATGATGAGAGAGAAGAGGAAGTTAGAGAGTAAGTGAGTAAAGAAAGACAGAGACAGAAAGACAGAGACAGAGACAGACAGAGATGTAGAGACAGAGAAACAGAGAGAGAGACAGAGACAGAGACAGAGACAGAGAAGAGAGGAACCAATAAATGGCAATCTTAGCCACAGAAATACAGTGAGCAGGTACTTGTCCTGCAAGATTGGGAACACCTGAATCCATATAAAGGTGGAAGGAGAGAATCAACTCCACAAATTGTCTTTTGACCTTGACACATGCACAATGGCATACCCTTCTTATCTATAGAGGTATAGAAAGTGGGGTCAGGTACCCCTGGACTCTGGAGAAGTGGGTATACATGCAGCCTCATCAGGCAGACAGATGGAAGACTCTTAGGTTTCCCATATCTTTTGTAGGGAGCAGCCTATAAAGTCTGAAGTTAGTGTTGAGATAAAATACCTCCAATGTGACAAGAAGCCCTGTTATCGCTGCCTAGAGGGCCAGGCCCCAGCATCACAGGGCTCAAATGGAAACTGCAAAGTCAATGTATTCAGACTTTTTAATCTGAGTGGGTAAGGGGAAAAGATACTTACACACTCCCTTGAGAACTTTTCTTTATTCTTTCTTTGCATTCTCTATTCCTTCTCTCATTCTTGATGTTTGCTTTCTAACTCTCACATCCTTGATATGTTCCTTCTAACTCATTTCAACTCTATCTTTATTCTTTTTGTTACAGCTTATATACCCTAGTAAAATCTTTCAGGCAATATAATAAAATTTACAATGTGGATACATTCAATTTTTCAAGTGAATGATTACAATGAATACAAGTTTTTAAAAATAGCATGTTTTCTATATCCCTTACATGATTAAACATTTTACGTATTACTGGTGAAAAACAAATTATCCCAAGAACCCACGTACATTCATACCCAAGTAACTTATTATAGATTAACCATGTAGGCAAGCAAGGTATTCTTCTCAGTCAGCTCTTTTGCTAGCAGGCTGCACTTTGTAGTTACAAATAAAAGGCCAATTACTTTATTACTTTCCTTGAAAGGTAATCTTATAAGGAATCTTAAGGGAATCACAAACCTAAACTTTTATATATGAAAATAATCAGCCAGCTCTACTTAAAATCTTTAGGGTGCACAACTACTCATCAATAGATTTTTTTTATATCAGGAGATTGAGGTCAGAAATCTATATAAGGAATTAATTATCACCTTTGGTCATCAACCAATCCCAGCAATAAAGGTACATCAACTAGTAATAATTCAGCTGCTTTGTTCTTATTCCCTGACCTTGATGAGCTCCTCATCCAACTATGTGCCTTTCTAAAATTTTATATTGTTTTCTTGGGCTTTTCACCTCAAATTTATTTGACAGAAACATCTAGTCTAACCTTAAGTTCTTTTCAAAGCTTTATTTCATCTATGATGCACTCTTAAAGCTGTGAACATATCTCCCAACATTAAGGTTAAAGGAATTTAAGCTAGATGGGCTACTGGGACCCAACTGTATTTCTTAATCATTAACTTAAGCTACAATCTATACAGCTCCTCAACACTCATGTGTTCTAGCTGTGTGACACTTCCTTGTTTTATTTTTTTAATCATTAAAAACTCTATTTAAACTAACATTATCATTATCAATTAGACAGTACAACTTAGGAAGAAATCATCTTCATAACAGACCACAGGTTAAAAATGCCCAGTAGAATGGGATGTTTCCATGAGATAAACACACTACATTATAGGCAGTGGGAGTCCTCCCACACCCATTCACACCATGCCAGATACCAGAGAAAGATGGCAGCAGCAAACATGCAAAGGCACAGCAGAAGCAAAAGACAGTCTGGGTCTGTGGTCTCAGGGCCTTTCTGATCCAAGATTCATCCATCAGGGGTTTTTCTCCTGGAAGGATGATAGATACCTGAAGTCAACTGCCATCTGCTGCTCCTCTGACATGGCCGCCAGCACCCACTGACTTGGAACTTGCATTCTATCAAACCCTAATCTCCCAATCTGACTTATACAAAATATCTGCTTTTTCTGGAGGCAAATAACATGTATTTTCCTCTCCATTGTCACCCATTTTTTTCCTCATATCAAATACAAGTGTGTCTGTGAACCTCAAATTCAAACAATGTAATGTATTTTAATCAAAATAACCAAAGAATTTATCATGTATGAGTATTTAAATACATCATTCTTTTCAACCAAACATAATAAATAATATTAGCTATCCAAACAGAATCTTAGTGTCATCAACTGAAGCAAATAGAAAGAAACACACAGTTGAGCATGACATATGGAAAGTATCAGCATTCAGAGCTGAAGAGATGGGAAAGGGCTCAGGAGGGCTTATTACTCTTACTAAGAATCCAAGTTTGAATCACAGCACCCACATCAGGTGACTTAAACTACCTGTAACTCCAGCTACAGATCAATCTTTTATTTTGATGTCTTCTAGTCTCTGAGGTCACCTGTATTCAGGTGAATATCCCCAAACACACACACACATACCCATAAATAAAAACAAAATATTTTCTTAAACACAGAAGATAGCAACACCCAATACCAAACAGAAGCCATGACAAGCACTCACAGAAAATGTCACACCATCAGTAAGGATACAGAATATGAATGATGGCATTCATGTTTGAAATAATGAAAGCTAAATGGTAATAACAGAAGTTTCCAGAAGAAAAAAAAGTCACTTTGAATATTTATATATTTACTATGCTACTCAAAAATTAAGGTAAAGAAAATCAGAATGATTAAAAGAGAGAAATTCTTTGTAGGTCCACTTGCACTTAAAGTGTTCAATACACAACTTCAGTTTGAAGATGAGAAATACCATACAGAAAGGAAAATCAGGAGGAAGACAGAAAGGAAAAGAATTTGAGTCAATATAAGCATCTAAATATAGTATAGTATTTGAAATTAGACTAGTTTAACTTGAATACAGAAGCACAAGCTAAAAATTAACACAAAGAAATACATGAGCAATGTAATACAGAAAAACTGTAATAAGTTTGGAGTCACCCACAAAAACAACAAAGTAAAAAGAAATATCAAAGAGCAAACAAAGTAAGTATGCAATAAACATGGAGTTGGAAGACTTGAATCTAATATATTAACCCACTTCACAGAATATAAAAAAACACATAATATAATTAAAAGTCTAATTGAAAATCTAATCAAAGGAGTAGCAAAACTGAATTAGACAGCATATTCAGCTATATAGACAACACAAATTTAGACATTGATAAGTTGAAAAGATTAATGCCGAAATATATTCTCAATTATAAAGATTAAATAGAATAATACTAGCTTAGTTATATGAATGTTGATGTCTGTCAACTAAGAACTCAGTTAAACATATTTGATGTAGATACACAATAGAGTCATATTCAGCCAGGAAGAAGAACAAATTATTCCAACTGCAAAAATGTTTGTGAACAGAGATTAACATATTATGAAAATTTAATTACCTTCAGAAAGATATATATCAAATGTTCTCTCATTTGTGGATCTTGGATTTTAGGTTATATATGAATATATAGAAACACATGCATATAAGACAGCTAGATTAATGAATGGGACTTGGGAATAAGCAGACAAGGGGTAACATGGAAATGCATGATCAATGGATATTACACACCTATATGAAAATGTCCTTATAAAACCCAGTATTTTTTCTTTTTTAAAATAGTTTATGTGTATGAGTGTTTTCCCTGCATGCATCTTTACAATTCATGTGTGTGCAGTGCCCACAGTGGCCAGAAGAGGGTGTCAGATCCCCTGGGTTGTAAAACTGCTGTATGGGTGTTTTAAATCAAACTTGGGTCCTCTGGAAGAGTACCCAGTGTGCTTAACGCCCATTTCTCCAGTATTTAAAAGACAAACATTCGTTTGGCTATTTGTCCCTGTGCTTTATCCAACCAAAGGCTGAGGGGCCCCCAACTAGATCAGGCCCTCTGAATAGGTGAGACAGTTGATTGGCTTGATCCGTTTGGGAGGCATCTAGGCAGTGGTACCAGGTCCTGGGCCCATTGCATGAGTTAGCTGTTTGAAACCTGGGACTTATGCAGGGATGCTTGGCTCAATCTGGGAGGAGGGGACTGGACCTGCCTGGACTGAGTCTATCAGGTCGATCTCAGTCCTCAGGAGAGGCCTTGCTCCGGAGAAGGTGGAAATGGGGGGTGGGCTGGGGGGAAGGGGAGGGGGACAGGAAGGGGGAGAACAAGGGAATCTGTGGCTGTTATGTAGAACTGAATAATATTGTAAAATAAAATAAAATAATAATAATAAAAAAGACAAACATAGTATCAAAGATAATGATACAATGATATAGACAAGAAAAGAGCACTGTTTACTAGCAGAAGGATGAACCTATCAATAAAAGATAATGACTAAATGAGTTCATTGATGGGATTTCAGAGTTTACATCATTAATGTAGAATTTCTGCATTCATTGTTGGAAATAACAATATGTAGTTTCCAATACCCACTACGATGCTCAGGCAAAAATAAGAATGAGGATGAGTTGATCAATATGACCATTACATAGATACAATTGTCATTTGTAGATCAGTACACACAACTGTAACATAAATATGTTCCATTTAAATGTTTCTTTGTAAAAGTACATAGATTAAGTATTGCCAGCAGGTTTGAGGCCGGGTATATGAATTAAGCACAGAGGGCTTTATACTGATAAAATTATTTTGTCTGTATTTTTTGAAATGGTATAGATTGCATTCGTCAAACCAATAGGCTATATATTAATAAGAATGAGTACTCATAAAGATACTATGACATGTCATTGCAGTAGCATCTCCAGTTGTAATAAATGTACTATCCTGATGATTGACATTATAAAAGGGAAGAACAGATCTGTAGATCTGGGCACAAGATAGATGATCATCTCTGTAACTGTGGGACCTTTATCATATGTAGTCACGAAAAATGTTGCAGGCTACTTGTTCCCTTGTATGTGACTAATTCTCTAAATGTATCCATCATGGGAAGCAAACTTAAGTAATTTACCCATCCATCAGACTGTGAAAAGGCGGACAATTGTCTAGTGGTAAAGAATCTGTTTTTTTTTTTTTCTAAAGAATACAAGGGTATCCTTTATCAAGGGTTTCTCCAGCTAGAAGCTCAACAACCAATAATTAATAACAGAATAAAAGAAGATTTGGGAGTAAAATATGCCATTTCTAACTTCTGGAGAGTCCTAGACCTCTGCCCCTGAGTGGGATTCGTGAATGACTTCTAAAACGCTTTTCTGTCTGTACCCAGAGGTCATAATTTTACTACAAACTAAAGCAATAAACAGGAAGAAATACTCTTAGCACTATATCTCCATGCCAACCTGAATTGTGCAAGGCAAATGCCATGCTTGAGATCCTTGAGCAACTCTTGGAGTTCTCAGTGCAGCAGTGATTAACTGTGGCCTTCCCCACATTCCTCAATAGTGTAAGGTGGAGAAAGCAGGGACGGATGCTTAATTGTGTTGCTTAGAAACATTATAAGCTATGGTGGTATTTTATTTGTACTGAAATGTGATTTTATTTGTATGTTAAATAAAGTTGCTTGGGGGTCAGAGCTAATAGCAAGCCATAGTAGAGCTGGGCGTTCATGGCGCACGCCTTTAATCCCAGCACTTGGTAGAAGAGCTAGGTAGATCTCTGTGTGGTCAAGAATACAGCCAGCATTGGAGACACACACCTTTAATCTCAATACCATAGAAGACCTGGAGGGCTGTACATACAGGCAGTGACGAGGCAGTCATGTGTTTGGGTTTACAACCAATGAGAAGGCAGAACAGAAAGACTATATAAAGACAAACACACAGGAAGTAGGTCTCTTTCAGAGAGGTAGGACCACCACAGGAGAAAGGGTAAGGTTTTAGCTCTGAGCTCTGACCTCTTGGCTTTCTTCTTTACATTGGTTCTGTGTTTCTTATTTATGGTTACATCTACAATAAGCTCCAACTGATTAAACAGCAATGTCCTCATCCTTTGCATCACACAGACCATACCAGGGTGCTACATAATGCAGACCTGTGTTTAGCTTAAACTCCAGAAAGAATTTGAATCATCCCACCAAGGGCAAACAAGGGAATCATCAGTGGCCCTTCTTACTACTTCAGCACTTATGTCAAGTAGCCCACAATTACCCATGGCTCCAGCCACAGGGCCTCTCCTGACCTCCAAGAGGACTTGGACTCTTGTTCAAAAAGTCAGACACACACACATGCATACACAGTTAAGGATAAAAAGAAAATCTCAAAAAAAAAGAGTAGTCAAATTAAGACATCCCCCCTCTCACAGCATGTGCTCATCTCCCTCATCTGTCATGCAGCTGTTCTTGCTTGTCATACTCATAGTTTGCCTCCTCCCCTGTGTCTGTAAATGTGACTTCAGCCTAGGGGACAATAAGAATTTTTAACAAATAGACCAAATCTTAGCATGAAAATTATTTTTTCCATCAAAGTATCACTTAGGAAATTCACACCCATCCCCGGCATGAGATTAACATGCCAGGAATAAATTTATCCTGGCATCAGACTTAAAGTCCTTTCTATATTGGTTGTATGTATGGAGAAAAAGAAACTTCTGCCAATTCAGTTGCAATTGAAGTCCACAAGAAGAACATGTCTTTTGTAGTGTATTATTATGTAAGAAATACCAACTGTTTAAGTCACTGCAGTCTATCATTCTGGCCATCAAACACAAGAACAAGGATAATTTGATGTTTGCTAGCCAACTCAATAAAAAAGATTTGAAATCACAACAATAAAGAGGAGCACACGGAACACTGAGTCTGAACAACAGCCTAATAAGGACTGGGTTGGAGAGCCGCAAAGCGACAGAAGGAAATGTCCCTGTGCTGCAAACTGCTGGAGAAGGGAAACTCACGCCAGCAGTGAGAAAACAAATTATAGAAGTCCTAAAACTAACCATACATAGGAAGAGGCAAACTCCTGTCCCATCACGCCAAGTTCAAAGTCGCAATCCAGACCTCACTCACTAAGTTCAAAGCTACAGCATTGACATGATCTCTTTAAATACCTAGATTGCGCTCATTTATAAAATGATAAAATGTATTCAGAGAGTTGTTCATGGATCAAATTAAAATACCAAATTTATAAGGAAATGGCAATTGCTCAGTTATTAACAGCAATGTGTTTCTTTTAAAATTCATGAAAGCAATTTCCTCCTATGTAACCACTACCTATGAAAAATGATAGTCTTGATAATACAGGAAAGATTAATCATAAAAGATGAAAGACTGAGTAACAAACACCTAATATTTTTTAAACATCTTCTATGTACTTCAAACTAGCCAGGAACTTTTTATGGAGACAGGAAGATTTCAAAATTCTGACCCTCTTGCCCTCCCCTTCCGAGTGCTGGGATTATATCACACTCAGTTTATGTGGTGACTGGGATCAAACCCACAGCCCTAGGCATACTAAACTAGGTACTCTATATCTGAGCTATACCACCAGCCAACACTAACCTTAAAAACCAATAGGCAGTACACATAAAAAAGAGGATCTAACTACGATGTATTAGTTAATGGACCCAAATACGATAAATACATTTTTAATCACTACCCCAGATCACGAAACTTGAAATCTTCTAACATTTGGGAAGCAGGAGGACAAGTGTGCTTCTAGAACGACTTCTTCAACAACTTCTCCGGGTGTGTTAAGTGGAGAAAATTGCAGATTCCTAAATACTTCTTAATGTCTGTGAACAATTAACCCCCTTTCTTGCTTGTCAGATTTTCTTTCACTGGCTGTCAAGAACATTACCCTTTGTGTTTGAATATATTCCTTTGTGCCTCTTAGCTCCTTCCCGAATAGGTAAGTGGGCTAGAGCCTGGCCAGGATCTTTCAGCGGTGGCCAAGGTATACTTTAACAGTTTTCTCTGAAAGAACACCCCACACTCTGTGGTGGTGAGCTTGGCCAGTCAGCCATGTCATTTCCCGGCTTGAGGCAATCTCCTTCTCAAGCCCAGCTGCTCCTCTATACTGCCACCCAAAATAGACTTTCATAAATGAGTTTCAGATGTGAACAAGGTTCAGCACACATCCTATGAAACTTCTGGGAATGGATAGATTAGCTGTTTCAGGGACTCCTGAGCCTTCCATCTTCTTTAAGTAGCTTTCAGAGTCCCTGGTGTAAGCGAGTTGTTTTGTGTCAGAGAATACAATGAACTTAGGGGTAGCATCTGCAGGAGAGGCCACCCTCGCTGTTCAATCTTTGTAGAGCCAATACACTATTGTAAGCCCGGAAGACACGCCTATTTGAAATACTAAACATCATTTAGTCTAAGTCTCTCTCCAGAGAGTCATACGTTAACTTGAAAATGCAGGAGCTGTGACTGAACATATACATTAAAACTGAAATTAAACTTACCTCTCCAAAATTATCAATATCAACAACAACAAAGTCCCAGGGTCCCAATATTTCTTTGCTTTTCTTTTATGAGACAGGGTCAGGCTGTGTAGCCCAGACTGGCCTCAAATGAAATCCTCCGGCCTCGGCCTCCCAAGTGCTAATTTCCAGAATTGAGCAGCATACCCTGTTCTCTCCTACTCTCCTTTCTCTTCAATTTTTTTTTTAAAATAACTTAGTCTGTCTCCTTGTCTCACTGCTTTTCTAACCTGTAGATACCACAACGAGCCATTAAACTGAAGGTATATCCATAAGGATTATGATGCTTCAAATTTCAGTTAATTATTTACTATTATTATTATTATTATTATTATTATTATTTTAATGTGGAGCCAGTAAAAAATAAGTGATAAAATACAGAACAGTGAAATACCCAAGTTTGGACAAAAGAAAAGGCAGGCATTTTCTTGCATTCTGTTGCCATGTCATGCTCTACAACACAAAACCCTAATTCAGACAGCACCCCTACTGCCTTCAGTAGTGCTGAAAAATTCTGTTTCAAGTGGAAGTAATTAGTCAGTGATTAAGCGTCAGAGAGTAATTACCACAAAAGAGAAATGCCTTTGTTGGCATCAGACCTGCCAGTCCAACAGCAAGGAAGCCTTAGGTGAAAACTTTGCAAACAAAGCATCTGAAGTTTTAAGGTTAATGGATTCCTAAGTTAAAAAGTTCAAAACCATCACCACAGATGTATAAACTAAGGCAATGCAAACCCACCTTTAAATGGTGTGCTCACAGTGGAGAACCCTTCCCAGAATCCTCTCTTGACCTTCTCATCCTGCAGGCATGCTCGTATTGGACTTCTCCTCAGAAGGGTCCCCTCATGGTTCAATCTAGCAGGCTTGACTCTGTTTTTCCTAATTTTGCAACATTTATGAGATTCTAAAATTAGATTCTCATGTATTATCTTTTTAGTTATCTGTGTTTTCTGTTAGGGTATAATAAGCTCTATGAGGTCAGGGAGTTCACATGCCACTGGGTCTCCAGTTCTCAAGATAGTGCCTGACCCATAGAAAGTAATCAATGAAATGTATGTTGAAAAGTGAGTCCCTAACATGTAACATGAATCTTAAAAGGTCTTATTAATTGAAAAACCCAGAGCCAGATATTAGGGTGAAATCTGAAAGATTAGAGAAACACAATGAGCCACAACCAACTTCACCTCACCAACAACTCCTCAGCTGATCCTCTTTCCTCAGACTGGAAGCCTCTGAGTCCTCATACAAAAGTGTCTCCACTGAACTGCTACTAAAAAGCTTCTAGTTCCTGGTTCTCATGCCTTATATACCTTTCTGCTTCTTGCCAACACTTACTGGAATTAAAGTGTTTCCTTCCCAAGCAAAAACATGAGATGTCAAATCTTGGGATTAAAGGTGTGTGTCAACACACCTGACTCTGTTCCAGTGTGGCCTTGAACTCACAGAGATCCAGATGAACCTCTGCCTCCCCGAGTGATAGAATTAAGGGTGTGTGCCACCACTGTCTGGCCTCTATGTCTAATCTAGTGGTTTTTCTGTTCTCTTATTCCCAGGAAAGCTTTATTAGGGTACACAAAACATCAACCGCACTAATACTCAAAGAAGTTTCACTTTTTATAAATATCACTTCCATGGCCTCGGCCTGGGGATGGGGGCAGGGATGGGGAGGGGACTCAAGATGTATAGAATGCTTGTCCATTGTGTATGAGGCCTGGATTCAATCCCCAGCACTTTGTAAATTGGACATGGTAGTGCAAACCTGTTGTTATCCAAGTACTCAGGAAGTATAGACAGGAGGCCAGGGCATACAGCAAGTTCAAGTTCAGACTGAGCAACGTAAGACTCTAGCTCCCTTTTAAAAAAAATAAATCCTGGTTATAATAACTAATTGTCAATTTGATGGGATTAGAATCACTGTGGAAATAAGCCTCTAGGCATGACTGTAAGGGACTGTCCACATTGGATTAATTGGGGTGGGAAGGCCTATCCTGTATACAGGCAACACCATCCCATAAGCTGGAATTCTGTACGTAATAAAGAAGAGAACAAATGAAGCACCAGATTTGACTGCTTTCTGCTTTTTCTGTCTGTAGATGCAATGCAACCAGCCACCTCAAACTCCCTGCTGCCATAACTTTCAAGCCAGGATGAATTGTATCCCTTTAAACTGTGAGCCCAAATAACCCCATTCTTCCTTAAATTGCTTTTGTCAGGTACATAGTCACAGCAACCAGACAAGCACTGGCCACTGAGAAATACTTTTCCTTTGGGTAACAGCTGTATGTGCTTTTCAGGGATGCCTGTAAACAACACTTAGATTGTGTGTTACATTACTTACTGGAGCCATTATCAGAAAGCTTGAATACCACCACCTCCTTCAGAACACTCCTTGCCTGAAGATTTAATAAACTCCTTTGTCGGACTCTGATCAATTGTGCAAGTGTTTTCTTCAAGGGCAAAGCACTCAGTGGTGAGGTCTGTGTCCATTATAGCTCTACAATTGCTTCATTTTCTAATACTACATGTAGCCTCTCTGTCTAGAGAAATCACATCAAATGAGAAACTCAAAACATCTCTGAACTCAAACTTTCTTCCCATGAAAGATATTCCATCTAAATAGCTGACCACGAACACTGCCCAATACTAGGGCTTCACCAACTCCAAAGTATTGTCCCATTTCCTTTTATAGTCCACCGTGTGGCCATTATTATACCTGGATGATCCAGACAATGTATATTATTTTACAACACAATTTATAAAGTAACAGTTGTCACTTGCTAAGTTTGCTGACTTTAATAGCATCCTTCTTCCCACTCAACTCATAGCAATCTAGTTAATAAAAGCACTGGAATCGACAGAAATTACTGGAAGTTCTTTTTGCCTGACCATCTTTCTACCATAGCAAATAAGTTTATTTTCTAGTAGAGCCTAAAAGATCAACTTGTCTCAAGGTAAATTAAGATCCAAACCACTCCACACCAAGAAGGCCTGAAGAGGAGGATGAGTACACATGGTACTCACTGCTAATTCTCATGAAAACAAACTGTGTATGATTTTTAAATAAATTTAACATCTATCTATCTATCTTAATATTGTCAGGCAAAGTTTCTGTAATTGATTTTCCACCTTGTGATTGTACCTGATTCATGATCTTTTATGTATTAAGATGTATATTTTGATGAAGTATTTACACAGGATAAAAAATCAAGATAAGATTCTATAGGTGTTTATAAATTTACAAAAGGCCTTTTAAAAGTCAAGTTCTAAAAGCTACACATACTTTCTCTTTAGGGAATAATGGTTTGATTATCTTTTAAATAAACCTCTCATTTCCTAGAGGAAAAACAAGCTCATTCTCAATATTCAAAAATATAAACTGGAACATATTATTGTATATTATACCAAAGTTTAGTAAAGGTTATCCCCTGAAGTTCTTACATGAAGAAACTAGAAGTCATATATAGGCATTGAAAAACAAAATGATACGTAAAAATAAATATGGCATAGATATTAAAAACAAATGAAATAATGGAGTTCTGGTACCATTTAAAATGTTGCCTATAGTCATATACCACGTCTAAAATAACTTTAAATGCAGTGTAAATGAGTTCCGTTCAAACCAAGGCATCCTTTTAGTTCGAGTTCCACAGCTACTCACAGGGTGACCATGGTCTGTACTTACCATAAGCATCACTTAAAAATACTAGAATCCCAAATGGATGTGTTACCAAGGCAATGTCAATCATCCTACATCACTAAGGATCACTCTTACTAGGATGTCCATGCATCGCCTTGTGGACAGTTCGTATATAAGGGAAAGACTCATATGCTGAAGATCTAGAGGCACCCTAGCTTAGCAGACCTGAACGTACAGGAAGGAGTGCATAGTACTTCCTAGCCACAAGTAAAGGGAGCTCTGCTTGCACAGAGCCAACCAAGAGGATCATCACACTTTGGGAGACTTATATTTATAATTCTGTTGTCCTCCTGTCCATCCACAGTTTTCCTTAGTACAAACACTATTTTTTGTCAGTCTGTCGTCATTTGAGTCATAAGCTATTTTACTAGGAATATATTATTCTGTTCTTCATGTACTTAGGAATAAACCCTAAAATCCCAACTATAGCTGATATTTTTGTACAGGCATCTTACCTACTGTAGCCAGAGGCTTTTCAGTCCCACCTTGTCCCACAGTCACTTGTAAATAATCATTCAGAGGCTTAATATTATTTATAAATGCCTGGCATATTGCTCAGTCTTATTACTAACTAGCTCTTACAACTTAAATTAACCCATTTCTATTAATCTATGTATTACCACCTGGCCACTGCATTACCATTCTGCTGGCATCTTACTCCTTTAGTGGCTGACTGGCATCTCCCAGACTCTGCCCTTCTTTCTCCCTGTATTCAGTTTGGCTTTCCCACCTAGCTATATTCTGCCCTGCCATAGGCCAAAGCAGCCTTATTCATCAACCAATAAAAGCAACACAGATTTTTCAGCATACAGAAGGACTTCCCACATCAACCCACAGGTAGAATAATTGAGAAAGAGTAACTTTTACAACAACAACAACAAAAAGATTCTTGACCAAAACATTTGTAAATCTAGGAAAATATTTTTCCTGACAAAATTGTTGGAAGGCATTTCAAATGGTAACCAATCCATATTTGTGTATCCATATTTGGATACAGTATCAACTGGTAATCAATCTATATTTGCATGTCCATATTTGGAAGGCAGCTATGCTCACCACTATACTACCAATGCCGCACCATATCCATATTTGGATAGAAACCCATGATGGGAATCACTGTCATAAAATATACACATGTTCTATTTAAGAAATCTTTTTCTACCGAAGCATTTTCCTCAAAGCCCTTCATAGCTCTTTTCACACTGAGCTCTGATCTCAAGCTACCTGAAATTGGTATGAGATGGTGGTCTATTAAACATTTGCTTTTCCACCTAGCTATTCAATAGATGCAGAACCAGTTATTGAAAAACCTGCCCCTTTGCAAAGCACTTTTGTCAAGTCTTAGTGAAAATTAACTGTGAAGAGATAAATCAATTGATAGATAATGGCTACATGGAGATAGGCAAGTATGAGAGGATAAATAGACACGGGATACAGATGTAGGTAGACATTTTACAAATTCTCTGTTCCATTGCTTCAAATACCACAATATCTAAACTTCTGGACCTTTTTATATGTCTTGATTTGAGAGTAAAGAAATCCTCTTCATAATTATTTTTATTCTCTTGATTTTTTACACTTCCATATAAACTGTAGACCTGAGCTAACTTCTCAGGTTTCACAACTATGTATCAATGCCTCCCTGGAGTTTAGGCAGATGACATTGAACCAGTGAATTCTGAAAAGTATTTCCTGCATACTATCGGGTCTATCCATCTATAGACATAGCACTTATTTCCATGTGTCTAAGCTATCTTTAAGTCTCTGACATTTCTTATTTGTATAACATGGTTGCCCCATTATGTTAAATTTACTCTTAATTACTTGAATTTAGGTCAATCACTTTACTATCTTTTTTTCTTCTATTTGAATGTTTCTAAACCATGTTCCAGCTCAATAAATCTATGTGTTTAATACTAATTTCGAATATTTTATTTTGACTTGCTAGACTTTTCACTTGACTAATTGTAATGTCCAATTCTCTAAGAAGATATGTAAGATATCAGCCATTCTCTTGACACACTAATTATTGTTAATTTTGTTTCAACAAATTTAATATCTTGGTGCTTTTGATATCTGCTCCTGTTCTCTGCCTTATAGTCTCTTGGTGCTTGAGGATTCTCTATCAAAACTTAAATATTTTTCTTCTGAAATATGTTGAGATTTTTTTAACAACACAATACTATATTTCCATAGAGGTTTCCCAATAGCCTCTGAGAAGGAGAAACAACAGCAGATTCTTCCAATGCAATTGGCACCCAAAAGGATTTTCACTTAATGGTGGATATCCATTCAGTTTCACTCTTCTTTACATTTCTTTCCTTGGCTCTCCACACACCCCAGACTTCATCATCCCTGCCCTTGCACATCTGTCTTTTATGATTTCTGCAGGTGTATGAAACTATTCTGTTTCCCATTCTCTTTGCCAACCTTGCTAAGTGAGCAATACAAAAAAGAAAACCAGACCTATCCACAATTAGGGTGTCTCCTTCTTGTCTTCTTTCCTTAATCTTGACATAATAAACCAGGGGTTTCTTGACAAACCCAAACGTCGGTACACTAAAATATTATGACATTATCTGGTGTTTTCCTGGCTTCACTGTACCTCAGCCCCTTTTTTGTGGTGAATTGGAATGTCCTGAAGGAAATATCCTATTCCAAATATTAGTTTCTGTTAAACTCAAGCTGCATGAAAGTTTGGAATTTATTTAGGAATTGTGAATTGTCTGGAACTCAATTTTAACTAGGTATCTATCATTTAGTTTATTGTCTAGAAATCCCAAACTTGGCACACCTCCCTTATCTCTAGGATATGAACCCAAAAGACATGGGAGTCTCGGTAGTTATCTGGGGTTCTTCAGACTACTAGAATTCTCCATTTTGTTCATTGGTGTTATAGATTATATAACAAGCTATTTCATGAAGTACAGTGATGAAAGTTAATAATATTATCTTAAAATTAATGATGAGGTTGTTTAATATATGAGAGAATAAAAATAAAGGGAAGTTTATGCACCCATTTGACATGAGGCTATAGATGAGCAGTTCTCAACCTATGGGTCGTGACCCCACTGGGGGTCACATATCAGATATCCTGCATATCAGATATTTGCATTACAATGCATAACAGTAGGAAAATTCCAGTTATGAAAATAATTTTATGGCTGGGGGGTCACCACATCTGAGGGACTGCATTAAAGGGTCTCAGAGTTAGAAAGGTTGAGAACCACTGATATATTTGAATATTATTTTAAATAAAAAATGTTGATTATTTAAATATGAACAATGTTCCCATATCCTGTCCATGGTGCATTTTTAACATTGACACATGCATTTGAGCTAATATCTTAAAATTTTTTATTCATATGTATTTCCTAGTATTTAAATAATACATATCTAATACTCATATAATAAAGCATTTCTAAAAGATACAAGACAAAACATTAGCTTTATATTTCACTATATCAAACATATGAAATAAGTCAGTTATTTATTTATTGACCCTTTTTGACATCATGCTCTCTCTCAAATCCCTTTTACTTTTTAAACATTTATTTATTTAGTATATGCATACATGCTAACTTGCAAGAAACAATTCTCTCTTTGTACTATTTCAATTCCAGGGTTTGAACTCAGATCTTCTGACTTGGCAGCAAGTACCTTAATCCACTAGGCCATCTTGCTGGCCCCTAGAACCCTTTCTCATCTACTCTTCCATCATCAGTACCTTTGGATGAGACATTTCCAGAGAATAAACTTGAGTTCCTTTTAGTTGAAAACATAATTTAGTTCAGCTTAAGTAAGCATGTATATAATCTGAGCTTATTTACCAGGGCACTTGTGTGAAAACCTTCACATATGTAAGATTAACCAAGCTTTTTTTAAATAGAATGTAACATTTATTACATAATTAACAATTTTAATGACTTAATAAGGTCATGTTTATTTGTTGAATGGATTATATGCATCCATTGGTTAATGAAAATGTCAATAGATTCTAATACTCTTTATTATGAAAATCCTTGCATACATTATTTCTCAAGCCTGATTGTCTGGAAAGAAGCAAGAACATACATTTTTTGAAAGTACAAGGAAAGTATTTATGCTTTGACTTTGACTTTTTGACAATCTATTCCCAAGGACAGGCTGATAAAGTCTTATAAGTCATAAAGAGCTTTATGAATGCCTAACCAGAAGACCATCCAGCTCATGAGGCGTGGCTCTGCATCATCTTTGGTGACAATGTTACATCATGTCTGTGTTGCTTTTGTCTCCTTCCATCTCATTCCTTGTTAAGAATGTTCTCTCACGCTGGAGAGAGGGCTTAGTGGTTAACAGCACTGTCTGTTCTTCCAGAAGTATTGAGTTCAAGTCCCAGCAACCACATGGTGGCTCACAACCATCCATAATGAGATCTGGAGCCCTATTCTGGCCTTCAGGGATACATGCAGACAGAACACTGTATACATAATAAATGAATAAATCTTTTTTTTTAAAGAATCTTCTCTCTTCAAGTTCTTTACTTTCTGTTGGCTTACCTTGTCCAACTTTGATGTGATTGTTTTTGTTTTATATTATTTCATTTTGTTAAGATAAAATAAATCCTGCTATGTGATAACCAAAGAGAGAGAGAAAGAGAGAGAGAGAGAGAGAGAGAGAGAGAGAGAGAGAGAGAGAAAGGGAGGAAGGGAGGAAGGAAGGTAGGTGGCATTGTAGCAGGAATCTTCAAAGTTCTTATTAATAAAATCAAACCCGAGGCGAGTTATTGGGGTCAATGCTGGTAGGTCAGAGAGACAGAACAAGCCACAGCTTTCTCACCTTGCCAATTCCTCAGCTGGTCCTATTTCCTCAGACTGGAAGCTTCTATGTCCTCATCCCAATGGCTCTCAGCTGAACTGCTGCTAGAAGCCTGAATGCTTAACCAGCCAAAATCTTCTAGTTTCTGGTCCTCACACCTTATATATCTTTTTGCTTTCTGCCACCACTCCCTGGGATTAAAGGCTGACTTTCTGGGATTAAAGGCGTGTGTCACCATGCTTGGCTATTTCCAATGTGGCCTTGAACTCACAGAGATCCAGAAGGATTTCTATCTCTGGAATGCTAGGATTAAAGGTGTGAGTGCCACCATTTTCTAACCTTTGTATTTAGTGGCTGTCTGTTCTCTGACCCCAGATAAATTTATTAGAGTACACAATATTTTGGGGAACACAATACCACCACATTTCCTCTCTTTTTGTCTAAAATTAAAAAAGCTTATAACTAATACAAGAAAAACTATCTTCAATAAGTATATGCAATATACAGTCAAGATTACATTAACAATGTCTAGTCCATTAACATTTGACAGATCCAGACAAAAAACTCCATTATATATATTAACAATGTCCAGTCCAGTAACATCTGATAAACTCAGACCAAAAAATTTTCATTACTTATCTTATTTAAAACAAGTAGTTTCTTTTTAAAAGTAGATTCCATAATCTCCCTTTTTATCTTATCATATCCATATTCTCTTTTTTCTTTTCATAATACATTCAGTAGTCTACCTTTTGTCATTTTTATATCTTCCCCTTTTTCTTCAGTGTAGATTCAATGATCTACCTATTTATCCTATTATTTCTTTATCTTTTTTCTCAGAGTAGATTCGATGATCTATCTCATATCAATATTCTCTTTTTCTTTTTGCTTTCTAGGAGTGAAGATATCTTTAGGGAATCTTGAAAAGAAAATTTTTGGGTTAATTTTCAAGTCCTGTATCATTTGTCCAGTCTCTGCATAATAGGAAAGTTCAGGGCTTGTTTCAAGTCTTTGTTCAAGTAGTCTGTCAGGCTGGATCATCTCAGCTAGCCATCTCAAAATTGTCCTAAGCGCCGGGCGGTGGTGGCGCACGCCTTTAATCCCAGCACTCGGGAGGCAGAGCCAGGCGGATCTCTGTGAGTTCGAGGCCAGCCTGGGCTACCAAGTGAGCTCCAGGAAAGGCGCAAAGCTACTCAGAGAAACCCTGTCTCGAAAAACCAAAAACCAAAAAAAAAAAAAAAAAAAAAAAAAAAAAAAAAAAAAAAAAAAAAATTGTCCTAAGCAGTTTGTAGTCCGAAGCAGATCTTTCCGTGGTGTTAATCAGCTTAATGGCTTTACCATAGTCCTTTTGAAGATTTCAAAGTTGCTGTTAGGTGTGGTCATGGTTCCATGCGGACTTTTTTTTTTTTTTTTTTTTTTTTTTTTTTTTTGCCTCCTCTGTGGTTTGGAGCAATCACAGTCTGATAAATGTCTGTCTCTCGGAACCATGAACATTCTTCCCTAGAACAGAAAATCTTCACAATTTCTCCCCACCATTTTTCTTGCCAAACTTTTCCAAACTGACCTTTGCCGATGCTTTCTTGTAACACGATGGTCCTGGCAATTCTTCTCTGAACCAGCAGCAGTAAAACCTTCGTCCCAGGTAGCAGCATCACCGCAGTCACCGACATGATGAAAAGGAGCTGGCAACGTGGAGCAGTAGCCACTGCTTCCATGGTCCCACCACTGTTTGTGGCTCAGTCCAGGCCAAAGCTTCTCCCAAGCCTCCTAGGCCGGCTCAAAATCGGGATCCTCCTGCCTCTGTCTCCTTCAGCAAATCCTACCGGCGTGTGCCACCACAACCGGCTGAGTGCAGCTTGGGCCTGAGCTGGGGCTCACAAGGCCACAGGCAAAGAACTTTTTCATGAATTCGTAACACGAACGTTGGGCGCCAGATGTAGCAGGAATCTTCAAAGTTCTTATTAATAAAATCAAACCCGAGGCGAGTTATTGGGGTCAATGCTGGTAGGTCAGAGAGACAGAACAAGCCACAGCTATCTCACCTTGCCAATTCCTCAGCTGGTCCTATTTCCTCAGACTGGAAGCTTCTATGTCCTCATCCCAGTGGCTCTCAGCTGAACTGCTGCTAGAAGCCTGAATGCTTAACCAGCCAAAATCTTCTAGTTTCTGGTCCTCACGCCTTATATATCTTTTTGCTTTCTGCCACCACTCCCTGGGATTAAAGGCTGACTTTCTGGGATTAAAGGCGTGTGTCACCATGCTTGGCTATTTCCAATGTGGCCTTGAACTCACAGAGATCCAGAGGGATTTCTATCTCTGGAATGCTAGGATTAAAGGTGTGAGTGCCACCATTTTCTAACCTTTGTATTTAGTGGCTGTCTGTTCTCTGACCCCAGATAAATTTATTAGAGTACACAATATTTTGGGGAACACAATACCACCACATGGCATGGCTGCAGATCTGACTGTAGCAGATCATTTCCTGTGTGAGAAGAGAGCATGAGTAGTAGAATGGACCTGGAAAAAGGTTCTAGAGCCTGACCTATAAAAACAGCTCCATATTGAAAAGTGAAACCAAGCCATTCTGAGACGAGTGATGCTGTTTCTGTTTCTAATAGGATGTGTCTGTCTAATGGGATTGTTTGACTGGCCTTAAAAGAGCAGGAATTTTATTTTTCTGGCACCCACATGCTTTTATCAGGAGTTTGTACTGTGTCTCCTGGGTTGTATTCACATTTCTTATCTTTTAAATAATATAAAAATCACTTTCAAAGGACACAAATATGCATGAAGAAAAGGTAATATGCCTCTTCACCCTACTCCACTTTCTTTACCTCCTCTGAAGTAAACAGTCATGTGGTGTGGGACGTTAGCCTCCTGCATAGCCCATTAGGCTGTCCCAGAGACCATTTTCAGAAATACTCACAAAGGTAAGATGCTGTAATCATCTGGCAAGAATCCAGGGAAGGTACTAAGCTAACACTCAACACTCATAGGATAATACAATCAGGTGGAGTGGTGCATGAAAGACACATAGATTCATGTTGTCTCCCAATCTCAGTGGTGCCATTCTTCTCTGCTGGGTAAGTATAATGCCACAGACCAGAGGTGAGGCTGAACCAGAAAGACTGGTAGACAGACTGTAGATGGAGGCCAGATATGGCACCAGCTTGCTCTACTAGAACAGAGGAGCAAATCCCTGGCTATTGTTGTAGTTTACAAGATGGTCTGATAAATGGCTGTGGATTCTATATACATTTCTTAGACAGAAAAACACAGCCTCATGCATGTCACCAGTGTGATTATTTTGAAACTTACTGAATGCTGAGGTCCTGTGACTATTTAGTTATCAAAAATATTTTGCCTGGCGGCGGTGGCACATGCCTTTAATTCCAGCACTCGGGAGGCAGAGCCAGGCGGATCTCTGAGTTCGAGGCCAGCCTGGTCTACAGAGCGAGACCCAGGACAGGCTCCAAAACTACACAGAGAAACCCTGTCTCAAAAAATTAAAAAAAAAAAAGTAAAGAAAAGAAAAATTGTGCCTACCTGATTCTTTTAATCTTTCCTTTATTGAGTCCATGTGTATACTACTTATTAGCTAATTTATTCTATTAAAAAAAGAATCCTCTCAATATATTTGGTATATTTATTTTTATTGACCTATGTGTTTTTACATGTACTCCTTGAAATAAAAATTTATTAAATTGGTGTTTTAAAAAGTTACCAGCTACAGAGAGAAGAGGCCTCTAAAAAGGACAGATGAATATCCTGACAGTACTGACTGGTTTCATATTAATAAATGTTGTAAGTATTTTTAGGCACTGAGAAAATACTGATAAAGAAAATATGGTTACTGTACTTAACAGAAATTATCCCCGAAAAGCATTTAATGGTTAATTATAATATTTTTTATTATTGTGGTATGCCTATAATTGTGGAATATGGAAAGCTTAAACACAGGTTATCAGTTCAAGGCCAACCTGAGATACCAAGGATTTTGAGCCCTGACTGGCTACAGAATGACATACTATCACAAAATAAAACATGCTTTTTACTATGGTCAAAATTCCAATAATCTTGCAGGTATGTAAGATATGAATAATTAATATTTTTATAGCATTCATGAAATAAAAATATGAAATGTCTTGTTTTATAAATTACATACTATTGATATTATCTTTTATCATCAATATTAGGTTGGAAGTCTAAAATTAAATATAATCTCTTAAAAAACTGATTACAAACCTTCAGATTTGTAAATGGTCCTACCATAATTGGGATCTGCTATAAAACAGATGGAATATTCCTGATATGGTATGGGACCAGTTGAACAGAATCAAAGGGATAATATTCACATTTCATATATATATATATGTATATATATATAATATTGCCAGGTGCCATGTGAGAGGAACACCAAACATCTTTGCTACTCATGGAAAATGGTCCAGCAGTGAGCATGACCACATTAGGTGAGCCTCTGAGAGGCAGAGCCCCGAGGTCTAGGTTTCCTGAGGACCTCATGCTGTTATTGAGCACAGCTCTGCTTATTTTCCTCTGTGTATTTCCATTAAGTCCCTCATAATCTATGAGTAGTATGAAAACTCTCAGGGAGTTTCTAGCCCCTCACTGGGCAGCATCACTGGTACTTAGAATAATAGTGATTAACTTTTTCTAAGTAATGCTACTGAAGCAGATCAATGATTCCACTGCCACCCTTAAAAAGGATTTAGAGATGTAGATTGTCAATAAAGTTAGGTTAAGATGGTTTTTTGTTAATGGTTTTGATGTAAAATCTTGGGGAATAACTTAAAGTTTAGAAAGGCACGTTCTTAATAGTTGAGCTAGGGACTCCTTGAGATCAAGGAACAAGAACAAGAATAGGCAGCCTGGTTATTACTAGCTGATGTGCCTTTTTTGTTAAAGATAAGTTGGTGACCAAAGGCAATGATTCATTTCCTATACCCATTTTTGTCATTGACTTCCTGGTATGATTTAATTAAAAAAAAAAAAAAAAAAAAAAAAGGTTGATGAGCAGGTGGAGCAGGTGTGCACTTTGAGAACTTAAAGTAGAAATGACTGATTGTTTCTTACATATAAAAGTTTAGATTTGTGACTCTTTTAAGATCTTTTGTAAGACTATCTTTTTTAAGATAATAATAAAATGGTTCATTCTGTCTTTGTAACCACAAAATACTGCCTACCAGTAAAAGAACTGGCTACGAATGCCTTGCTTGTTTATACTTTGTTAATCCATAACAAGTCACTTAGACTGAATATCTTGCTTGTTTACACTTTGTTAATCATTTAGAAAAGAATCATGACTTTGGGGTGAAGATGTTATGTTGGGAAAATTAACACAAAAAATGTTTAACTACTTATGGACTTCTAAGAAAAACATGTAACTTGTGGTCATAATGTAGTTTCTTCCTGTGTAAACATTTTAATTTGCTTTTGGAAAATATGTAACTTGTGATTGTGAAGTAATCTTTTTTTGTATAAAAATTTTTATCTTCTGAGGTATAAAAGGGATAAGAGAAAAATAAGAGAAGTCAAAGGAAAATGTACAAGGAAAGATGTAGAAGGAGAACAACTGGGAAGAAGGAAGAGGAAGAGGAGCAAAACATCAAGGTAGAAGAACAGAACAGAGAAATAAAGGAGTGGGAACAAACAACAGAGAGAGAGAAATAAAAGAATTAAGCTTTGGCCCTTAAAAAAGTCTCTTGTGTGTGTATGCGGTTGCTCATACTCCATGCCTCCTCTTCAGTACCTGGCTGTAGGTGAAAGTTTATGTCCTATTGGCAGCTCCCAAATAAGCACACTGAGACTTATATATTATTATAATTATATTAATTATAAATGCTCGGCTGATAGATCAAGCTTATTACTAACTAGCTCTTACAACTTACATTAACCCATTTCTATTCATCTATGTACTGCCATGTGGTCCATGCCTTCCCCTGTCCTCCAGCATGTCTTGCTCTCTGAGTGTCTCCTGGTGATTCCACTAACTCTGCCCTTCCTCTTTCTAGCATTCCCCTAGTCTGGCTCTCCTGCCTAACCTTTACCTGTTCAGCTATTGGCCAGTCAGCTTCTTTATTAACCCAGTCACAGTAACATATATTCACACAGTGTAAAAGAATATCCCATAGCACCTGACTTGCTGAAGATCATTCCCTTAACAATATATTAAAGAATATATTAAAGGAACATCCTCCTCATCGTCATCCTCCTCTCTTTTTTTGAAAGTTTGGGAGCAACTAAATGTGCTCAAATTCAGTGACATTATTAGGAAACAGTTACTTCCAACATAGTTTTTCTTTCCAAAACTGGCAAACACCAGAGTCTTGATGGTCATCATCAATTTTATAAGGAGTTAAGTAGATAGAGTGAAAAGAAGCAGATTGCAATCACATGGAGAGTCTCATCATAAAACAGAGGACCTTTACAACCTAACTCTTCCTGCACTGTATTGGGAACAGATCGTGAACAAATACTGAGCTCCAAGCTGAATTTCTCCCCCAGATTTCATGGCCTTAGAATGGGATATGAATTCTGATAATTCTAAAGCAGATAGGGTACTAGAAATAGCAACCATAGGCTTCAGCAGAAAGTGATACAAAATCTTAGGAACTGGTGAAAGAGTCCACTCCCCAAAGCAATCAGCTCCCATATCCCGCAGATTTTAAATTAACTCAACACAAACATGCTGCTTCTTAAAATGCAGTGATCATAAAGAACCTCCAGACACTCACACATTGTAAAGACCAGAGAAAATGTATGTTTCCCACATGACCCAATCTGATCATCTCTACTTTAAAGTAAATGGGGGTCGAAGCATGTCTGCAGTAAATTGAACTCAATCTTATGTTGTTTTCTGAAAGTTTTCAACTCAAGAAGCATTGTAATAGTCTTCTTGGTATACCTAATCTAAATTCAAATAAACTATCTCATTAATTGCCTTCTACAAAATTTGGCAGATGCCACAAGCAACAGCCATCTGAAAGAAAGTGACAAATGAAAATGATTGTTAGAGTACATTGGCAACAAATAGGATCATGGGAAGGAGAGAGAAAACCCCTCCATCTTTTAAATGAGAAGATCCTAGCTTAAAATGTGACATTATCATACTTTAATAAGTAAGTGAGCTATTTATCAAGCACAGAATAGGGAATATGGAAGTTATAACTCACAACAGAATCCACTGATGGCAAAGGCTGAGTAGCGATCCCTTGGGGCTGCTGAGAATGCATTCAAGGAGCATGGCTCCCATCTACCCTGACCACTTGCCTGTCATATCAAGCATTTAACTCTCTGCCTTTGATAACCATGGTGAAACTGTTTGATGTTGTAGAATTTTAAAGTGCTGACTTACACATTTTTGCTTTGTTGTTGTTGTTGTTTTTAAATCCACTCCCTGGGCTAATTTCACAGAAAATGGTAGGAATTGTTATGGACTACTTCTGATATAAAAACAAACCTGTGGCCTATAAACATGTGGAAATAGCATGCACCAACTAGCCAAAGGAAAAAAATGCTTGACAACTTAGTCGCCTCCTTATCTATGACATGACTGTATAGGTATCTTGAAGTGCTAGATATGATGATACAGGCCTTGCCCAGGGAGTTCTCAATCATAAGGACATTCATACATTGTTAAGTCTCAAAGTAGCAAGCTCAAGAGATAAAGGCTACATATAGCAAGAACACATAGAGGAACAAGCAGCAATTCCTGATTGACACAAGGAAGGGTCTATTTGAACATCTTAAATGAAAGAAGGAACTTGAGAGGGATCTCAGGAAGCTGATAGAGTCAGGGGCTGCCAGATATTGCCCACACACCAGGGGAAGACTGGATAACAGATACTTAGGGCTGGCTGTGTCAAAATCCAGGCAAACAGAGGTTGACAGCCATGGAGAATACATCATTCAGAAAAGGCTACTTGAAAAATGATAACAAAGCTCCAATTTGAACTTACTTTCCCCCCAGAATATCAATAGCCTTGATTTTTTGAAAAGTTATGTTTTTAAATTCGTTTATATAACATTACAGAAGCAATAAAAATAAAGTTCTGAACAGTATCAGCCACTGGGAAAATGGCAATCAATGATACTATTCTAGTAAAATCCATGATAATAGTATAATTATATTCCATGTTGATCATGTTCGTAGGCCTTAAGGTATCCACAGATGACAAAAAAATGAAACATTACAATTCAAAATAGACTTGAAATTCAATGAGGCCTGTTATTCAGTCCAATGCTGTAAAGATACATGTTATTCCCTAACTCTAACCTCAGCGACTACCTTTCTATGCTGAGATGGCAGAGTGGTTGTGAGGCCTGATGCTTTAGTGGAAGATCTGAGTTTCATGCCTATCACCCACATCAAGTGGACTCATAGCCACCTGTAACTCCAGTTACAGGGGATCCTACCCCCTCATCTGACCACTTCACACATGAGTCACATACATATATGTAAAAATAAATGAAAATCAATATTTTTAAAATATCATAGAAACACATACACAGAACTTTCAAAGTCCATTAATGCTTCTCAATTAAAGATTCTTATAAAGAGTATACATAAGACATTAGTTAGATGATCGTTTCTTTTTTTTTTTCTCCTGAACATGTCTTTCCTTTGCCTGAGAACAAGTTTCACTAGTACAGTTTCTGAAGAAAAATTGTTTTTCTCGTTAGATATCTGCTTTGAGCTCTTGCACTTCTTGCTCTGCATTCCCTCTGTTTTGCCATGATTCTGATGGTCAGTGTCTGAGCCCCAAGCCAGATGTGCTATCCAATTTCATTCTGGATGCATGCAAGTTAACAAATACTGATGAAAGAGTTTGTGGGGCTTTTTGTTTTTGTTTTTTATTGCTTGGATAGAACAGGGCATATATATCAAAAATAAGAGAGGTGGCATTATTATAAATACTACACATGTTTAAACAATAATGTAGATTTATAACTACAATTTTGCTAATAAATTTGGCATCTTAGATGAAGTGGACAGACTCCTTGAAAGCTACAAACTATCAAAGATCATTAAGGAAGAAACATGCCAGCAGACTAGCCCAATACCTATTAATTTCAGGCCCCAGAGGGCAAAATGCAAGAATCAAGATGTTGTTCATGGAAAATTGAGTAAGACTTGAAGCTCCACATGCAACTGCATTGTTGAGCTTGATGTTGGTCCATTTCTACCATTCTTGGGAGGATAAATGGGGGTATTTTATCATATGTATAAGACAGAAGTCCATCTTACAACACTACTCCATGGTTAGTTTTTACCTAGTTCTTGCTACAGTCATCTCTGGAAACACATTGCTTTCTTCTTAGGAGGAGATTAAGAGAAATTTGGATTGATCTGAGCTACTGTCCCTGATAATAACAAACATCCCAAGATTAAAACATTCTGTAATTTTCAGTTCCATAACTTTTGTAACAGAAAATTAATTTCCTTAATTCATGAAAGATCTGAAGGCCAAAATGAGCCCCCGTCAAATACAAGGAAAGAAATGTACCATAATTCTTGATAATAGTAGTAGCTGTTGAGTAAAAATGTTTTTGTTTTCTCTGATATACTTTTGTTTTGACTTGATTGATTTGACTACAATAAGGAATAACCCCCAAGTCTAAGAGTATCATGCCGCAAAGAATTCTCCTTTGACATGATGGTTTCCAAAAATTGCAGTTGCTCCTACTTCCTCAGGAATTATTTCCTATTTCAAAAGACTTAATTCTCAATATCCAGTGGGTGAGAAAAATTATGTTGGAGGAATGTGTGTATATACATATAGAATATAAGATTTAATATATAAACCATTCCATTATTTTTTCCATTTTCATTAAAATTCATGAGATTAAAATGATATCTTTTGATTTCAGAGCATTAGAAATTTTAAAGAAAAAATTTAAAACATTTAAGTTAATTTAAATGTAAAATTGTTGCCAGGGTAATCATTTTTGTATCTTTAACATTATAGGATAAAAAAAATCTTTGGTTATACAATTAAAAAATATATAGATAGATGCTCAGTGTAAACAATAAATGGTGAAAATTACCCTCTCACTGGGGTGTAATTTGATATCGTTTTGTTACCAGGAGACAAATTAGATATTTTCCTATTTCATAACTGAACTTTCTCTTTAAATGCATACAAAAATATACTGCTCATTTGAGGTTTCTTCTTTTTTTTTAACTTTTCTTGATTCATTGAGACTATCTTTAGAATGGAAATAAAACACAGAAAATGATAAAAAAAATAAAACAAAAATAGTCTGGTTTGGGGATTTTATGGGATTTGTGAGTGTGCAAATGTGTGTGTCTGTATCCTATGTGTTTATTGTGCTTTTTCTTTGGCTTTGTCTCTTGCTTGGTTGTTTTGTCATATTCCATTTTTTTCTTTTATTTATTTCATTTTATTCCCTAGAAGCTTGCTTGTTTTCTAAGGAGAGACATAAAGAATCCAGATGGAAGGGGAGGGGGAGCTAGAAGGAATAGGGAGAGAACTGAAATCAGAATCTACTGTATGGAAAAAAAAAAAAAAAAAAAACACCTCTATTTTCAATGAAAGAAAAATTAATCAGGAATTTTTTTTTTTTTTTCGAGACAGGGTTTCTCTGTGTAGCTTTGCGCCTTTCCTGGAGCTCACTTGGTAGTCCAGGCTGGCCTCGAACTCACAGAGATCCGCCTGGCTCTGCCTCCCGAGTGCTGGGATTAAAGGCGTGCGCCACCACCGCCCGGCAAATCAGGAATTTTTAACCAAGAAATTTTCCTTTCTCTACATCTACCCAAGTTAAATCCTCAAGTTTCATTAGGTTTTTTAATCTAATATAACCCAAAATTTCTACACAACTAATTTTTCAACATATGATTTTATGTGGCCCAAATAAATGACTAAAGTTCTTATTATTACAAATGCTATTCTAATATTTTTAAGAACTATTAATTCATGAGTTACTGTATGTGTTTATGTTTCATATTTCTCTTCAGTTTTTCTGAATACAGAGTTTGAGATTTCATATAGTTAATCATATAAAGATTTTAATTTGTGCTTCCGTGTTTCAGAATATTTCTTTGTGTGCTATTATTATTTCATGATTATGTGAGTGTTTTCACTGCATTTTTGTTTTAAACAGGAAATTATCCTTAGTTTTCCATTAATTATTTGGGGGAGGGAGTGAGGAAGAGGTGGTCATGGAATCTATGAAACCCTGGGAGAGTTATGTACCTGAAAATTAGCATAATACACAAACACAAAATACAAAAACAATTATGTAAATAATTCAGTTTCGTAGAACTCGCACTATACGTCCAAACACTATCTATGCACCAGGGAAGCCCAATATTTAAACACTTGTTTTAGATGTTATCCAAGACAGCATAATCAAGGTATTCTTGCTGCATTCTCTTGTGATGAAACATTCTGAAAATCAGCAATTTACAGAGGACGGGGTTTGTTTAGCTTACACTTCCAGGTTGCAGACCCTCACTGAGGGAAGTCAGCGTAGGAACTAAAGTCAGGAAACTAAGGCAGGAACCATGGAGGAATGGGAGTTGCTGTCTCACTTTCTGGCTTGCTCACAGGTTCATGTTCAACTAGTTCTTACACAGCTCAGACCCACTTACCTCAGGATAGTGCCCCTCAGGATGGGCTCAGTCTTCCTACATCAATCATCAATCAAGAAACTTCCCCAAAGTCATGGGCATAGTCCAATCTGATCCAGGCAGCCTGTGAACAGGGGATCCCTCAGATGACTCTTGGCCCTGTCTGGTTGACAAAGTATGTTCCCTTGATAAACAGGCTGATAAATTTTGCCGTGTACAGAAAGGAGCTGTCCACCTTTCTGCATCCACTCCAGGAAGCTCAGAGGCCCCATTTTCTGGTTCATAATGTCTACCCCTGTTGGTTACTGCAATAGGTTTCCTCCATCTACAACCACGGTAAACACTGTCCGTCCCAGACTTTTAAATGTTTCTTTGGTTCAATTCTTATCTGTTTTGTTATGCCTTGTCTAACTCAGATCATTCAAAATAACCTATCTTAAAGTCAGCTTATCACCAACTTTAATTTCTTATGCTAACGCTATTTCTTTGTCATTCAAACTAATACAATCCATAAGAACTAGGACATAGACATCCCTGGGAGCATTATTAGGGGATCATTATTCTGCCTACTATAATATATAATGTGACAGTTATGCCAGTGTTCAATCTTAGTTCAGGGAGGTATAGGAACCTTTCCTCCTTTTTGTTCATAATACATATTTCACTCTCGCCATAAGCAAATGATGACAGTTTCTAAGCAAAATGCTGTGTTCATTTAGCAGAAAAGCCCACAAAATCCTGCAAATCCAGACATTCAAGTAGTTGTGTTCTCTTTAAAAACAACTGCAAAACCTTTGAGGCCTTCAAGGGTATACATACAGGAAACACACTTATGTATATAAGCAATGTCCTTTCATAATCCTGCAAGAGTTCATCTTGATTGTCAGCTTGATGGGATTTACAATCACCTAGGAGACAAACCTGTGGGCTTATCTGTAAGGGTGTTTCAATGAATTTCAGGTGGGAAGACTCACACGCCATGTCAACAGCACCAACCCTTAGGTTATAGTCCCAGACAGAATGAAAAAGGAAAAGCAAGCAGAGGACCAGAATTCATCATCGCTGCCTATCTCACACTCAAGTAACCATGACTTCCCCACGGTTATGGTTGCACCTTCAAACTATGATCCAAAACAAGCCCCCCTTTCCTAAGCTGCTTTTGTTACACCTATTGTAGTAACAACATGAAGAGTTCTAACAACCTTCCTATGGCACCCTTACAGTGAGTCCAATGTGCTGGTTTCTCTGAGTTCCTATTCATTAACAAAAATAGAATTTGGTTCCTAGCACCTGAGTTGGGCAGCTCACAACGACCACTAACTCCAGCTTTAGGCAATTAGATGCCCTCTTCTGACCTCTATAGACACATGTACACTCTGGTATACATATGTGCCTGTGTGCATGTGCACACATACATGTAAAAAAATTAAAATACTTTAAGAAATAAGCTTTCAGAGATGAACAGGCTCAAGTGAGTTATTCATACTGAGACAAAACCAATGATGTCATGTTTTGAAAAATAATGATATGGCTCACTTACTCAAGTCTATACTATTCTAAGTCTGCAAGGCCAGGGCCTTCTTTACATTTGGAGACACTCAAATAGATGGACACTTACCAGTATGTGTCTACTTGAATATGGAATAAGGACAGTGAGATGAATATAATAGACATTAACACTATGCAAATGACTGGCTTTATGATCTAATATAACAAATGCAATTAGCTAAAAATCTATTAATTTGCCACTTAACTAAATTCAAACATATATACGCCTAAAGAAATATCTAATGATCAGGTTGGCCAAACATAGATATTTTTGTCATGTCTAGTCTCTTTTATGATACTGTAGTCAATAATCTGTTAATAATCACTTGTAACTGGTATATGTTTTAAGCGGCTGTCCTAATCCCTTTTAAAGACTTATGGTCAAGCTGTAATCGAGAAGTGACTATATACTTGAGATAATTTGTGTGTATACATTGATAGATTTTTGTTTTGTTTTGTTTTTAATTCCCGTGATAAGCCAAGAAGGGAACAGTGTGTTATCATGAACACCAGTTGGGATTGAGATTCTGGTGGCAACACTCACAGCAGAGCCCAGTGACAGTCAAATCGTAAGTGTTGACTCCTCACAGGCAATGCCACACACCTTTCCTGCCTTACCCTGGGTTGACGGCTCCTCCCAATCCAGGCTGATTTTTCAGTTATGATTGTTATCTTATTTTTACTCTGCTTTCTTTCTTCAGGAGAGCTCTTCATATATTTTATTTTTACTTTGCTTTCTTTTTTTTCATTTTATTTTATTTTATTTTACAATACTATTCCGTTCTACATAACAGCCACAGATTCCCTTGTTCTCCTCCTTCCTGCCCCCCTCCCCTTCCCCCCAGCCCACACCCATTCCCACCACCTCCAGATCAAGGCCTCCCCCGAGGACTGAGATCGACCTGATAGACTCAGTCCAGGCAGGTCCAGTCTCCTCCTCCCAGATTGAGCCAAGTGTCCCTGTATAAGTCCCAGGTTTCAAACAGCTATCTCATGCAACGAGCCCAGGACCTGGTACCACTGCTTAGATGCCTCCCAAACAGATCAAGCCAATCAACTGTCTCACCTATTCAGAGGGCCTGATCCATTTGGGGGCCCCTCAGCCTTTGGTTCATAGTTCATGTGTTTCCATTCATTTGGCTATTTGTCCCTGTGCTTTATCCAACCTTGGTTTCAACAATTCTCGCTCATATAAACCCTCTTCTTTCTCACTAATTAGACTCCCGACACTCCACCCGGGGCCTAGCTGTGGATGTCTGCAACCAGATTCCTCAGTCCTTTTCATATACAAATCTATTCACCCTATCTCTTTCGTGAGTTGAGAAACTAGATAATGTCATCAGAGTATAAACAATTTAAGGTTCCATAGGGGTGTACACAATTATGCAGAGACCAAGAGCTTTCAGGAAAGGCATCATTACGATCAAAGAATAAAAAATTGAATCATAGCACAGGATGTAAGTTAAGGACAAGTCAAGGGAGAGTGCACAAGGATACCTAAGCCCATTAAGTAAGCCAGTATTGAGTAGGCTTACTGGGGAAATCCACCATGACTGGAAGAGCCATCCCGTCAGCTCAGAGTGACAGCTCCAGACTTTTTGTCTCCAAATCCCATGCCATCCCTGCTTGCCACAAGGTGAAAGTCCTACCATTTTAGATCCAGTACTATGCATGTGACTGTTAGCTTCAAGGCCTTTACCACTGAATCTTTAAGGTCACACACTTGCTGACAGTCGCATCTTTGCTGTGAAGATTGACTCTTTTTCCTGCAGCTCTCCTTCTTCTAACCTCTCTTCAGCCCTTAGCCCTGTCTTCTATATCCTCTGTCTGCCTTAAATGTTCAACATTCAAAAACCTGCAGGCTGCAGTGTCTGTTACTAAGCATTATTATAAATGAATTACAAGTTTAAGGGTACTTTATAACATACATGTAAAATATAAAAACTGGTGTTTAAAATGTTATCTTTCACTTATTTTATGAAAATGTACCTGTTGTATATTCTCCTCCACAACTTTCATTTTTTGCCCAAATTCAGGATCCAAGGAAATTGTTATTGATATCTCCTGCTAATTGTCCTGACCTGAATATCCGATGATACACACTGCAAAACATTCAGAAAACTCTTGATACAAAATAATCCTTTACTTACACTTTTTTTAAGTCATTGTGAATATAGAACAACAATAGCATCCCATCTGTGTTACAATTTCATTACTAACTGTACCTTCTCAAGAATGAGTTAGAAGAACATAGACATAAAATTATGATATAAATTGCTGGATGGATGTTAAAACATCATAGTATTTTTGTCCATTTTTCAGAATAGCTTTTTCCCATATTCTTTCCAGCTAAAATTCATCAACTTTATTCATTTTGCCAATTTAGAAATATAAAATGCAAAGAATATTACTACTATGCTATTTTTCTGATTATTATATTAATGGTACTTTTTGATTAGTTGTAGAAATAAGACATTTTAACGTATTTATGGTGAATAGAGACTTTTACTTCTATCAGTTTTTATTTCAAAATGCTTGTGTGTTCTGTCTCTATTTGATCATTGGCACTTAATACATTGAGATGTATTCTGTACATGAGTTGTTTTGAGTTTTAAATTATGTTTTAAATCTTGTTCTCCAAAATTCCTATTTTGCCCTTCCAATTCAGCACTTCAGGATATAACCCCATGTTGAAACATGGCCAGTGCAGGTGCAAGTAGTCAAGTTAATATGATATTGCATTTAGCTAGGGTTCACCGTAATCTGATATGACTTGGGTCATTGTAACATAATCTACTGTGAGGAGACAGGTGTGTATGCAGTGAGTCCATACCACCTGAACATGAAGACACAGGTCAGCATGATAAAATCACAAAGCAAAGGATTACAAAGATGACCAATGGATCAACAGAAGCTACCTAAAGGCATGGAATCGGTTCTTCCTCATGTTCCTCAGAAGAAACTGATTAAGGCATCAGAAATGCTTTGATTTGTTTTTTGGGTAGTTGGTAGGATATTCATTTTGATGATATATGTATAGTGTTTCAATTTTATAGTGTTCAGACTAATATATATGTTGTATTTAATATAAAGATCTGAATTCTTTTTTGGGGTAAAAGTCAATAGCATTTAGGACACTCACAGCACTGTGTCAAAATCACCAAATCTAGTCTCAGCATTTTATCCATTACTCCAAATCCTATTCTGTAAACTCCTAGCAGCAGTGCACTTATTTATGGATTTGACTGTCTGAGATAGTTTATATCATATCTCACAATTGGAATCATGTGACATGTGGCCTTCTGCACATGCCTTGTTTCATTGAGAAGAATATGTTCAAGGCCCACTCATTCCCCCAACTCACTGTTTTGCATAAAGGAAGGAATCATCCCTGAGTCAGCAGAAGTGCTATCACCCTGGAGGAAGAATAGCCTCTTCAGTGCATTTTAGTCCCCTCCATTTTAGAATAAGTTCAAGATATTACTCTTGCCTATTGCAAAGCCACACTGTGGTTGTTTGGTTTCTCTAATATAATATAAGCCTCCATTCTAAGTGGAAATGCTGTGCTCCTGCACATGGGAAAAAAATCTCAGACTAGTTCATGTTTCACACACTGACTCTATGTTTACATAGACTGATAATGATCCTGGAGTGATGGTTCATTTTATGTGTCAGTGTACATGAGCATCAGGTACCCAGATATTTGATCAAACATGATTCTGAGTGTGTCTCTACAGGTGTGCCTGGATGAGATTAACATTGGAACTGACATGTAGAGAAAATTGCTCACTCGTGGGGGTGGGTCTCACTTCACTAGCTGAAGATCTGAACAGCAGATAGGATTTGCCTTACCTCACCACTGGACTAACTAGAATATGTTTCCTTTCATGTCCTCAGCTGGAACTTAGACCATTAGCTCTCATGGTCCTTAATCCTTGCACCCTGCATCTCGTAGGTCTCAAACGTGGTGCCTGTGATTCTGAGGACTGCATCTCAATAATTATATCAGCCAATTTTTTATAATAATTACAGATAGATGACAGACAGATATAGATAGATGATAGATAGATAGATAGATAGATAGATAGATAGATAGATAGATAGATAGATAGAGATAGATAGATAGATAGATAGATAGATAGATAGATAGATAGATAGATGATAGACACATATATACATACATACACACATATATATGTATAGATACATAGGCATAGCAGATAATGGATAAGTAAATTAGATGATAGACAGTAGACAGACACAGTCATATCTGTTTGTGGATCCATATTCACCCATCTAGAGATATCTGTCTCCCTATGTGTTTATTTCTAGGCATCTATCACCTGTGTATATATATATATATATATATATATATATATATATATATATATATATATGCATTCATCTATATAGAGATAGATATATATTTGATATAGGAATTTTGTGCATATGTCTATGCTTAAGAAAACTTTTATAATCTGTTAGAACACATGCAGACAAATCCACATATATTATATATTTATGAGTATGTATGTATATGTGTATTTGTATGTAATTAGTTCTCTGTCTCAAGTGCTAAGTAATATGTCTGCTATATTTTGTTTCTTAGCAAGTATGTTTTATAATAGGTTAGAATAAATGTGCATTAACAACAGTATTTACTCAATTCCCTGTCTCCAGGGAAAGCCTTTTCTATGGTTGTTCTTTTCTAACTATCTCTAAAATATAAAATGATTTAGAGCCCAAGATTAACTCCCTTGTACAGTAAGATGCACTATTTTACTCCTTCAATTCAAATTCCTCCAAAACACAAAATATTATTAGTGTTGCATTAATTAAAATGTGTGTCCTATTTCTCATTAAACTAAGATACTGTCTCATTATTTCCAGCTGATTGAAGACTGAGATTCTTAGTGTTCCATTTTCACAGCATTATCAAGGAGCCTGCTTAAAAAAAAACTTACCCCATGAGCAAAGAATGTCCAAATGCTAAAGTCAATATAAAGTGAAAGTGATTTTTGTCAAAGTTGTGACGAGATGTTGAACACTCATAGCCAGGTCCCTGACCAGACCTCTGCAGTTCTCAGGCAACAGGATCCAAACCAAGGTCATTCCAGTGCCAGTAGCAACAGCAGTGAGACAGGGGAATGTCTTAGCTGAGCAGCATCTTCTGTTTTCAATAGTTAACGGCACAAGTATGGAACCCTCAGCCAATACAGTGCATTGATGTAACTTGTATCAGGCACCAACAATGAGCCACACATCACTGGCCTCTATCAGCCAGCACTGAAAACTTAAGGCAGAATCAGTATCATCCCAAGTCAATATAGAAAAACTGTGGACACCCTACTGAGCTCCAGAGGGTCTTTTGAAAGGTCATTTTAGAGGTAACCTTTGAGAAGACACTTTGGAGGTCATCCAAATTGAAATATGCTGATAGGTCACTATTGAGACAATGCCTTGTCTGTACTGGGGAGAGGGTGACTGATAATATCCACAGAAACCCTGGTGTATCCTCTCCTTCTTCCTTGATGCCAGTTATAAATTTAAATTATTATTTTCAGGAGTGCATATCTCCTGCATGCAATCTTGCATCCAAAGGCTTGAATTACATCCACTGTTTATTCTTCAGAATGGAGTTATTTGTAACAAATTCAAGCACTAGCCAGTGTCCAGGAATTTTTGAAATATGAATTAATTTTGATTCATGCAAACTCCACTATACTCTTCAAGATGAAGCTTTTCCATTTAAATTTCATGAAAGATTAGGGCATCTGTAGAGGAAATACAGATGGACTCAAGGTAACTGTTTGCATTTAGATGTTGGGAAATAGCAAGAGAGATGGTTTTTGTGTTCTTTGCATTTGCATATATATATGAGTAAAGACAGGAATGAGGATCAAGAATATGAACTCTGGAATGGAACTTCAATAAATCAATCTAGCGACAAGAATTTTTCATAGATCAACCAATTTCATTCTTCCCACATTTCTAGATAAAATAGGATAAACCTTACTTCCTCACATCGTGCAATTTCAGGAAGAGAAAATGTAATCAAATCGTTGTTAGGGAGAAAATAAAATCACCATATCTTTTACACTTCAGATTCAATTATGTCTCAATTTCAAAAGTAATATACTAGCTGGGCATGATGATGGTTTCCAGTAATCCTGCATTTAGAAGACAGGGGAATCAGGAGTTCAAGGCCAGCCTGGGATACAGGAGACCCTGTGCCACAGAACCAGAAATAACTAAATAACAACAACAACAACAACAACAAAAACTAAAGCATACATTGATATGGCCATTACTCTTATGTTAGTCAGGACTTGCTGTGGGATGTCGTTCTGTATGCTGTGAATATGTATTGCTCTGATTGGTTGATAAATAAAACACAGGCAGGAAGTATAGGTGGGTTAACCAGATGACGAGAGTTCTGGAAAGAGGGAGTGCTGAGTCAGGAGTCGCCAGCCAAACATAAACGAAGCAAGATGACAAGGCAGAACTGAGAAAAGGTACCAAGCCATGTAGCTAAACATAAATAAGAATTATGGGTTAATTTAAGTGTAAGAGCTAGTCAGTAATAAGCCTGAGCTAATGGCTGAGCAGTTATACTTAATACAAGCTTCTGAATAATTATTTTATGAGCAGGCCATGGGACTGTGGAGGTTTGGTAGGACTGGAGAAACCTTCCAACAACAAGGACTCACTATAAGAATAGAACCAATACACTGTGAATGTAACTAGGAGAGGGACAAGCTCTCCTTCCAAATACCATATAGTCCATACAGTCCTGTTGTACCTATCTGAAGGCTGCAGTGCTGTGAAACTAGTTTCAACATCAGTCAAAAAGATAAGAGACCCATGATGCAGAACCAGTTCCAGGCTCAAGACCTGCAGGCTTTCTGGAGAATGTGTCCATTTCAAGGCTGCAGAACATGCAATTTGATGACCATAGGTAATGAAGGCTACAAAACCATGTGACTGCTTGCTTATGAAGGACCAAGATTTTGCCTTTTGTTCCATTTAGATTCCCACCCACATTCACAACGTGACTTCTCCCATCACATTGCTGATTCATATGCTAAGCTCTCTGGAAATAACTTCACAGATACAGCTCAAAGTATGCATTAAGAAAGTGTGAAAAACCTCTCAATCTAATCAAATTGACAGCTGAGATTAACCATCACACTCCCCAACTAACAGTCCACATCAAACCTTCAAAAGATGCAACATGATATATACCATTTTATGTTGCACATATATTTTTGGCTATGTGGCCTTCCACTGGGAGTGGTCAATCTCTGAGAGATCATGCCCTTAAATAAAACTGACTCTCCCTCTCAATACTGGTAGCTGTCAGTCAATTATCAGTAGGTTCTCAACTAGGGGTGAGACTTCATTTCAAACTCCCCTGTCCATGCTGGGATTTTTGCCTGGCTTGAGCTTGTAGAGGTCTTGCATATGCTCTCACAACCACTCTGAGTTTTTATGTGCAGCTGCCCTGTTGTGTCCAGAAAACCATTCCCTTGTCATCTGCCTCAACTGGCTCTTAAAATCTTTCCTCCCCATCTTCCACAATGATCCCTGAGCCTTGGGAGGAAGAGATGTGATTGGGATGATCATCCTGCAGTCTTCTGTTCCTTACAGTTTGACTAGTTGCTTTATGTGTTGATAGCCATCTACTTCATAAAGAAGCTTCTGAGATGAGGGCTGAGAACCAGTAGCATAATCTACTGATATAAAACATAAGTCATTAGGATTTGAGTTAACACTGTATCCAGCACAAATTGAACTTGACAGTTCTTTTTTTTTTTTCTTAAGTTATAAAGTTGGGTGGGTAGGAAAGGGTGAATGGATATGGAAGTAGTTTGGAAGGGAATGAATATGATCAAAATACATTAGATGGGATTCTCCAGAAGTGAATTAAAAAATCGTTTAAATTTATTTTTTTTAAAGAAAGAAAAACAATATCCAGGGACTCCATGATGCAGCTCCTAGGAGATGGCCCTTTCCAGTGATGCACTTCATTGGCTTCACCCATGCTCCAGGAAATAAAATGATTTCCTCACCTTGAAATAAACGACTTACAAGCTGCAAAAGGAAAAAAAAAAAAAACAACAACAACAACAACAACAGATATACAAACCAGGAGTCTGGGCATTGCTTTTGTTTTGCATGTTAAAAATCCTGAGCTAAAGCTGACAACACTCACTTTTGAACCCCAATAAATAGATCATTTGTTTCTAGCTAAAGTTTTCAAAACCATAGACTCTTAAGTCTGAGATAATATCTCAATAATTTCCACTGGTATTTTCTTTGACATTTTTCTCTACATTACCTTGCCAACCTCTGTCAAGTAATAGTGATTAGACTACCAGCTGAAGAGGTTTCACAACTACGGGGGGGGGGGGGGAGGCGGGGGATTTTAAAAAATTTACAATAATTCTGTCTAATAGGGATTATGAGATTGATCTGAAGATGAATCAAGACATTTTGCTTTGTAGAGATAATTATTCTAATCATTTACATATTCCTTCTCCGGGAGATATCAGTTTCCTTTTGCAGAAGAGGGAGATTATTGTAGAAGGCCACAACTAGCCAAACTGCAGATAACAGCGACTATGGGGTTTCTAGCTCCAACCGACACATCTACACCTCAACTCCTATACCAGACTCAGGGACATCAGAGGACTCAGAGACATCAGAAGACAGGGAAGAAAGACTGTAAGAGCCAGAGGATCAGGAAATCTGAAACTGCATCATTTAGCTATGACAGGGAATATGCAGCCATGGAATTGCAATGGTATGGCTGCCTAAAGAAGATTGGTCAATTGCAAAGAAAGTTGACAAAAGGTATCTTGTGGGGTGCCACTCCTAGATAAAGAGCTACAAACAATTACCAACTTCTGAGAGAGAGAAAATTGGTCTTCCCCAGGGGTGAGCCCTTTCGTTTGTTATCCAACACCAAATAGTCATCTCTAAAAATGCATATATGCAGTCAACACTGAAAGGAATTATCAAGTTGTATTTATGTGTATTTGTTTATACACACACACACACACACACACACACACACACACACACACACACACATATATGCTAACAATGGCTAAAGAAAAGGAGACTGTGAATTTGGCAGGGAATGTGGCAGGGCATGATAGGGGTAGGAGGGAGAAAAGAGCAGAGGAAAATAATTATATTCTGTATTAAAATTAAATAATAAAACCTTCTCGTTTTAAAAGATAATACTGTACACACACACACACACAAAGAAAAAAACAAAACAAAACAAAAAAAAACCTCTACCTTTCTCTTTTTAAGGCAATGACTTCACAGATATTTACTGGGCACATTATGTGACAGACAGTGTTAAGTATCAAAATGAGCTTTTAATAAAAGAAGAAATGTATACTCAGAAGGGGTATCTGAATGTGTCATGTACTACATTTTCTGACAGGCATAATTTTATGTCCTTTTAAAATGTCAAAACCCACTAGCTAGCACACTGTTTTATGCAATTATATTTCCTACCCAAGGCATAATTTGAATCAATTTGATCAAATTTATATGATGTGTGCCTTAAAAAAATCTAAGGAATTGAAATAAACTACAGAAGTTCAAGATTATCCCTCATATTATATGGAAATTTACTGAGTCATACACTAAGCAATCACCAAGAAGAATGAGGTAGATATAGGGAATAATTTTCTTATGAGAGAAATTACAATTCTTTCTTTGTATCCAAATACTCCTGATTATGGATTCCCATACATTGTAATTCGCCAGTCCCCTTGCATGTCCTATCTTCTCTGCACACTCTAATTTATGCGAATATCTCATTTCAAGAACTCATCCTGGAACATCTGCCACATCACCTAGCAACACAGCAGAGTTGTTTGCATCCATTTGAGAAGAAGTGCTTAGCATCTGTTATGCATGCAGCCCAAGAAAGGATGGGGGATGGCATAAGATAAATCCTAATTATGATCAACTCTGACATATAGAGAGACAGGCCCCATCACATGCCACAAGTCAACATTAGAATATTATTTCTCCCTACATTTTTCTCACATGTTGTGGATGGCCAAGTATATCTAGGATACACAGCAGTTTTGGGACAATACTGATGTAGAGTACTTAAATATATGAGCTAGATATAAAAGCCTGTTATGGGGCTTTGTGGTAGTTTGAATGAGAACTGTCCCCATAGGCACATCTATGTGAACATTCGGTCCTCGGCAGGTGGTGCTGTTTATGGGACTTTGGAACCTTCAGGAGGAACATCTTTGCTAGAGGAAGTATGTCAGTAAAAAACAGGTTTTAGGGGTTTACAGGCTCTCCCTACTTCCTGCTTTCTCTCTACCCACTTCCTATGTGGACAGAAATCTGATAACCCATCTTCATGCTCCTGTCTGTGATCATGGTATTTTATTAAAAAAAAACTAATACAGACTTGGGGGGCAGGAGGATAGGCATGAAATGAAGGATGAGATGAAAAAAAAGGCTTACCTGAAACAAGTCAGGGAGTGGATGAGGAAAAGCCCATGAGGCTTCAACCCTACAGAAAGAAATGAGGAAAGCTGGGAGGGGGAAAGGTGTCCTCTCCAGAGAAAAGAACACCAATTAATTGTCCAGTGCCAAATGGACAGCCCTGAAAACATAATACAGTAACATTATATGGACTCAACAAGTTATGTTTAGGAATATATATATATATACATATATATGTATATATATATATATATATATATATATGTGCGTGTATGTATGTGTGTGTGTGTGCGCGCGCACACGCGCGCATGCACGCACGTGCAGTAACAATTAGTGAGAAGGAAGACCATGAATTTGAAGGAGAGTACAAGGAGGTATATGGAAGGGTTTGGAGAGACTAACAGGAAGAGAGAGATTTTGTTATATCATAATCTCTAAAATAAAATTTAAAAAAGAAGCAGGTAAAAGAAGCCATGTGGAAGCCTACTGCCTCACAACCCAACTGCCCAAGAGTAGGATAGTAGGACACCTGTCAGTGAAAGAAGAGGGGCAAATGGTAAGGATTAAAGAGTTAAGCAGAGAGGGGGATGAGCGACTAGGAGAAAGAATGGAATGAAGATGGGTTAACAAAATGATCTATTAAAATCCTTATGAATAATATCTAATAGTGAGCTAATTTCAAAATGCACCCTGAAAACAAAGAGTTTGAACAAAATTTACCCTGCACGGGTAGACAATGTCTCTCCTAAAAGACATGGGTTATTAAATAGAAATCACAATAACGGTATGAGAAATCTCCCTATGAGTGATTGATCAGGGAGCTTTAGAGGTCTCCAAAGTAACACTGATTATTGCCATTGCCCTGGCTTATCCAGAACAACTACATGATAAGCACTTATTGCTGGAGACACACTGTACACTCTAGCTGTAGGACATAGAGAATGCATCTCAAACTCACCAGGAAACTGCTTCCATGCTGGTTAGCTTGCATGGTGCCCAAAGGTGTTATACATGCTACTGGGGAGAAAAGATATCAACATTCTTACCCAGGGCTGGTCATTGTGTGCTGCAATACTGACCTCTTACGTAAGGTGTGCTTACTGGTCCAATAATGGCACGGCTCTTGTGGGGTGACTAACCACTTTCTGATTGGATGTGAGGCCTGTTTGTTCCACAGGAGGGCATTTCATCCCTGGCACTGTAATCCTGATCGAATTCCCCATGGCTGAAGAGGTTAAACCTGCTGTTGTTATGTCGCTAAGTGTTCAAGCTGTCAAATTGCCTTCTCATCATTACGTTTCTATCTATAGACCTGGTTTACTGTCAACCTTGGTCAGAGAAGCTTCGTTCTGCAGTCGATGCCAATCAATGGAGATATTCATAACTGGTAATAGTGCGGAGGAAAAGAGATGGGATACTCAGCCATAAACATGACAACTATATTAATACTACCCCCACCAAGGTTATGAGCATGTTGTAAGAATAAATGGGGGATAGATATGATATATCATTGTACACATGTATTAAATTCTCAAAAAAATAAAAAAAAACGTATTAAACATCAGAAGCCATTTCTATGGTTTCTTTCTTTTGGTGTGTGTGTGTGTGTGTGTGTGTGTGTGTGTGTGTGTGTGTGTGTGTGTGATGTGTCCAGATGCTTGTGTGTTATGGCATGAGTGTAGAGGTCAGAGGATCACTTTGGGGATTAGGTCTTTCTATCCATCTTGTGGGAACCAGAGATGGAATTCTTGTCATGAGGTATGTACTTGCAAGGCTTCCACTTGCTGAGCCAACATGAAGACCACAGGGGGCTTTTAATCCAGTCTTAGTAAAAGAAAACTAGGTTAGCAGACAAATCATCAAGTGTTTACAAAGAGGCTTCTTAGATCCCAAAGAGGCTGAAATATTGTATTTTGTGCACTACATAATATTGTAGCGACTATTTTTCTAGCACAACCAAAACTCATGGATTCCTTTGTCCATCATTTATTCAAACAAGGATGGCTCTGCAATTTATGATGAGCAACTAAGATTCTTCCAAAAAGCCTTGCACCAGTAGTGTGACCAATGTTGTTATCACAGTCACTATTGCTTTCTAGTATAAACTTCAAAGACAGTTGTCATTAATGCTTTCCCTCCTGGACACATTTACCATTGTACCCCTCACAATGTGAAGTCTGTATCTACTGCTCTTGAACCTAGGCTGGCCTTTAATTTGTCTTTGACCATAGACATAGGAGGCCTTCAAGTTCTACTTTCTCCCCGGGGATGGTAATACCCAACTATAAAGAATGGCTGCACTGGTGAATGAGAGGAGACTAGACGAAGAGCTAACCCAGGCCATAAAGAGAGAAATGAGCTGCCAAGCACATTGCAATAAATGCTCACTAGGCTTACAGTGCAGCTGCTCAGGAAAGACAGGTGATTGAATGATTTCATCTCTATATCATGTAGAGAAAGCATTCTTCCTGAGTTCTAGAACACAGGAACTCAGGAACTGTGAATGCTTTTTGTTGCTAGTCAAGACATTAAAGAGGGGCGCTTTTACATAGCAATTAGTGGGAACATATGCATAAAGTCCAAGTTGACAATTTTTATGATAATGTTATTCGTAGGTTTTAATTTGGGTGTCTAGAATCAAGGTGAGGACATTATTTGCCCATGAAATATATAAAAACAAGGAATTTAAAGGATGTAACCACACAAGCCATGCCTGAACTAGCACCAAGCAAACCAAGGCAGTGTAAGAGGAAGAACAGCTTTCTCATTCCAATGCATTCTAGCACAGGGAGGCAGCTCTCCCCATGGCTGCATCAACAGCTCCTCTTTATGTGCTCCACACTAAGCCACTGATTTTTATTTAAATCCAGAAAAGTGGAAAGTATTAACAATTTTCAAATTATACCACTAGAAATAGAAAAACATACAATAGGTCTCATTAGAGGTCTCTAGTTTCTGCTACACTGTTGATAATGAACCTTCATTGGGACTCCTCTTGGTTATTCTGCCATTGCCCTGTGTCTTGGAGATCCTGTAACTTTGGGTCTGCAGGACCGGTCTCTTCATGTACTCCAGCAGATCACAGATGGAGTATGAGTTCAACTCATAACCTTGGTTCTGGGCCTGGATAGTTGCAAGGCTGGTCAGTCTGACAGTTCTCCCTTATCCTCACCACCAAGATGAGCACTCCTGCATTGCCCTGGTTAGTTCACCCCTTATAGCAATGAGCAAGGGGAGATGCCAGTTCTCCAGCTTTCCAGTCTTCAGGGTCAGTTCTCCCCAATGACTCTTTGCAATGAACACTTGCAAGTAAAGCTATATGGATAAAAGGGTTCACTGTGTTACACTACAGCTTCCATGACAATACTGATTTTTCTTTCCCTTTTTTTCTCTTAAATTTTATTTTATTTTGAGAAGGAGATTGCAAGGGCAGATATGAAGGGGCAGGGAAATGAATGGGATGGAAATGCATGATGTGAAAGACACAAAGAATAAATAACAAAGAAAGTTTTAAAAATACGTTATTTTGAAACTGTATTTAAAAAAGAAAAGAAAAGCATACAATATACCTTGACAGTGAGGAAGAATTTCCATAATGGATTAGCATAGAGTGCTGCGCAGTTAAGTCAGTGACTGCCTGAATTAAAACACAAGGGATCAATGTAAGGCCAAGGACAATATTCTAGCAGAGAAGAACAACATCAGGCAGTCTAAGGTGTATTTCACTGGAGCACCAGAGGGGCTACAGAGAACAGAGATGGCAAAATGTTTAAATATGTTGGCTCGGAGTTTAGCTAAATTCACAAGGATACAATTCCATAGATGCATGGAATGCAAGGAACCTGGGCAAAATAAACTGTAAAAAGACAACATGAAAACCTGGGCACTTAACAGCCAAATTGCTGCGAAGGAAAATAAAAACAATTTAAGTCAACGAGAGGAAAAATTACACACACACACACACACACACACACACACACACACGAGGAAGAACAACTGAAAACAGCAGACCTCTCCATGTCCTATGACACAAGTGTGTGGCATCTTTAGCAAGAGGGTCTTAATGTCACCAAGAGTAGTGACAATAGTCTGTAGCACTTGGAGGTCTTTAGGGCACCATTGACGAACAGCTCAAAGGAAGTGTCCCATAGGCAATAGCCTATGGTGCCTGAGAAATGTACTGTCCTCATTGTAGCACAACTGTAATTTTTACATGTGTGCATTTATATACATACAGTGGGGATGCTTATACATGAATAGATTCCCATCTTGTTCTCTCAGAGTTCTTGAGTGGTAGTTATCCCGCTCCATTCCTCCTCCTCCACCATGTCTGTGTGTCCCCTAGCCCATGTAACTCTTCCTGTTCCATGATTTCATGATCCAACAGATGACCCTGTATACTGGAAGTACTAAGTGGATGAAACAATTGGCAGAGGAGATGGAAGGGGAGGTGGTTTGAACAAAACATATTTAATGCATATATTAATTTCTCAAGCAATAAACATTCATTTTTGAAAAAGCAGAAGACTTCTCTCCTTTTTTTGCTCTACCTATCATCTATCTATCCATACACCTATTTATGTATCTATTTATGTGTATGAATGTGCGTATATACATATGATGTGTGCACACTTACATATGTGGACATGCACTCTGGTGTACACATCCAGACACCAGAAATGGGCCTTGGGTATCCTTCTATACCACTGATACAGAGTCTTCTCTTAACCTGGAGCTAGGTTGGTGACCAGTATGCCCCAGTGATCCCCCTGTCTCCACCCTATAACACTGGGATTACAGATACAAATGCAGCTACTCACAGCAATTTGATACAAACTCAGGTCCTCAAGTTTGCACAATATACACTCTTACCCACATAGCCAGATCTTCAGCCTCCAGAAGAAAGGATATGATAGTTTCAAATTATTGAAACGATTTGTTTTCAACCAGAATTCTAAGCTTAATAAAAGAAAAGCCATTGAAAAGTGAACAACAAACAAGATTAGTAAATTTGTTTCCTGAATTCTTTGTGAAATACAAACTAAAAAAAAAAAAAAAGTATGGCAAATAGCTAAAGGGGTTTTCCAGACAGAAGAATATACGCCAGCAAAGTTTGGATGATCATAAATAAAAAGCACCAGAGAAAAAATGACAATGACATAAAATACAGTTTTTACATATTCTCATTTGAAAATAACTGTTGAAAACCAAGGTAATACTGCTGCCGTGGTCAGCACACAGCCTGCAGTAAAGTGCACCCTCTGTGCGGTAGTACTGAGAGACAGACAGTAGGCTTCTAAGACATAAGCCAACTGGGAAAGTAATTGGAGGATGTTACTTCATGACAGGGTTAACGTTGATCTGCAAGAGTTAGTCTCCATAAAAGTGGGCTGTTCTAAAATGAGGTCATTTCTGGATGCAGCACCTTCCCTTACAGCTTCACCTGAATGTTGTGACCCCCCCAGGGGCACACCCTTTCCAGATACCACCACTGTGCTGTTTGGACTTTGTAACAATCAAAACATCAGAAGCCTGAACCAGATAAACCCACTTGCATTATAAGTTCTGTAGCCTCAGGCATTTTGTTATATGACATCATAAGTATGAGAACACCTGTGTTGGGGTTTTTCAAAA